>NC_056737.1:1655565723-1655573223 GCF_019279795.1 Protopterus annectens | reverse complement strand
TAATGATTATTCAACAAAAGTAGTGAGTAGAAGAAAAGCATGCTTATCTTTGAAGAGGAAGCTTAAAAAGGTATAAAAAAAAACATGCTTTTTCCTGCTAGACTTAAAGTACAACTCTTGCATGAAATAAAAACATGTGACACTTTAGAAGAAGCAACTGAAGATATATACATGAAGATGTTTAACATATCTGAGGAAATTACCTGGAATCCAACATCCTGAAATAGACTAATGTCAATACATGGAACACAAATAATATTTATTTATATATTTATTTATTTATTATTTGTTTATTGGGAATGTCCGACTGGGATGTAGCCCATTTTCAGTGATGGTCCAGGGATAAAATCTCCACAGACATTTTACAACATAGAAATTAAAACAAAAAGCAGAATAGACATTAGAATATTACATACTTTTGCTACATAACTATTTGTTTTTAAAACAGACTTATGCAGAGATTAAATTGGTTTGAACATGCTTCATAAATACAAGACAACATAAGAACGTATATGTATTGATGCACAGTTAGAATAATATAATATGAAATATAAAGTGATTGATAGTACTTGCATCATTGCCTTTAGTGCAGCCATATTACTTAGGACTCAAGTTAGCAGTGGTTATTTAAAAGCAACCATCAGAACAGGAGATTAATGGAGAAATGAGAGTAGTAGATAGGTATAGTGAGGTAGATGTAGTGTCAGAAGTGGAGAGAAGGGTGTGAGACAGCGTCTTAGAAAGATGGGGTAAGAAAAAGATGTGTAGGAAATAAGTCTATAATATTAGGTATTTATGTGTGTATAGAGAGGAAATGGTTTTGCTAGTTAAGGACTGCATGTAAATCATTTAGCCAGGGGCAGAACATGGGCAAAATCATTTCTTATTGAGCAAGGTCCTAGGTAGGTTTTTAAATTTGTTGGGTCAGCAGTGGTTATGATAGCCTTATGTATTGTATTCCAAAGTTTAGAGACATAATTAGAGTAGAGGGAGTCCCCAGCTGTGTTGTTAGTTTAGGTTATCTGTAGTAGGGATTTATTTGAGGACCTCAGGGCTCTGCAGTTGGCATAGGGTTGCAGCAGTGTTTGAAGGGCAGATGTTTTATCAGGTAGGTGTACCAGTCTGTGGACAATAAGAATTTGTGTATAGTTTAAATGATGAGGTAGCTCTAGCTAACTGAGTTGTTGTAAGCAGTGCAGTGGTGAGGCCTGTGTGGAAAGTTAGTACCAAATTTTGAAATTTTATTGTAGCAGATTTCAAGTTTGACCAGATTAGTTTTTCTTAAACTGGTAAAGATAGGTGAGGCATATAGCGTAGATGAGTCCTGTCATAGCCTGTCTAGTGCTGACTGTGATTAAAGGTTTTAGTCTGTACATGGCATCTAGTTTTGAGTGTGTCTTTTTAATAGATTTGAAAAGGAGAAGATCAAATCTTAATTTGTTGTCTATTAGCACACCTAATAATTTTGTTTGTTCTACAGTTGATATTATAGTATCATTGGTAGAATGTATTTGGAATGATGGAGAGGCATGAGATGTGGTGGGGTGAAATAACATACGTTTTGTTTTGAATGGATTCAGGATTAGTTGAAAGCCTGACAACCAGGCTTCAACCACGAGGAATGACTGTTGTGTTTTTGATGCAAGTTCTTTTAGGGTAGGTGCAGTACAGATGTCAATGGAGTCATCAACGTATTGGACAACAGAAGCTAAAGAAGTAGCTGTATGGCGCTTGTTAGCAAAGACAGTGAATAGTAGGGGACCTAGGATTGAGCCTTTGGGAACCCCCATGGTAACAGGTAAGAGGAAAGAGAGGTTTTGTTGCCATTTGACAGCTTTCTGACAGTTAACTAAGTAGCTCTTGAACCATGTGAGTGAAGAAAGGCTAAGTTTTAGAGTGAAAGGTTTGCTGACTAGCTTCTGATGAGAAACAGTATCAAATGCTTTGTCTAGGTCCAAGAAGATGGAGGAAACAGGATGCCCTTCATTTCTGTGTAGGTTGATGATACTGGTGATGCTAAATATGGCTGCTGTGGTACTGTGGATAGGGTGGAAACCCTGCTGTGTGCTAATAAGAAGGTTGTTGGATAAGAGGTAGTTTAGGAGTTGTATATGGATACATCTTTCTAATATTCTGGAGAGGGCTGAGAGGATAGATATGGGTCTGTAGTTGAATAATTCAGTAGAGCTGCCATCTTTGTGCAGTGGAATAACATATGATATTTTCCAGATTACTGGTATATATTGCTCAGTGATGAATTGGTTAATGAGAATGGACACAGGATAGAAGATGGTGACTGCTGATTTGTAGGAATTCTGAGAGGAGGTTATCAGCTGCTAAAGATGTGGGCATAAGTTTAGACAGTAACTTTCTTACAGGGTTAGTATTAAAGGGTTTAAATGAAAAGGTGTCAGTGGTATTGTGGTTCTAGTAGATATTCTGGGAAGGTTATTACAGTGGTTTTAAGTGAGTGAATGTATGATATTTATGAAGAAAAAGTTAAATTGTTCTACTATGCTGCTGTTGGTGGTGGATAATGGGGGAGGAGTAGCAAACTGGCCTGGATGCAGGAGCTTATTTATGGTGGACCAACATTTTTGGGGGTTTTATGGTGCTTTTTCAGAAGAAAAATATAGTAATTCTTTTTGTTGAGTTTGATAAATCTAAGAGACTGAAAAACAAATGACTTTGTGGGTACATGTTTTTTGTAGCTGCATCATATCTTAGTCACAGGTAATCAGCTGTGAAAAAGGAAAATACTAAATGCATTTATTCTTCACTGAGAATATCCAATAATATATTTTGTAAGTGTAATATCTACATAGAGTCTAAAAACACACAGACATATATTTATTTATAGTTAATTAATTTTAAAATAAATGTCAACATTACTGTTTAAATATATTTAGTACACACATAGTATACAGTATCCTCATTCTCTCCCCTTCTCTTTTTAGGGTCTATATTAGAAAACCGAACATTTGAAATGTCAAGTGTTCTAATATCGACCCCTTTCCAGCGAACGCTGAAAATATCGAGGTAACAGGAAACCAAATTCTTTCCTAGGGAAAGAATTTGGTTATCCATTTCTGTTGCTTCGGTATTTTCAGAGCTCTGGTGGAAAGTTACGGGTCAGGTTCAGGTAAGTGTGTGATTGTGTGGACATGTGGGTTAGGGCGGGTTAGGTAAGTTATCATTAGGGCGCGGGTCAGGTAAGTGTGCAGTTGTGTGGACGTGTGGGTTACAGCGGGTTAGGTGAGTTAGGGTTAGGGCATGGGTGAGGTGACTGTGCGATAGTGACAGACCTTAGGGTTAGGGTTTGGGTTAAGGTAAATGGATAGTTAGTGGTGTATGTATAGTTTAGTGTAGGGTTAGGTGTAAGAGTTTAGGTATATGTGTGTGGATTGTTGTTTGGTTGGTGTGCTTGTGTTGTGTGTATGTGTTTTGGAACAGCACATTTTTTCCCTAGGAAAAAATTCTCTGTTCCAAATGTTCAATGTTTTTTTTTTTTCGATCGCTATGGTTCGATATTAGAACACTCGACATTGTAAATGTTCGGTGTTCTAATATAGACCCTCTTTTTATATAGCTGTTCTGAAAAAGAGATTGACATAATAGTGATGTTTTAGGATATTTATCTATTCACATTTAAAATCTTAAACTTAATAATTTATTTTACAGTATATACGACAATGGTTTAGGGCAGTTTTATTTCTCATTGCAGAATAAGTACATTTGATTCCATCTTTTGTAGATTAATAGAAAATCTTAGCACATATAACTATGAACTTCATATTATAGCCATTACATACATATTCATAATTCAGTAAGTTGCTTTTCTTTATTAATGAAGATGCTGTTGTTTAATGCGTGAAAAAAGACTGAGAAATAATGAAATTATCATGCATGTAATTTGTGTTTTTATTGTTATTTTGACAGTTTAGGCAAATCCATTTAGTTATGTCAGTTTGATTTCAGTCTGCTGCAAGACAATCAACAATAGCAGCTTGATTTATTCTAAATTTGCTGCAATACATTTGGAATGTTACATCAAAAATTTATTTTACAAGTTTTTTTTTTTTTTTCATAGTATTAGCTGCTGTGCTTGATGGGTAAGTGTCAGGACATCATGTCCTATAAAGACCACCTCAATGTCCTATCCCTGTATTCTGTCTCCTGCAGGCTTTTGAGGGGAAATCTATGCCTGGCATACATGTAATTGTCAGATGCCACTCTGATGGACCTCCTGCATATACACAAAACAAACAGCACCAGAATTACCAGTTCTAAAGACTTAAACCTTGCTTGTGTTATAAATAGGACCTGCTGGAGAGACAGGTATGTATCCCAGAGACTACACCATCTATGGAACAGGCTCCCTATCCATGTGAAGCAGAGTTCCTCCCTAACCCAATTCTAGTGCAACTTGGACAATTAGATGGGGAACAGGAAATTCATCCCTGGTTTGGCACCTATATCTCTAATGGACACAGGCAACCTGTAAATGGTTCATCTCCTAGGCCCCTGCTTGTATATGTTTCACCTCCCAATCCCTTGCTTACACTTATCAAGGGTATCAGAAATTGTCAGAGATTTTTGATGCATGGCTAGGCTTAAAAAGGCTCTTTTGGTCATTAGCCCAGTAAACACCTATGAACCTATGAACCTATGAATAAACTTTCTATAGTAACCAGCTGTTCCTAAGAATGCCCTTACCTGCTTTTGGTAACAGAGGCAGGCCATGCCAGAATGGCTTCCACTTTGGCAGGTTCTGGCCTGATCTTACTACTACCCACTCCATGTCCAAGGTAGGAGACCACTGCTTTACCCACCTAACACTTACTGAGCTTAATGGTCAACCCTGCCCTTTGAAGTCTACACAGCACCTCTCTGACATGCTGAAGATGTTCCTGTTAGGAATAGCTGTAGATGGCAATATCATCCAGGTATGCAAGGGTGTAATCTCCTGTTCCTGCTAGGATATGAACTACCAGCCTCTGTAAAGTTGCTGGGGCACTTTTCATCTTAAAGGGCATCTTCTTGAGCTTTTACAAGCTGAAAGGAGTTAAAAAGGCTGACCTCTCCCTAACACCGGAAGTCAAAGGCATCTGCAAGTAGCCCTTGATCAGATAAGTAGTGGTCAGATACTTAGCCCCACCCAGCTGCTCAAAAGCTTCATCTGTCCTAGGCATGGAGTAGGCCCCTGACACTGTGTGATTATTTTGTCTACTATAGTCCACACAGAACCTGGTGCTGCCATCCTTCTTTGGTACCAGTACTACTCCAGAGGCCCAGGGACTGCTGAACTCCTGGATTACACTCAGTTCCAACATCTCCTGTATTTCCTCCCACAGACATTGTTTGACTTGCTCAGGCACCCTGTAAGGGGCCTGTTAGATCGGTCTTTGGGGCCTTATATCCACATGCTGCTGCACCAGGGGGGTGCATCCTGGTTTCCCCAGTGAACATGTCCCCAAACTCCTGTAACACTGCTTGGATTTCTTGAACTTGGGTAGGGGATAGCCACTGGGACATTCCTACCCCTTCCACTGAAGTGTCAGTCTGAGCCTCACTGAGGAAATCAGTCACCAGATCTTCCTCAGACTCATCCTGCCATCCACTGAAAATACTCAGCACAAGGGCATCCATGTCATGGTAAGGCTTCATCATGTTAACATGGCACAATTTGTGCACCTGCCTTCTGCCTAGCAGTTCTACAATGTAGTTAACATCACTTATATTCCTTACCACTTTGAAGGGCCCCTCTCAACCTGCCTGCAGCTTATTGAGTCTGACAAGAATGAGCATCATCACCTGCTGTACCACAGCATACTCATTGGCTTGAGCATTCCTGTCATACCAGACTTTTTTCTGCTGTTGGGCTCCTGACAGATTCTCCAGGGCCAAGCCCATGAGCTCCCTAAGCCTTATCCTCAGGTTAAGGACATATGCCACAACAGACTCCTTGTGGAATTCATACTCACCATCCCACTCATCATGAATTTAATCTAGAGGTCCCCTCACCCTATGCCCATACAGCAATTCAAAGCTTGAAAAATCTGTGGATTCCTGGGGTACCCCTCTGTGAGCAATCAGCGGATGGGGTAAATATTTGTTCCACTTTCTCTTAAACTGATATGTAAATGCCCATATCATGGTCTTTAGTCTAGAGTTTAAACTCTTCACAAGACCAATAGCCTGAGGTTGGTAGGGAGTTGTCTTTAGGAGTTTCACCCCACAGTGCTACCACAGACATGCCAGCAGTTCTGACATGAAATTGG
Source organism: Protopterus annectens (assembly GCF_019279795.1). NCBI lineage: Eukaryota > Metazoa > Chordata > Ceratodontiformes > Protopteridae > Protopterus > Protopterus annectens. The sequence continues at coordinate 1,655,566,942 of NC_056737.1, read as the reverse complement.
CACATCTGCCAGTCAGTATTTCTCTTCTTGGGAAACCTAACTTGCTGAAGATCAATAGCAAACATTTGCAACCTTCTCTGCCTCAATGTAGGACAGAGCCACCACCTCATCGTATCTAGTAGCATAATCTACTACCACTGGTATATACGTCTTCCCTGTGAAACTTGGGGTACCCAGAGGCTACACAGTATCCATAGCTGCCCTCTAAAATAGCTACTCAGTCACAGGCAAAGACATCATAGGAGCTTTGAACTTGTCTCCTGTCTTGCCTACTTTTTGGCACTGCTCAAAGGTCGTGCAGTACTCTGTTACATCCCTGGCAATCCCAGGTCAATAAAAGTTCTGAGTAATATGTCTCTTGGTATGCTTTATACCCATATGACCTGCAAAAAGAATGTCATGGGCTCTGGGCAGAAGTCTCAGAGATTAAGCTCTGGGAACTACCAACTCCTGTATTACCTCACCTTCTAGCCCTCCCTCAGGGATCCACTCTCTGTACAGTAACCCTTTGTTCCAGTATACAGACTCACCTTTTCCTTGAGAATCAGGTGCCTCCTTAGCTACCAACCTCAAGCCTTATAAAGTACTGTCTGAGAGCTGAGCCTGTCTCAATTCTGTTTTTTTTTTACCTTTCCCAGCTCCCCTTCTACAAGAAGTCTGGTATCTTCTGACAGTGGTGCCTCACTGTCAGCCTGTGTACTATCACCCACTTATCCCTTGCAGTCACCCTGTCCAATGTAACATCAGTACCTTCCAGCAGCTGGGGGTCATCTTCAGGTTCACTGCTACAAGGTAGCCCCCTCCCTGAGTTAGCCACATTACCAGTCCTGGCTTCAGGGGTGTGGTTTGTCTGGGTCTCCCCCAAGCTACCAGACCTACATGTCTGTCTCCAAGTCTGACTCCATGTCACTGCACACACACATGATACTGCATTATGATAATCTTTTCCCTATCAAGACATCTGCAGGGACATCCTCAAATACACCTACTTGCTTGCTTCCCTTTCCACCCTCCTAGTCAAGGTGAACTCTGGCCAAAGGCATTTGGAATGGGATCCCTCCTAAAGCTCTGACTGGAGTGGACTGCCCAAGCAAGTAATCCTCCTCTTTAACAATTGCAGGCTTTACAATGGTTATATCAGAGGCTGTTTCTCTCTTGGCAGTGGCTTGTTTTCCATCCACCAAGATAGGAATCAAACTCTGGTGGTAGTTTGGTTCCC
>NC_056737.1:1655225723-1655238223 GCF_019279795.1 Protopterus annectens | reverse complement strand
GTGGGTGTGTGTGTGCATTTCTGATGTGTGTCATTATCCATGGTTCCAGGGTGTAGCCAGCAACCCCCAGGAAATGGCTGTGTGGAATGTCCCCCCCAGAAAACATGTGGTAGAGCTGTGATGTGTGCCAGATATGGGAGTTGTGATAACTGCTAGGGCTGCCAACACAGGCATTCAGAATAATCCCCTGGGCATTGCACATGACTTGGCAGTTGAAGGAGTGGTGCCCCTTGCGGTTAACACAGATTCTATCCTGCTCACCAGGTGGTACCTTGATGTGTACATGAGTGCAATCTATGGCACCCAGTACTTCAGGGTAGTGTGCTGCATCGTGGAACTGTTGCATATTGCTGGTCCTTGCCTCAGGTGAGAGGGGGAAAAAATATGTGCTCACTGGCATTTGGTAGCATAGCATCTAACAACTGGTGGAGTATCCTGGCTGCAGATGCCTGTGACACCCCAATCATGTCCCCATTTGTTTTTTGAAAAGTAACTGTAGCCTAAGGGCTACACATACCTTTGTTTCCACTGGAATGGGTTCCCCTCTGTTGGCTCTGGCTCTGAGTTGAGGGTGGCAGAGCTCAGTAAGTTCTTGTAATATGTCCCTGTCCACCCTGTAGCTCTCTATAATCTACAGCTCATGTAGCTCCTGGAAAGTTACTGTGGGTCTGAACACTCTTCTCCTTCTCAACCTAGGCCTATTGTCAGCAGTACCAACAGCACTGACCAGCATCTAGCACATAAAGATATAGCAGACCTGCAGCAGCACCTAGCATTATCTCAGATAAAATTCCCAAGTCTGTACTCCAATGGTCCAGAGTATTGGGGGAAATCAGACTGTACAGTCTCTGCATAATTTGTAGAGGTCTGCTGTAGGTGCTGCATGTCTAATTGTCTAATTAGTATGCATTTTACATGAACAGAATGCAAGGAATATCATTTAATGACCTACTTTAGTGCGTGACGTGGTGCTATGCAATGCGCCATGCAGCATAGCTTATAGACAGTAATAAATATTCATTGGCTATATTGCTTTCCATTCATTGCTGCCTACATCATCACTGTCACATGGGTAGTGTGTCATGTGAACATGTTGAGCTATGTGCCGTGCTGTGCAGCATGGCTTAGACTAAAGTCCAAATCAATAATTGAATATATCTGTTTTTAATTACTTGCTGCTTACATCATCACTGTGACCTGGGTGGTCTTTCTGCATGAAGATGCTCAGCTATGCGGTGTGCAGTGCAAAGATGAGCAGTGAGAATTAAACAATCTAAAAGTGACTGGACACACCCCCGTGCTGGCATCCACATCCAGTGGAAATCTCAGCATTGTGTGGGAGCCTACATAAAGTGGATATGCGGACACGCTTACTCCTTTTTGCTATTCAAGACATCCACTTCAGTTGCATACATATCTGTTCTGACAGTCTGGAAACTACAAGGTTCATAGCTGTATGAAAAGGGCAACAGCATCAATGTACCATTGTATGGACCTGACACAAGGACCTATAATACATTTCTGACATATATTATAAAATACATTTTTGCCTCTTTTTTTCCTTCTATTAAGCAGGTTCGCACACTGCGGCACATAGTGCAAACATGCTGAGATTATTAAAAAAAATATTATTAATTTAACTCATTCCCTTCCTCTTTATGACATCCACAATATTCGTTTTGCATATATCTGCATGTGATATAACATTTCCAGGGGAGTTATGTCCATACTTCTGTTGTTTTACATCCAATATTGTCTGTGTAGACTCCTGTACACAGAAATATTCCACTTACACTGCAGACACAGACATGGAGTCTACACATATACTTTTCTACTTGTTGGATCTCTCAATATGCTTAATTTGCATAATATTCACCTACTTATCAGGTGATTTGCATTCTTCTGTATTTTCCCTGTTTGCGTGTGTGTGCATGCGCGCACTGCTAAAAGGCACTTACTGAATCTAAAAATGTTTGTGCTTGTGTACACATCGCACAATACCGCAGTTCTAAGAGCTTGATTAATAAATTCAGTGATTGGAGAAATGAGATGTTAGACGTCAAAAGTAGTAATATTGTTGTATCAGAAATGTAGGTTAAACCTGAAAACTGTCATGAGCTGTGCCCATTCATATTAAGAATAAGAAAAACTCAAAAGACAGACAACCCTGGCAGAATCACAATATCAACTAATTATGCAACAACAGCAAAGAAAATCTTGTCGAAGCATAGGAAGGAGAAAGCCATGCATACCAAAAGCCCTCTGACAATCTAAAAAGGCAGCTAAGAGGGTAAATTAATACGTCAAGTTCTAAATTTGAAGAGAAAACAGACTACCAGGCAATGGAAAACAACAACATTTTCTACAGCTATGTCTATAATCTCAGAGGAAATACACAACAATATGCAGAACTTATTGTAAATGGCATCACCCACAATGAACCAAAGGCCATTATCAACCTTTTGGCTGACAGGTTCAGCTCAAATTTCTCATCTTCTCACTTCCACAATAGTCCAGAGAAAATACTACATAACACAATCCCCCCAGCCATTAACTGGAACGAGGTCATCAATGCACTTTCCAAAGCCAAAATCACTGCCCAGTAACATCCCAGGATGTTTAATAAATAGCATGAAACATGACCGCTCTGGTCCACTTGAATCACTTTTCAACTGCAGCCTTCAGCCAGGTTCTGTACTTAAGGAATAGAAGATGGCTACAGTCATTCCCCTGCACAAAGATGGTCCAACCACTGATCCAGGTAACTACAGGCCCATAAGTTATACCAACCCCATACATAAAGCCATGGAAAGAATCATCATAGAGATGATAAAAGAGGACATAGGTAACTTGAAAATGCTCAACCCATCACAGTTTGGCTTTGTTAAAGGAAGGTCATGCCTATTAAATCTGGTGGACTTTTTTGAGAGGGTCACCAAACCACTGGATGAAGGTAAGACTGTGCACACAGCTTGCTTCAACCTGGCCAAGGCTTTTTATACAATACCCCACTCAGGCATTATAGACAAGCTCACTAATGTAGGTATAAACCCTTTTATCACCCACTAGATAGTCAACCAGCTCACTGATAGAATCCAGGAGGTCAAAATAGGTGAGGCTTCCTCCACCAAGAAGCCAGTCACTAGTGGAGTCCCACAGGCCTTCTATTTCTCTGAAATGGAAGCAAATGATGAAGGTTTATGGATAACTAAGTTTGCAGATGATTGCAAGCTGGGGGTTATCATAGACTCCACTGCAGACAATAGAATTTTTCAAGAAGTTCTGTCTTTGTCTAACAAATGGTACCAAGGCCTTGGTCTTAAACTCAGTGCTAAATAATGCATAATTGTACTGTTTGCGAAGTCAACAATCTCTGCTAATTACCATGTTGATAATATGTCCCTAACAGTCAACCCAGTGGTCAGACTAAAGCATCCTTCATTTGCCCTAACAATAAGAAATCCTTTGAAAGCAACTGATATGGTAATTGTTGCATAGAAATGATATATTTATTTATTTATTTATTGACATTTGTTGACCGGGAAAGTCCACTGGGCCAGAATAACCCATTTTCAGTGGAGGCCCGGGGAGAAAATCTTCAGCAACAAATTAAAAATTACTATAGCAAACAACTAACCAAAAATTATTATACAACAGGATAAGATTTACAGTAATAAGAAACAATACAAATATAAATAGCATTTCTTAGTGATAGAAATATGCAGAGTACAATGTCATTATGCAGTGAAAATAAATGATAGTAGAACTTACACAGTATATAAATGGATGACTTGTTGAGGACATTCAATCTAAACAGTCATGACACACAATATATTCTGTACAATATGAAGGGGCTTATACCTTTGCCTTGTGGAAGTTTCTTAAAGATTAAATATTGATTAGTATACTTTGTTTAAGAGAAAGTCACAGAAGTACAGTTGGTTTACTAGGATTTCAGTCGATCTAAAAAGGGGTATACTAGTTAGTAAAGTCATTGGTGTTGGTTTATGGTGGGATGAAGTTCTGATCACAAGGACAGATGTGATTGTTAAGAAAGTGATTTTTTAGGGTGACTTTGAAAGTTTTCATAGACTCAATTTGTGTTATGGAGAGAGGTAGGGCATTCCATAGCTTTGCTATGGAGTAAGAATATAAGCTTTGTCCAGCTCTTTTATTGGGTTTGTATATGGTAAGAATCTGTTTATTAGTAGAATGAGGATTTTAGGTTGGGATGTAGGATTGTACAACAGAATGTAGTGATGGGTAGTTATTTAGATTGTGTATTAATTCATGAGCAAGAATTAGTTGAGTATATTGGAGGCAATGTGGGAATTCCAAACATTTTAATTCTTTAATGGTGTGACAGTGGTGAGCACAGTTTTGCAGTCCAGAAGTAAATTTTGCTATTATATAATAGCATGATTGTAGTTTATTGCTTAAGGGTGTGTGAAGGTTGGTAAAGATGGGGGAACCATAGAGAAGTGAGGGAAGTAGGAGGGAATATGCCAATTTTATTCTTGTGGGTTTATCCATATACAGTTTATGTTTATATAGTTTACCTAGTTATATAGTTTTACCTAGTTTTGAGTGTGTTTTCTTGATTGTGTTAAGAATGTGTTGTTCAAATAGTTTATCGTCTATAGTGATGCCCAGAAGTTTAGCTGTTTTCAGTACTTCAGTTTCCGTATTATTTAGGGAGTAGATTTTGAACTCTTGTGTGGTGGTTTGGAAGAGAATATTATTAGTTTGGATTGTTTGGGATTAAGTTGTAATTGTGCTTTGTTTAGCCATGTTTCTATGTTTGAGAAGGTGTTTTGTGTTATTTTGAGGAGATCTGGAAGTTGCTGGCTGAGGATATAATGGTAGAATCATCAAAATATTGGATGAGTGAACTATGTAGGGAGACAGTGTGGAGATTATTTATAAATATGTTAAATAGTAATAATCCAAGAATGGAGCCCTGGGGGATACATACTTTATTAACCAGATAACCAGATTAATTGTTTTGCCATCTGACAGATTGCTATCTATCTATCAGGTAGCTAGTAAACCAAGTAATGGCATGTTCAGTACATCCTAATGTTTCTAATTTTTGGATTAGTTTGATATGTGACACAGTGTCAAAAGCTTTGGATAGATCTAATAAGACTACTGATGTCAGTAGACCAGAGTCCAAAGCTTTGTTCAGGGCATTGGTGAAAAAAAATTAAGGCTGTAATAGTACTATGTGCGGGGTGGAAACCATGTTGGGTTTGGGCTAAGAGACTGATGTCTGTGAGATGTTTTAATAGCTGGGTATGTATACACTTTTCTAGTATTTTAGATAATGGTGAGAGAATGACATTGGTGAGCAAGAAAAGGAGGAGGAGTGTAAGGGCAGCACCAATGATCAAATGGTGGAAACTTAAAAATGGTAATTGTGAGGTGGAGTTCAGGGAAGAGTTAAGACAGGCGCTGGGTGGCAGTGAAGAGTTACCAACTAGCTGGATAACTACAGCAGAGCTAGTAAGGGAGACGACTAGAAAGGTGATTGGTATGACATCTGGACAGAAGAAGGACGACAAGGAGACATGGTGGTGGAATGAGGAAGTACAGGAGAGTATACAGAGAAAGAGGTTGACAAAGAAGAATTGGGATTGTCAGAGAGATGAAGAAAGTAGACAGTAGTATAAGACGATGAGGTGCATGGCAAAGAGAGAGGTGGCAAAGGCTAAGGATAAGGCATATGAAGAGTTGTATAAAAGGTTGGACACTAAGGAGGGAGAAAAGGACCTGTACCAATTGGCAAGACAGAGGGACCGAGCTAGGAAAGATGTGCAGCAGGTAAAGTCATAAAGGATAATGAGGGAAACATACTCACAAGCGAGGAGAGTGTGTTGAGCAGATGGAAAGAGTACTCTGAGGGGTTGATGAATGAAGAGAATGAAAGGGAGAGAAGGTTGGATGATGTGGGGATAGTGAATCATGAAGTGCAATGGATTAGCAAGAAGGAAGTAAGGATAAGCTATGAAGAGGATGAAGAATAGAAAGACTGTTGGTCCAGATGACATACCTGTGGAAGTATGGAGGTGTTTAGGTGAAATGGCAGTGGAGTTTCTAACCAGATTGTTTAATGAAATCTTGGAAAGTGAGAGAATGCCTGAGGAATGGAGAAAAAGTGTTTTGGTACCGATTTTTAAGAATAAGGATGATGTGCAGAGCTGTAGTAACTACAGAGGGATTAAATTGATCAGTCACAGCATGAAGTTATGGGAAATAGTAGTGGAAGCTAGGTTAAGAAGGGACATGATGATTAGTGAGCAGCAGTATGGTTTCATGTTGGGAAAGAGCACTACAGATGCGATGTTTGCTCTGAGAGTGTTGATGGAGAAGTACAGAGAAGGTCAGAAGGAGTTGCATTGTGTTTTTGTAGACTTAGAGAAAGCATATGACAGGGTGCCTAGAGAGGAGTTGTGGTATTGTATGAGGAAGTCAGGAGTGTCAGAGAAGTATGTAAGAGTGGTACAGGATATGTATGAGGGTAGTGTGACAGCAGTGAAGTCTGTGGTTGAGTGATGGATGTGTTTAAGGTGGAGGTGGGATTACATCAAGGATCAGCTCTAAGTCCTTTCTTATTTGCAATGGTGATGGGCAGGTTGACAGACGAGATCAGACAGGAGTCCTCGTGGACTATGATGTTTGCAGATGACATTGTGATCTGTAGTGAGAGTAGGGAACAGTTGGAGGAGACCCTGGAGAGATGGAGATATACTCTAGAGAGAAGAGGAATGAAGGTCAGCAGGACTAAGACAGAATATATGTGTGTGAATGAGAGGTAGGATAGAGGAATGGTGAGGATGCAAGGAGTAGAGGTGGTGAAGGTGGATGAGTTTAAATACTTGGGATCAATAGTTCAGAGTAATGGTGAGTGTGGAAGAGAGGTGAAGAAGAGATTACAGGCAGGATGGAGAAGAGTGTTAGGAGCGATTTGTGACAGACGAGTACCAGTAAGAGTGAAAGGGAAGGTCTACAAGAAGGTAGTGAGACCGCTGTGGTGACCCCTAATGGGAACAGCCAAAAGAAGATGATGATGACTGATGGAATAGGCTAACACATTTGCGCCAAGTTTTAAGTATTCAGAGGGGAGATTATTAGCAGATAGGGAACATGGTCTAAGTTTAGAGAGCAGATTGAATATTAGAGAGGTAGGTACCAGTTTTAAGGAGAACTTTGGAATTTCTTGAGTATTGTTAGTGTTTTCTTTATGAAGTGAGGGCTGTACGTTGGAATTCTCTCCAACAGAGCTTGAATTAGTGTATGAATTAGTGTATGAATGAGTGTATGCTTGAATTAGTGAATGATAGTATACAGGGCCCAATGTAAAAACTGTAAATTCTTTTATGTTGGCAAAACCATTAACAAATTAAAAACCAGAATGGCATGCCACTACACCGATATTCAACAAGGAATGACCTCCAATCCCCTAGCCAAACATGCCAAGGAAAATCCTGACCCCAACATCTTTCTATTGCTCATCATCAACAGAATCTTTGACCATCCATTCCAAAGAAATCTTAATGATTTAATCGAGAAAAAGGAACTGGAATGGCAAATTTGGCTACTTAGCAAACAAACCATCCAGACTGAACACTACAATTTCTATTAACTGTATTTTAAACCTAAGGAAACTCAACTACCACAATTTTTATTAGATTCACTGCTTGATCTTAAAATATGCGACTGCACATTAAGATCCCTCCTTATTATTGACTATAATAATCCTTCTTGAGTATCCTTTGTTCTTCTCCTGACTAATTCTAGAACCTGCAGAATGATAATTAATGGATTATTCACTTTAATATCTAAATCCAGTGACTTTTCTTTTATTAAACCAATGTGTCATTATTTTAGTTCACAGTTTAACAAATGGCCACCTGATTTTTTCATGACCAGTTTTTATTATATTTTATTATGTATTTTTGATAATTGTTTTTATTGTATTGCATTATATTTTCTACATCGCTATTCAGCAGGAATTTTTGGTTATTCTACTAGCTCACATTCGTATTAACCACTTGCATTTGGTATGGTAACCAATCCCCCCATTTGCACAGGCAGCCCTTTTGGATTTTTTACAACCTGGTTTCCCCTTTGCCTTATCCCCACTGTCCACTTCTGGTTTAATTACATACATGAAGACCTTTTTTTTTTTTTTTGTAAATGCGATTTTCACTATTTGTTTGTATAGCCATCTTTTCACACAGTTATATGCACATTGGTTTCCCCTTCCTCGTGACCCCTCCACCCCCACCTCTGCCACTCACGTCCACTAGCTATTATCTTTTTCCATGTTACAGCTTTCAAGCTTTTAATGCATTCTTTTATCATCCAGTTTTTATTTTATATTTAACTTTGCTCTCAAAAGCATTCGCAGAACCACTACCTTATATATATTTATTTCATTGATTTATTTATTTTTTGGTATATTTCTATTTTTGTTTTGTTTTTTTGTAAGAAACTCTAGGACCTTAAATAGTTGTCTTTTGAACAGTAGTCTAGCCCTGGACTTGTTGTTATGTGAGGCTTATTTTGCTTACAGAGCTAAGTACACTAAATCCCCCAACAGAAAAGCTGGGCTACTTTACCTGCACTAAGTTTTTTACTCTTAGCCACACATCCCTTCTCTCAGATGTTTGCAGATCAGGTCTTTAACATGATTTCTGAATTAGCACAGCGGGTGTATTGTAAATATTTTGATTCTCATGATGAATTACTTGAATAGTTTGTTGTATTTTGATTATTACTTTAGTTTTCTCAATATTTAGTCTACCCAAGATGGCCCAGTTTTCATAAAACATAGAGAATGTTGTTTGTTTTGTAGTTTTGTTCATTTCAGAGATTTTTCTTGGTTTAAGCTTAGGTAAACCGTAAAGTGTGATTTCCTACATGGAAATTCCACTAATGTTTTAATCTTACTCACATTCAACCTTAGAAACAATTATTCCTGGCTATTGGGTCACAAACATGATTTATAATTTGTAATTTTATTTTGAAATTTTTATTTTAATCTTAATAACTAGCATTTTAAAGTTTTTTTCTCTTTTTAGGCAAGTTGGTATTTTAATTTAGTTTTAACTGAATGACATGTCTTGGCACTATTTGATTTAAGTCTCTTTAACATTTCTGTTCAGACAAATCATTGCTGTCAATCAAATCTGATTAATAATGATGTGTTTGTTAACATGCTCACTAAGTGATGTTATAGTGTAGCCGAGAATGGTAATTAATTCATTACTGAGTGACACTTATCTGCCTATATGATTTCTTTAATTAAAATAAACTGGACTTAAATAATTGTACTAAACATTATTCTTGCTGAAACAAACAAAAAAATAAATAAACTGTATTAAATCTGTGGTTTATTTGTAACTTTTGAATGGGTTTTAACTTTTGGATGAGATACAGTACTGAATCTAAGTTTAACGAACCTGGGAAATACTCGAGGTAACTCTCTGGCTTGATGCAAATAGCTATTATAAGGAGAACAGTATGACAGAGAGCTCATGCATATTTTTGTTTTGATCTGTTATTGTTTTTTTATGTCTTACAGCAGGATCTTTTAAAAACATTTCCTATGCTTGGGTATTTTTATTCTAACCAACAAGATATTTTACAGTACTCACAGCTGGTAGTTTAGAGTAGGAAAGCTGAAAACTGCACTTGGAAAGATTTGACTTCTAGCAGCTCCTTGTACAATAATATTTTTCTTTTTTTTTTGAATACTAATTTATGAGATATTTCACATTTTCCATGAGTAAGGATGCTTGGATATACTTAGTCAACCACCATATTTGACTTTTTAGATCTTCCTGGAGAGAGATCACCATATGCATGATTTAATTGATACACTAAGGGCAAGCTATTGTGGCTAGGTAGGTGACATGTTTATTTTGGTTTATTATTTCATGTTATGAACCAGTGGCACATTCTTTATGTTGAAATATCCATCATGTTCTCTTTTTAAGCTAAAATACCTTTGCCATTTCTCCACATTAACTCTGGCCGCCCTTCCAGTACAGTTTCTTAGATATCCTTCACAAAAGTAAATGAAATACCAAGTATAGGCATGTTAGGTACTGAAAATCAAGTATTACATTTCACAGGTCTGTGGAAAGTTAGTGGTTTTACCTAGAGAATTGCTGTACATGCACAAGTTTGTTTTTGCAGGTAATGGTATATTTTATTACTTATTTAAAATATCTTATTCATAACATTCCAGAGCTAAAGTAATGTGTTTGTCTATTTTCCTTGTGTCTGCTTGTGACTGGGCATACATTTTCACTTGTTCTCAGAGTTTCCTGAAAGGCCCCTTTCTTGTTGAAAGTTTTTGGCTTAAATTCATTCTACACACAAGGAACTTTCAATATATTTAGAAATGCCCATAAATATAAAATGGTTTACTATCAAAATGTCAATCATCTACTGTATGTTGAGTAGATGCTTGAAACTGACAACATGTGAAAAATATATATATATATATTGTAAATACTTCGTAAAAGTAAAGTGCGAATGGAAAGGTGCATTTGCCTTTAAGAACTCGGTTACATAAATGCGATGATGTAATCAAATCCTCTTAGAGTTAACTGCTGTGGTATTATTTGAAAATGAATGCAAACAACTGGTGTGGAAATACAACCCAAATTCATTTTGATCTTTGAACATCAAAGGTGACTGCTCTATCTCATGAGCTGCTGAGAAAAGGACATGGTTTCTTTAAGATTGAGGCACAAGAGGAAATGCCTTCATATAACAGATAGAGCATTTTAGTGTCTGAATTATGTTTTAAGCAATGCTAATTCTGCAAAAGATTAAGAATTATAATAAGTTAGATGATTACTTTCTGTATGTTATATGGCATGGTTAGATACCGATGCTCTCCTTGTGGTATCGTTAGGGATATTTTCTTTTTCACTTACATTCACTGATAGGAAAAAGCGATCTTTTGTTCTCAGACTTTTTAGTGTAAGTTTCATGAATGACAGAAGTGTGTGTGTGTGTGTGTGTGTGTGTGTGTGTGTGTGTGTGTGTGTGTGTGTGTGTGTGTGTGTGTGTGTGTGTGTGTGTGTGTGTGATGTTCTGTTTAGATATGTCATTCAATATTCCACACAAACGTTATTTCCAATTTTGTGCATTATAATCGGGGTTATGATCGGAATATTAGGTGTTTTTCAACATTTTGAAAGTAAACCATATAAAATTGCTAGGAACTGTCTCTGTGATGGGATTTTAAAACTATGAAGCAGATTATTTGTAGCACAAAGAACAGTGTCACTTTGAATTTCTTTCAGAAACTTCTAGATGAATGTGCAGTGGGCAAGTATGGACTTCTGTCCCTGGCCTGCATTTTGATCTTGAGCTTGACCTCCCCAGATTACTATTTCATATGGCATTCCTACTGTTGAGTGAATGGCATTTAAATATGTTTAGGTACCTGATCACATCTGCTCAAAGATGTCATTTCTCATAACTATACCTCCTGTAGTATAAGCAGTGTGGCATCATTATGCTAGACTGCTTTATACTGTATTGGTATAATTTTTTTATTTACAGACGGTTATCTGACTGTGGAGTCTTACATAGACTCTCTTCATTGTATATTAATATTATGCAGGCATGCTGTCAGTCAGTCTTGTTTGTTTCTCTGCTATGCTGTGTCACATTTTTTTACTGCCTGCGCACCTACCCCAAGACATGTCCTTGTCAGTTTAATCTCAGTTTAAAAGTACAGTCACCAACATGTAACTGTCTAGCAAATACTTATGTGCTGTTGTTCTTTTTGGGCCTATATGTGGCCCATTCATGGTTTAGAAATGGTCTTAGCTGCAGCATGCTTTCCAACTACTTGACAGTCTTACGCCCTTTTCTCCTGTCTGTTGCTAAGCCAGTCATTATACTCCAATAACTCTTCTTCCTCTGTGTTGTGTTTACTTCTACTGGCAGCACTTCTGAGAATGTTGCCCTCTTATTGGTCAAGCATTTCTAGACTACTTGCATGGCCCTTTGTGTTACCACCTATAGTATCGCCTTTGATCAGTCGCTTGTGGCAAAAACGACCATAATAAGTATCCCCTCCCCTTTGTCACCTTCTTTTTTTATGTCTTCCAATTCCTTATTAAGTATGACCCCAGTGACTGATTTCACTATAATATGGTCACCCAAATCTCTTTAGCCAGGACTCTTAATTCCCTGATGATTGAGACTCTAGTCTCTAAAACTGTTATCTTTCTCCTCACAGTGGCTCATGTCTACTTAATTTTATTATTCCCTCCGGCTTCTAATACCTCCCATTTACAATTTAATCATCCAGTTCCTCTGTACCCAGTGCTGCTCACTGTCTCCGGTGGTTGCCACATTTACTGGGATGTAGCTGATCCATTACACCACCACTCTTCTGTTGCTGTGCTCTTTCTAGAAGCCCTTTCTACTGTTTTGTCCCTTTACCTTATGTCCTTCTTGTTCTA
>NC_056737.1:1655130723-1655223223 GCF_019279795.1 Protopterus annectens | reverse complement strand
TGCAGCATGTGGGAGTCTAATATGGAAATGAAGGAATAAAGAAGGATTTTAGCAGTCATCCCAAAGTTAATAAGAAGTAGGCCTCTCTAAAGGGTATGTAATTATCAGACTCGCAAAAAATGTTGTTTTTTGTCTTTTCGGCTTTTTCCCGGTAAGGGGTCGCCACAGTGAAACTCCGGTCCGCTAATGATTGGCAGTAGATTTTTACGAAACGCCGAGGTGCCAGCTCGACACCCAACCATCAACGAAGGCACGGCCATTTAGGCACGCATGTCTTTCAAGTGCTGCCCAACCGTGGAGAGGACATGCCCATTAGCAAAACCATGTGCATGCATGTGTGAGTTTGCGCTTGGTATTTTGCATAGTGAGTGGGGATGTGTGCTGCTGCTGTTGTTGTTGTTGTGTTAGATGTCTTTTTGAAAGTTAGAAGTTCAATAGAAAGTGATTGATACAGTTAATATCGCAGTATGATGTAATTACTGAAAAAAAAGAACATTTCTTTAAGGCTAGTTTTGTTAACCATGAAAGTTAAAATTCCTGAACTGGCAGAATAGCATAAAAGGCAACCATAAACATCATGCATTTTCAACCCCTGTTATCTACCTGTACTAGAGAGCTTTCTACATGGTTATAATGATGTAACTCCCTAAAATATGCAACGATGTCTACCAACTCTTGTGAACAGAATGATGTAATACCAAACCTCTGAGATAAACGTTTCCTTCACATCAAGCTGCAACTCATGATCTTTCTTAAAATGTAACCTAGATGTTTAGAAAGGTATCCATAAATTTTCTCTGGGATTGATCGGTATAGCCTTACCTTCTTTGAGAAAAAATATGTGGACTATGGGTGAAAACTGGTAAGCAAGCAACAATGTCAGGCAGGGTGTGTGTTAATGTGTAATGAATGCCTGCCCAGGGGTGTTATGAGGCCCTGGAAGGACCTTAATTACACATTAACACACACCTTTGAGGGTATTATTCCTCTTTGAAAATGGGTTCTCTGTAAAATTGTCTGACTTTATTATGTAGCAGAGGGTGCACAGGAGAAATAAAGAAAAAAAAGGAAACTTAGTTTTCAAGTGCATAGCTCTACAATCTAAGAAATAAATCAATATTTCTCCCATACGTTTTATCAATATTCATTTCACAGAGAATAGTAAACTGTACCATTAAGTCATAACCTTCTGCTTCCATTAGATGCTCAGCTACCACCTATCAGCCACAACTGTTGTCAATGACGCTTCTTCCATCTGATAATTTCAACTTTATAGTCAGACTTCATTAGGATGACACACACTTGATTCAGTATTTCTGATTATGATGAGTTCATTGCTATGGCTTCATGAATTTGTTTCAGAACCTGCAGCTTAGATCCATTTCAAACTAGATTAGATGCAACTAATGCTGAGATCATTGGTCCACTGATTTGTCAAATATGGGTATGTCTTAAAGTCATGGCATTTTCCCACTGACCTTGAAGGAGGCCATGGTCATCCCTATTCACAGGAAAGCACTATGACACCTTAGTGTACTAGACAATTTTTGATCTATTTCTAACTTTCCTTTTTTGAGTAAGGTTACTGAAAATATTATTTTTAAAAAGAAAAAAGACCCCCTAGTTTTATGATCCATTTTCATTCAGCAGTAGGAACACTGGACAACTATACAATATATATGGATTTGGCAACTGCAGTACGGACTGGGTAGTCTACCTTGCTACCTGCACTTGCCAAGCCTTTTATGTAGGTCAGACATCTAGACAGTTCAGGATCAGAATGTCTGAACACGTAGGTGATATCAGAAATGCACATATGACCAATGCCTTGTACAGACATACAATTAATCATCCCACGGCCAAATTCTCATTTATTATTATTGATCACATCACTGGCAATCGGTCATTCAAAACAGGATGGCATGATATACTCAACAATAAAGAAAGAAAATGGATCATGAAACTAGGGGGTCTTTTTTACCCAGGATTAAATGATAAATTGTAAGTTTTCCATTTTCAAAATTATACCATATATTCTTTGCAGTTTGTTTGAGTTTTGAGTTACCATCAGTCATTCATTGATCATATGCCCCTGCCCATACCAATGTTCCTAATAATGTTTCTAATAGTGGCAATGATTTTTTAGGGAACAGGAACAACAAAAGACAACGGAGGGGGAACAGGAATTGGAACAATTAGATAACAATACTTGTGGTGTTATGGATGCTTCTCCTAGGATTGTTTCAAATAAAAAAGGTGATTTCACTATTTATAACTTTTCAAACCTTATTTTGGAACCAGAACTTGTGGAGTTGCTAGCTTTGGGTAACACCTTTGTTCCTTCCAGGAAATGTGATATAGCCAGGGTCTTACTTGATCTTAAATGTTACGTTAGAAAATTGAATTTAAAATTACTATTCAATGTTTCTGCTCAACCATTGGTCCCTAAATTGAAGCTCCCTAGTGTGTTTAACCCACCTCTACATGTTGCCCTAAAAATGTTTGAGAGTGCATGTGAGTTAGACATCAGATTTTTGATGAAGTGCCCTAATTCTGCCCCCAACCAGTTTAATATCTCAAAAGAACAATTAGAGGCCCTGTCAGAACTACGTTCCGCAGGTGTCAGGATTATCAAACCTGATAAAGGTGGGGGCTTAGTTATTTTTGAACAAATTGATTACATTGAGAGAATGCATAGGGTACTGGATTCTGACTCTTATGAAATTTCATCTGTTAATGAAATGAACATCTGTGCAAGTAGGACCAGGGGCTACTTTAGGGACTTATTCATTAGTGGTAGAATAGATGAGGATACTTTCAAATATGTTGACATCTTATATGCTAAGACTCCAGTTATGTTTGGGATCCCCAAGATCCACAAAAATCTTGGGGACCCTCCAATGAGAGCTCTAATAGATGGCAGATCATCTTCCACCTATCCTTGTTCGAAATATGTTGATTCACTGTTAACTAAATATGTGGAAAGTATACCGAGTATCTGTAAAGATTCATGGTCTTTTCTATCTGACCTAAATAAGTTAGTATTAGATGCAGATACTAATTTTTTGACCATAGATGTGGTCGATTTATACACATCTATTCCGCATCAGGAAGCTCTTGAGTGGATCGACCTGCTTCTGAACGAGCTTGGGGCCCCTAAAAGTGTAATTAATAACATCACTGAGTTTTTGGACATTATTTTGTCCTCTAATTTCTTTATGTTTGAAAGGGATATTTATATCCAGAAAAAAGGGGTGGCCATGGGTTCTCCATGTGGGGCCGTTGTGGCCAACCTTTTCATGACATACTGGGAAAGAAATTTTGTTTTCAACAACTCTGAGTGGAATAGTAAATTGTTTTACTATACCCGCTTCCTTGATGATATTTTTATTTTGTTTAGGGGTGACTCTGCTCTAGCACATTCCTTTGTTAACTATTTGAATTCTACAACACCGTTCCTTAGATTTACCTACCACTTTGATGTTGAAGGTATGAACTACCTTGATGTAAAGTTAACTAGAGTAGGTGCACAGGGTCATTTAAAATCTACAATTTATAGAAAAGATACATATGTCAACTCATTCCTCCACTTCACTAGTTCGCATCCATTTAAGCATAAAAAGGCCATAGTTAAGGGACAACTAGTGAGGGCAGTCAGGATGTGTAGTGAACTAGTAAATTTTACCCTTGAGTGCCAACTATTGAGGGATCTTTTCACGAACCGAGGTTATCCACAGCGTTTAGGTTTCAAAAGCTCGTCTCTTCATTTTGGGATCCTTTTTTTCTACTTGTACAGACATACAATTAATCATCCCACAGCCAAATTCTCATTTATTATTATTGATCACATCACTGGCAATCGGTCATTCAAAACAGGATGGCATGATATACTCAACAATAAAGAAAGAAAATGGATCATGAAACTAGGGGGTCTTTTTTACCCAGGATTAAATGATAAATTGTAAATTTTCCATTTTCAAAATTATACCATATATTCTTTGCAGTTTGTTTGAGTTTTGAGTTACCATCAGTCATTCATTGATCATATTTTAATTTCTTGTTAACAACTTGTTTTCTTCCTAAGACAGGAAGTGATGTCATTGCTTTCATTGGAACATGTGTATAAATCACTGGCTTTTGCCATGGTTCTTTTCTATACTACTGAAGAAGGCTATATGCTGAAACCGGTCTAGTTCACTTGTTTCAATAATAAATTCATTTCAGCTCATCTTTGGTGCTGGCGTTTTGATTTTGATGCACACTAGTTTGGTTGCCTTGCATCAGCCGTACTTGCTAGCTTTCTATTGTTCCAGTTCCTGTTTCTTGCTAGCTGTTAGTGTTTAGAGAGCTGTAGATTGACGCCATTGCTGTGGCGTTCTGTGTTTGTGAAGGAGGACTCCTCATCGGTATTCCAGTTGTATACCTTTACATCAGCTTCCTGTCTTGGATATACCAGTATTGGATGAGATTGGTTTCCAGTGCCTACTGTCATTGGGTGACCAGATTGGAAATTTTGATGTTTATTCAACCCAGGATTATGTTCATTGGCCGTTTTTGGATGTGTACTGGTAATTAAGGAATCGTCAGTCTTGCTTTACTATTTTTCTTTCATCAACACTTTTTCGGAGCTTATACATTAGGAGTTTGACTGCTCCTTGGGCGATATTTGTTTCCTTTTTTTATTCAAACTGAGGGAAGTTCATACGGCTTGTCAGACTGACTTACAGGTACATTATCATTTTTCCAGTCGTTGGCAACGACTCGTTTTCATTTTGACTTTGTTTTCGTCTACTTCAACACAATCGCTGAACTGGTATTCCTTTACTGGTGGAAGTTTGACTTTTTCATCTATTTATATGATTTTTATTAATACTTTGTTCGCATTTTATTTGACAATTAGCATTATTTTGAGATTGAACATTTAAAAAAAGTGCAATTATACTATTTGGATTTTATATATGCCTTTATTTATGTTTTCACTCCATGTGGTGCAGAATTGTACCAATCACCTACAGGCATTTTGCATCTATTTTTGATGGTCTAATTAGTACGAGCTAGTAGAGTCTTCATTTTTGCTTGGATTAACATCTATTGTCAATATTTTGGTGGCTGGACATTAATCATCATTGTGTTTGCCAGGACTTCCTCATGTTTATATGCACATCACTATGCTACTGGCATTTTCATTATTGGTGACTGTTTGATTTCTGAAAAGAATATATTCATAGCGTTTTTTTATATACATACATATGTCCATCATCTTGTTTGTACTAATTTGGCGTACAGCCCCTGTTTTCAGATTGGACAGTTATACATGTGTAATTTTAGGGACTTTATTTGTATTTCTCATCATGTTTTTTTTATATAATGCAGAATTATACCAATGGCTCATTGATATTTAGGGTTTCATGCTCCAGACAGCATTAGCTAGGGGTGTTGTTTGGTACCATTTGGGGTTTTTTCCTAGTTCTGCAAATTTATTGGTAGGATAATAATTATCAGGGTGTTGATTGGGATTTATCTCATGCCTTATACAGCTCCTGTTGTGCCTTTTACATCTTAAACGCAGCTAGGATTTTCTTTAATATCTTGTTTGTTGGGCAACATATATAGTTTAAGATACAAGCATCTCTGAATTTTGAGCAGAACTTTGTGCTTTGATATACACCCTATTCTATGACCCTAGGCAGCTAGTTTCATGTATCAGTGATTAACCTCGATAGATTTACCATTTTTTTCACATTTACTAATATTGTATTTAATTACATCACAATAAGTCTAGTGTTATTAGGTTGGTTGGCTCAACATCCTTTTTGCATTAGTACACTATCGAGGACTACACACTGTTTTTTTGTTTTTTTGTTTTTTTACATGAGCCAACTATTACAGCTTATATGAACATGAGATTTACTCTAGCCAGATCTGTGATTAAGGCTATATTGCCAGAGGCTTTTGCTATTCCCCTATTTGGGCTCAGACTAAAAATATAAATAGGTTTCTTTTGGATTATCTGCTCAGTATTGTCCTATATTGATTCGGTGGTTCTTCTATTCAAAAAGATTTAGTAATTAGGTTTGACTGCATTCATTTTTTAGCAACTTATTGTCATGGATCTACACAAACTTTTGTCTGGCTTATGTGCAGACAAGGATGACATCCAGGTGTTTGGCATTAAAACAGCACAAGCTGGTTCTACTGAATGCCAGAATTTGGATCCAGTTGACGGTTGCAATTTACTGTTCAGCCAGTTGGGTAAAAAAGTCAAAACCCTACGGACAAATATATGGCATTCTAAATTATTTAAAGCTTACTAAAACCAAAATATTTCACCCAGAGGCCTTAGGTCCAAGGTACAACCATTAGTCAGTACACCTGACGATATTTTACTTAGAGATTGGCAACAAGCCCAGCAGGAGGCATCAATGTCATTTGTCAATATACTGGCTTCTTTTTATGATAGAACAGTCCAAACCAATATTGGAGAAGTTGAAAAAATATGCAATGATTTGAAAAAATTTGAAGAACAGACCAGTTTCAGGGACAATCTGAGCAAATTGTCCAAAGAACTCATAGCTTTTGAAAATAATTTAAAGACTAAAAAATTACACAAATTTTCCCCTGACAGGGAAGATTATGACAAAGGCAGACAGTGTGAGTCTCATAGGGGAGTTAGATTTGCTGAAGGTACTAAGAACTTCTCTTCTGTTCGCAAAAAGAGACCAAGATCAATATTTAAGAAAGGGGTCTCTTCCTACACTACTTCTGGTAAGGAGTCCTCCACAACAGACACAGAATCCACAGTCAATTGTAGTTCTCCTGATTATAAAAGAGGGCGTACATCCACTGACCCTTTAGGAGCAAACAGCACAGGGGAGGACATAAACATAAGGGTAAAAAGCTTGGAAGATCTTTTTCTTTCAATAAAGAAATAGATCCTGCACTTATTAATATACACAACATTTCCCAACATGTTTTAACATCTGATGAGCTAACATTACTCAATAAAGGTCTTGGATTCATCCCTGGCTTCTTTGTTGATGAAAGTTCTTTTGTATCTGATACCATAGCATTTTGCAGAAAAATTAATCTAAAATTGTTTTTCAGGCAACAAGATCCTCAGATCTTATCTCAAAGATCTTCTGAATTCAAATTCCATCGGTCGACCTTCCATCCACCGATGGACAAACATGTGGCTGTCTTTCAGCAAGCCGTGATCAAGGATTTACATTTTTATATGGGTTCAGACAATATCACCAAACATAACTATCTCTAACAGAACAACAAGCCTTAACTGACCTCAAAAACAATACAAATATTGTTATACTTCCGTCTGACAAGGGTGGTGCAGTGGTCGTCATGGACTCCGATTATTATTGGGATGAGAGAAATAGACAGTTGTCTAACCCTTATCATTAGATGAGGATGCCCACTGACCCCACTTCTAACTTCAAAAAAGAAATAGATCAACTCTTACAAGAGGCAGTTGAACAAGGCATTATCACAGCTAACACTCTATCTCATCTTACAGTTTCGGATCCTGCCAAACAATATTTATATCTGTTACCAAAAATTCATAAATCTATTGACAAACCACCAGGTAGACCAATAGTGTCAGGGATAGGATCACTTACGGAACCCCTGTCAGCATTTCTTACTGAGAAACTTAAACCATTGTTATCACTAGTCAGGGCGAGACTTAAGGACACAACAAACCTTTTACAAATAGTATCAGACTCCCAATTAGAACCACACTGGTTAATGTGTACTCTTGATGTCAAATCATTATACATGAATATTCCACACTGGGCTGGATTAACTGCACTTGAATACTGGTTAAATAAAGCCAGCATTTACCCTCCTGGTACTAACACATTGCTTATCTGTATGGCTGAACATGTTTTGTCCAAAAATGTTTTCTATTTTAAACAAGATTGCTACTGGCAGATACAGGGTACAGCCATGGGTGCCTCATTTGCACCCATTTATGCTGACCTTTATATGGGGTATGTGGAGGAACATATCATTTATGATGAGCTTCACAATTTATACATTTCAGACATTGACATTTGGAGATGATATCTGGATGACTGTTGGCTTATTTGGAAAGGAGGAAGTGAACACCTACATGAGTTTGTGGAACACCTCAATAGTAATATCTGGGGAGTGGAATTTACTGTGGACTATCATCACAATGAGATGCATTTTTTGGATGTTTCTTTACATCGCCAGGCAGATAATACCTTGAAAACATCTGTATACCGTAAATTTCCTCAGTATAATACTCTGTTACATGCCAACAGTCTTCATCCAAGACATACAATTAACAACATTCCCAAATCTCGATTCTTACGTCTCAAATGGATATGTTCCTCTCAACAAGAATTACCCCAGTATCATGATGATCTAGCCAACAGATTTTTAGCCAGGGGGTATACTAGAAACAACGTTAGTTCAGCCATATGTTGGACACAAAACCAGTCGAGGGATAGTCTGCTACAATACCAACGGCATTCCAGAAAAAAAACATCAGGATATCTTGAGATTTGTAACCACATATGGGGGAAATACCTCTCAATTTTCTGAGATAGTAAATAAACACTGGAACATACTTAAGTCTCATATTGATTTGATTGATTGTTTGGGTAACAGATGTTCATTCTCATATAGAAAGGGCAAGACATTGGGGTCCCATTTTTCCTATTTCAAGAAAACAATATCCAGGGATATTGTTACTCATCAGCAGACCTTAACTTGGGAAAAATTAATAGGATCATACCCTTGTGAGCATTGTAGTTTCTGCAATTACATGTTCAAAACCAAAACATTCACCAGTAGGAACACTGGACATCTATACAATATATATGGATTTGGCAACTGCAGTACGGACTGGGTAGTCTACCTTGCTACCTGCACTTTCCAAGCCTTTTATTTAGGTAAGACATCTAGACAGTTCAGGATCAGAATGTCTGAACACTTAGGTGATATCAGAAATGCACGTATGACCAATGCCTTGTACAGACATACAATTAATCATCCCACGGCCAAATTCTCATTTATTATCATTGATCACATCACTGGCAATCGGTCATTCAAAACAGAATGGCATGATATACTCAACAATAAAGAAAGAAAATGGATCATAAAACTAGGGGGTCTTTTTCCCCCAGGATTAAATGATAAATTGTAAGTTTTCCATTTTCAAAATTATACCATATATTCTTTGCAGTTTGTTTGAGTTTTGAGTTACCATCAGTCATTCATTGATCATATTTTAATTTCTTGTTAACAACTTGTTTTGTTCCTAAGACAGGAAGTGATGTCGTTGTTTTCATTGGAACATGTGTATAAATCACTGGCTTTTGCCATGGTTCTTTTCTATAATACTGAAGAAGGCTATATGCTGAAACCGGTCTCGTTCACTTGTTTCAATAATAAATTCATTTCAGCTCATCTTTGGTGCTGGCGTTTTGATTTTGACCCTCCAAAACAAGAACAGTAGCTCACTCCATGTGGCAATGGCTGTGTCTTCTCCGAAAATAAAATGCTCAGGAGATATAGCAGAATCCCATGGCATATGCATCAAACAAAGATGGTGGAAGCCATTTTAAGGATCTCTACAGATGCAGAGACTAGACAGAGATTTGCAAGCTGCAACTCACCAAGCCGGGGTATATGTCCTGCTTTTGTGTTTCATCAGCTAAATTGTATGTCATAATAATAAAAACTAGACCTGTCACTTTCAGACAAGCTAAAGGTAAGCCAATTCAATAAATGGTTGATCCAAACTTAGCACATGATAGTAGCCTTGTCATCAGAGTGAATTCTCTTGGGAAAGAAGATGAAATGGGAAATAAATAAAGTCCCAAGGCAGCCTAAACAGCAAGACCTAATGAGTTAAGTTACAAAATGTAAAACCTTTTATCTGCCAGTACCACTGATTGTAGTTACCCAGGGACACCCAATTGTAAAGCCAGAAGGCATTGTCTCCAGGACTGACATATGTATGCAGCACTAATCTCGAGAGCAAATGTCACTTTTGGACAAGGAGAGCAAGCATAACACAAGGAGAAATAACAATTGTCTCCAGAGGTAAATCCCAACTGAAGCTGATCTTGGGATCTCTTAATGTGATGATGAGTTTTTGTTTCACTCATGCAAGACCAGGACTAATTACTCTTCTAGCTGGATACAGTGGGCCCATTAATTCCACCAAAGTGGGAGTCATTGCAAACACTGCAGTTGCAGGTGGTAGCATGGGTTTGATAAGTCACCTATGACATACTCAGGGATTTATCTAGCTATGCCATTAAGTGGCAATGCTGATTACTACTGTTGATCTAAAGCATACTGAATTTGCAATGAAATATTGCTATCTGCAGACAAAATTGTGGCCATAATGTTAGACTCGAGTCTACCTGGGCTCACTGACAATAGAGCCCAGAGCACAGGGATTTATTCAGGACCATCAGGATACATATAACTGGTGGACCGTGATGAAATTTATATCAGTACAGGGAGGACAATAGCCTTCAACTGGTATTGCTCTCTTCAATATTAGAAAGGCCTGTGATTCTGTAGAGTGGTTACCTTTACTGCATATTCTTCAATGAGGGATTTTAATGCCAAGATTACAGACTCGATAAAACTAGACAAAATCCCAGATTTCAGTATTTTGTACAATGGATATGTGTCTGCCAAAAGAAACAAGAAGAGAACCACATAGGAAGAATGCACCCAACCACATGACTCTTTGTGTTAGTTATGTATGAAATGGCCCAGACTGTCAGAAGAAAGTTGAGGGAATTAGAGACAGAGTGTGAGCTTTCTTTAAAAATGTTTGAGATGATTGCATTTTGTCTAAAGACAGGATCAGTGATATCATGGAACCTGTCTTAATGAAACATAATAATGCCATATAATGAAACAGTGAAAGCTGTAGTCAGACTAGAAGGAGTGGATTCACCACAGATATTTGAGTCTGAGGGTAGGCTGAACGTTGAAGGATACAAAGTTAAAACTTAGCAGAGCTATACTTAAGGACATAAGGATCAGTAACAAAAGACTATCTTAAAATTCAACTTTTGGGCAAGTAGGCTTAATGCAGTTAGTGCCACAATTCTATTAGTGGTATCGCACTTGTTAGGGAAATACCATTTTAATTTGATAATGGGAGTTTCAAAGTGGTTCAGAGTTTATTATGCTATACTATATACTATATTGGTCTTGGGATAGCAGAAGTAAGGATAGAAAAAAATATAATTTTTCTTATCGTATATGGAGGACAGAAGTTGCCAAATGTTTCTACTTTGTGGAGACCTTCAGCTTGGTGCACTGCATGAAACTATCAAACGAAACTACAAATATATGAAGCTTCTGGCAATAAACATTATGCACTCCCCTTTTTTGGCATGAAGGGTGAGAAGTGAGATAGGTTAAGGGACATCTTAAAAAGGACGCCATGACCTGTGGTGAAGGATGTAACCATGAGATTTTGAAAAATCTTAATGTGTTGAAGATAATGCAACCAAACAACATTAAGATCTAGCATGGATAAATGATTCACACTTAACAACAATTGTTTCAACTTAGAGTCAGTAAAATATCATCAAAGATGGACCAAGGTCTTCCTTTACTGTATAACACCACCCCATTGGGCAAGGCACAATGATTAATGGCTTCATAATAGTTGAATGGCAACATTTTACCACAAATATACAAACCAGTCATCCACTAGGTTTTACCTGACTCCTCAGTATAAATGCACTAAAGGTAAGAAAGGGAGACAGGGCACTATATAAGAATTTATGGGAAGCCAAAAGTAATGTGGCCTAGCCCAAATTTCAAGAGTGGTAGCAAGTTAGAAAAAGGGGATTAAGCTCAGTGATGAGCAGTTCAGTGAGGTGTTGAAAGCTGCCAATGAACAAGATAAATGGTGTTGTATGAGTCAATGATGAAATTGATCACTGATGGTGTTTGGCACCAGCAAGACTGTATAGATATAAAAGGAAGAAAGACCCACAATGCTAGACCTTACCTGAATAAATATAAATGATGATACTCTTAGAGTATTAATAAAAATAATCACATCTTTTAAAAAACAAGGTGAATGTGGAATTCTGAAAGTAGCACTCACATTCTATAACTGTAGCATATCTAGGGTGGGAAGAATGGGGCAGATGCCTTGGGTGCAGCCATTTAGGCAGTATGATTAACACCTCAGAAGAGTTGCCACATTGGCGCAAGTACAATGCTAGGATTCATTTAAGCACACATGGTCACTATCATGGTTGCTTAAATTTTTGGTATACAGCATTGAACTAAGAGGGTACCAGTCTGGGAACTGCCAAGTTGCCATTGTGATAGCTATGCCTTTGCTCAACAACAGGCTATATATTAATCTATTCTGAAGGTGGTGCCATGTGCATTAGGTGAATGGATTTCTTGACTATGGGAAACTCAAGAAAAATAGCAACACATTAAATTGAAATGATATACACCATCCATATATGTGTGAATGACAGACAACAGTATGTAGGATTAATTCTGCTATTAGAATTAGTGAAAATCTGTGTTGCTGTTGATGTGGAATGTCGAAGTACCTGTATGATATTATTGCAAATGTCATATGATAGTTTACAATAAATAATTATAGCAAACAAAAAAAAATAATCTTCCACTATGCACAGGATAGTGGTGCACCTATAAGTACTTTCCAGAGGCATGTCACTTAGAATGTCCTATCCCATATACTTGGGCATCTCTGATGGGAATGCATCAGTTCCTGCCACTTTAAATGTTTTATGTTAATTTAGCACCTGCTATGTTTTACCTGTACACACTGGAGAGAGCAGGCTTTCTTGCTCTTCTGCAGCTACATTTTTTTTAGAAAAACGTGTTTAAAAACTGACTAGTCATTTTTTTTGTCATTTACTGGTACTTCGTAAAATTTCCCAAGATATATTCTAATGGTTTGAAAATAATACCTGTGCCATACTGTTGTGCTCCTCTACATGGAAGAACTATCAGTATTACAGTATGCTTAATTACATTCTGCAAGTCTGTAACCTAGACCCCAAACCGAATTTGGGGACAGGGCCTGATATTTCCAATGCGACATTTCTATCTTTATTTTATTTGTAATTAAGGACATCATTTATTGGTGCTGAATGACTCTGTTATCATCCTCATTTCTCACAATGCTGTACAAGTGAAACAACAAGCACAAGCAGGGTTTTAAATGTTTATACTGCATCTGCTAATGACATAGGAGGAACCTTGACTTTGCTTCCAGACAGGGACACCTCTTGAGTGTATTACACAGAATAATCTATAATTATTCCCTACTCATTTCTCTATTTTTTCTCCATATCTTTACCATTAGTGTTTTTATATCTAAATACTTCAACAGCACAGAGTTAAGCCACCAAATGTTGGCCGGTGACAACTTAAGAAGGGGAGATGAGTATGAAACAGAAAATTGTATGAAAGAAGGGTGGAACAAAGTATCACACCAAAACTCAAAATCTTTTGCAGCAGTGATTTTGTCAAATAAAGCCTTTTTATCATGGTATAAAAATTACAACACGGAAATGGTAAAAAAATAGTATGGTTGCTTGGTTCCCAAAATATGATTCTTCATATGAAATACCTATATCTACATTCAGATGGTTTCATAGCTATTTCCCAAATAGACACCAGTCAGTAAAATGGAAAAATGACTTCTCCTCCTTTCTCACAGTCACAGTCAGAGTTTCACAAGGCTTAGTTATGGGACCACTACTATTCAAGATATTCATCAACAGCCTGCATACTGCAAACAGGGAAACATAGCTTAGTATGCATATATGCAGATGATGCAGCCATACTCTGCTCTGCCCCAAAACTGTAAACTCTCCCAGAAACCACCCAGGTGTCCTTATCCTCTGTAGAATCCTGGCTAAGAAATGTAGACCTACACCCGAAAGCAAAAATAACCAAACTCATGTTCTTTATACCAAGACAATACAATGGGCAGAAAAATAAGTTCCATATTGTCTCATTTGTAACAATCATAGATGGCATACTTAGATATGACTGACATATTCATCAAGCTATCAATATACATAAGAAACTAGGGACCCTATATAAGGCAAATCAATATTTTGCAATATCCACAAGAAGATCCATAGCATCAACTCACCTACTCCCAGCTTTTTTGTATGCACCCCACATTTTCAAAAATCTTAGCACCCTCATGTTAAACCTGAAATATGCTGTAATAAAGTACCTACATTTGCCACATACTTAACCACCAAAATTCATCACTGCACAGCCTTGAAGGAACTAAACTGGCTGGAACTCCCAAACCAGCTAATTTACTCTCAGCTCGCAAATGCCCACAAATTTATTCATAGATCAGATAGCTGCCTCTCTCTAAAAACATATAGCAACCATTCAGTAGCAGTAGACCACTAGGCTCCAATAACAAATCCCTCCTAGTCGTAAGTAAATCAAAAAACTCTGTGGGTAACTTGCTGAATTCTTACTATGTTACAATACTATCCACTTCCAACCTACATCAGCTAAAACTTGCAGAAAATGACGAAAGCTTTAAAAGCCAACTAAAACAGCACCTACAACACATCCAGCTCTGCTCTTGCTCTTTACCTGGTTAATATCTACCAAAGTAACTTATTAAGCAACTGTAACCCCATCAAAACCATACTTCTGTCTTCTTAACTCATCCACATGTGGAACCCATGTTGATGAAGAGCTTTGTACAGTTTTAGTTTCTCTACTGTAAACAATGTATTGTTTTCCTCCCATCTCTGCGTCTAGTTTGTTATCTCTCTCTCTCTCATTTTTACCCTCACTTTGTAACTACAAAACTAAATGCAAATAGAAATGAATGCTTTTATTTTGATTTGTTTCATTGTTTTCCTTTCTGGACATAGCATTTTTATATAGCTAACTACCATATTCACGTACACTTTATAGTAATCCAAGACATACAGTAATACTGTCTACAATGTAAAAATGAAATGTAATAAACATGTCTATGCGTTGTGAACACTTGTAACATAAGAATGTAAATGCGGCGGAGCTTTTCTCCCTTGGGCCTCCTCTGAAAAAAGGCATTTTTATCCCAGTCAGACTTTCACAGTCAGCAAAGACACATAATATAAATAATAACAATATCTCAACACATCTCCTTTAATAATTTAGTCAAGCTTATTCCTTTGACATGTACAGGGAGTTTATAACACCGGGACTTGACAAACAGTTAAAATCTTCTCTCAATGTAATATCTCTATTAGCTCACTCACTCTGAATCAGCAAAGATAGCTGAAAGGATTTACTAGCTGGTACAATGTACATTAATAGGACTGCCAAAGTAACTGCTGTCGCAGGAACAAAAAAACATACTGAAGCATGTCAAACCCATCCCAGTGGGGGTTTGCCCCCCCACACACATCGTGCTATAGTGGGTAAAGGGCAAACCCCCAAATATTGGCTGACTGCCACCTTTCCCTGGTTACACTTTCAGTAATGTGAGTGTTTGTTGAAATGCAATTTCTGTGTTGTCATCTTGGTTATTTAAAATTCAGGTAAGTGAGATTTCGATTATATCAAGTAGACCCATATATATATATATATATATATATATATATATATATATACACACACACACACACACACACACACACACACACACACACACACGTATATGTGTATAGTTGGAGTAATATGTTTCTGTATGTACTTGCGCTGGAATATAGTAAGTGTTGGTATCCTGTGTGTTTTCAGGATTTTGAGTTTTCAGAATTTTGAGTTTTCAGGATTTTGAGTTTTCAGGATTTCAGTGTTTCAGCAAATGCTACAATGAACCATTAACAGGAAAAAGGCAGAGACAAAAAGAAAATGACAGCTATCAGACACCATTTATAATGGATGCCAGAAACAATCTGCTCACCAGTTCATAGAACATCAAAGAAAGATGGCAATGTCTGAGTGAAGAAAACACCACAAAAAACCTGTATTCCCCATGCATCTCTTATAAAGAAAGAGGAAGAAGACCACTCCCTAGAAGAACTGAGAACATCACTACAGAAAATTAAGTCAAGGAAATCTCACTTGAAGACACTGCAGATTAGATCAAGATGTTGAGTGAGTTAGGAGAAAACTAGCTCCTGAGGTTACTTAAACTGGTATGGAGAGAAAGGCACATTGGATATCTAGTTAATAAGCTTCCCTTGCAGAGAATGTCAAAGAGTACAGATTACAGTGGTTTGGGTACATATGCAGGAAAGCATAAGATGACTTGTCAAAGAAGATTTGAAAGAAACAGGAAGAAGTTAAGAGGAAATGAAGGCATCCAACCAAGATATGAATGTAATGCATAAGAAAACAGTTGCAACAGCCAGGTATGACTGTTGGGAAAAGTTAGGAAAGTGGCACTCAGTTAAGAGAGCTGACAACTGTTGGTGCGACAACCCAACTCCATGTAGAAAAAATGGAAGACAGGGGTTGATGATGATGATGACTTAATAAGATCAGATCTAGGAACACAAACCTTTTAAAAAAAAACAGGTTATCAGATGGCTGCAAAAATCAGTATACAAACACGCGCGCGCGCACACGCACACACACACGCACACGCACACACACACGCACACACGCACACACACACACACACACACACACACACACACACACACACACCTAGATATAGATAGATACAGAGATAGACGGATAGCGATAGAGGATTATAATTGACAAGACAGAATGCTCACATGAGTGAACACTTTTACTGCTGTATAAAAAATTTAAAAAAAAAAGCAAACTCAAATGTGAGTGAACATTCTGTTAATTGGAATTTCTGCTGAAAGCCTTTTGCATTGGATTACTTTGCATCAGGGTAAGGGAATTTGTCCTTATACCATTGTTGTACAATCACAGAGTTAGTATATAGGTGGTATTGGGGGATGTTTGATCATTTTATAGTTTGATGTAAAATGATTGCTTTGTCTATGTTTGCTGTTATGAGTGTTCACAGTTGACTGCTGCATTCGGGTATATATATATTTGTGTGTGTGTGTGTGTGTGTGTGTGTGTGTGTGTGTGTGTGTGTGATATATATATGTATATCTTCCGAGGGATTCAAACATAGATGTAGCCATGTCCCTACAAAGATGTTAACAAAATTAGTTTCATCTCAGGATAAACATGTCTAGTTTTTTGACAAAATAAGTTCATAAGTTTGCATTTTCAAGTCTTCAGACCATGGGGTATTCTAGGAACACAGACACTCTAATATCATGGTAATATTTTTTAACACCTTTGGTTATATCAAGTATAGATTTAATCTTGGAAATATTCACTTCATTCTTTTTCAAACTTAGTAATTTGCTCCATAGACAGGGAACAGATTGAGTTATAACCGTCCCACCAAACTGCATGATTAAATTGTAATACCATCGTTGCAGTATAATTTCTTTACTCCTTTACCAAGACCAGCATTTCTTTAGCCATCTTTGCCTGTAACAATTCATATTTTAAATTCCCTAAATGGTAAATAGAGTTAACCTCTTATTACATGATACACAAAACAATATAAACCAATTACGTTAACATTTCCTTAAAAGATATGTCCAAAAGAGTAGGAATTATCTTTGTAGCTTTTCTTTGTACAAACTCCAATGAGTTTATTTTGCTCAGATTATAATTGGGAAAGGTGTAATTATATTCTAATTATATTCTTATAGTGTGTATGGTTTTTAAAAAAAGGATAACTTACATTATGACTCTTGCTCTGATTTGGCTAGAGTTGTCCATGAATGGAAGCCTATCATTTATGATGATATCCAAACCATTGATATATCCTGCATGATCTAATGCAGTGACACACAACATAACACTGATATTGATAGTTCTTTTCCCAATAATCATATATTTACATTTAACAAGGCTGAGTTCATGTCTTTTGTATCATCAAGACACTTAATTCCTTTAATTGTTCATTTACTTTAAACAGAACTCTGGTCTGATGTAACCACAATACCAGTTCTGCAACCATCTCTGTATTTTAATAATTTTCCTTTGGAATTACCAGGCTTAATGGGTATCCTTTATGCAGTCAATATCATTGTTCTACATTATAAGAACTCATTTTACGAGTTACAAAATAAACTGCAAGGTGACTTCAACTTAATACAGAATAAGATGGCATGAATGCATCTTGTAATTAACCTGCATCACAACAAGAAATCATATCCCTCACTGAGTATTATTGCCCCCCCCCAATCTTTCCCATTTAGATACAGTTGCAAAACAGAGATCCTTGATAATAACACTTGATCAATAGCTAACGTGCCACACGTATACAAAATATGACAACAGTGGCCCACATACAGTTGAGACATACACTTAAATATTCAAACCTGCTTTCTGCAGAATCCAGTAAAGTCTTGGTGTTACAAATGATGTAAAAAGTTGAACATTGTTTACCCTTATTTGCTCTATACTGAACCAAAACTCTTATAACTTTAAGGTCACAGTAAACAGACTATGCAGATTCATGTCTTTAGGGAGCTCAAAACAACATCACTTGTCTTCACTATGGAAAGCACTCATTGCAAATAACTCCCAGGGCAACTCTGCTACTTACCTGCCTCACATGCAGATAAGGAACCCAGACCAGCTGTTCACCACTAGCACACAAAACTACATTACAGACACACCAGTTATTCAATTCACTCATACTTAGAAAATGTAATATTACTTTCAAGGCCAACTTGTCTTTTTTAAGCTTGCACCAGCAACCTGTAATTCATTACCTTAAAATATTAGCAAAATGCAGAACTTAATCACAATTAAGGATTAAATATTATCTAAATAAATTTCTTAGTAACAAGTCCTGCTGTTTTCACACTGGCAAAAACCTGGCATCAAATAGCATCAAACAGCAGTTACATATGGCAAACCTTATGATCCTACCTCTAAACTGTTTAGATTTTCATGGAATATCCAGATTTTTACATCACATTTTGGCCTGTTGCTTATAAAATTTGTGGATTTCTAGCGAATCACTGAGGATTGAAGTCACTGAATAATGACTTCCATTTGAGTTTCACATTTCATATTCTTCAGAAAATGCATGCTAACACAAATTCTGTTATTCTAGCAAATTTCTAAGTTAATAAGAGCAGTATTTAAAATCTTTCACTATTTTTGGATTTTTGCCCCACTTCACATTATTTTAGTCATTGTCCATATTTTATATATTTATGAGGTTGAGATGTGTGCTTATGATATATCACACAAGACTCTTCACATACTTTCAAACTGTACAAATTTCATTTTCATTACCATGATACAGCTATATTTTAATAATAATTTTATTGATTTTTTATGTACAACAATAAGAGTGCAAGAAATATATATTTAAAAATAATCATCTACAAAAGGAAAGTAAAGACTAAGTCAGCTATATGCAATATGTACATAACTATTAAATGATAACATTAAAAAAATCTGAGACATCTCAGAAGAGTTTTCTCTTATGTTAGTCATAACTCTGACAAATAAAAAGGAAAAATGTTTATTTAATCAAATTGTCACAAGAGACAAACATTTATTAGAATTAAACAACTTGTTAAGATTTTTCACTAGTATTTTGTCATTTCTTAATATTTTACTTTTTATGTTATTAAAGTGATGAATATTAATTAATTAAGGGTTTTCAGATTTTTCATTTGCAATATGTATAAATTATGTCCAGTTCATCAAGTTCAAATGTAAGCAGTTTTGAGTTATATGTATCTTAATTAAGAAAAAGCATACAGCTAGTATAAACAGATTATATTTATGACCTTCAGAAGAGCAGAGGTGTAGAATAGTCAACTGACATGGGATTTCTTTACTTGTAGGTAATTGATTGCCGATCTTGGATATCAAAATTTCCCAAAGTTGACTTGAAAATTTACAATGCCAAAAAGTATGGAAGATATCATATTCAATAGTATTCCCAACTGTGCAATTATTCTTTGCTGATATAGTGAATAGCTTTCAAAAACTTATGACATGGTTAGGTATCGATGACTCCTATTTTTTACTACAACCAATAGTGAAAAATCCAAATGTTCTGATTAATAATCAAATGTTTGATTTCAACACATTTTCTAGTATAAGAAATAAAAGTATATGGGGTTTTACCTCTTACAACACTTAGAACAAATAAAGAACACAATGACATAATTTAAAAGGTACTTATAGATAACAAATCAAATTTTAACTTAAAAAATGAAATATGATTGTTCAAATCAAAGAACTCAGAAAATTCCTAAATTAATTAGCCTCTTCAATACTTTACTCCAAGACAGAGTGCTATCTAGGAGACATAAACTAGCCATGTCCTACATATATATGCACAAGTATTTGTTTTCAAAATTCTGGGCTTCCTATAATATAGATCTCTCCAATCCCAATTGCATAGAACAATCAAAAATTGTTAGTCTGAAGTTTATTCCTTTAAAAATATATATACTTTACAAGCCTATGATTGCTAATCTGAGAGTATAATTAATTATTCCTCTCAAATTTACTGTTGGTATTCCATGACAGTTGCTATGGTTTGTCTGTATATTTTTATTACTTTACTTTGTCATTATTATGTTATATCTAACAGTTTTAATTATTTCTTGAAATTTGTAACTGCACTGCTAGTCTAGGTCATGGGTGAAAATGGCTTATGGTTCAGTCCATTCACTCAGATAACAAAGGAAATAAGTAATGTTTGCCTGTTATGTAATCAAGGGACTGTGTAGAATACCAGGTTAAACAGTACTGGGTCAAAAACAGATACTTGTGGGACATCTGATCTTATAGAACATATTCTCTTTGGATATGATTGGTCTGCCATTGTCTTCCTGGATTCGCTCCTGTGCATACAGCACATCAGGCAATGAACATCCTACAGCACTTGTTGTTTCCGTAACAGGGACAGGTTGCTAACCCAGGGCCCAGCCCTCCTCAGAGGGTGCACCACACACTTGCACACACTCACACCTAGGGCCAATTTAGAGCATGCAATCCACCTACTGCATGTTTTTGGAATGTGGGAGGAAACTGGATCACCCAGAGGAAACCCGCATGAGCACAGGGAGGACATGCAGACTCCACACAGAAGGCACCCCAGCTGAGAATCGAACCTGGGAACCTCTTGCTGTGAGACAACAGCACCAACCCCTGCACCACTACACTGTCTGTCATTGTCCTATCTAGTTAAAATTATATGTACTAATGCCAAGCCTTCCATAGTTGATATTATTCCCATTTTGTGAGACATCGAGATATCAAAAGCTTTAACTAAACCAAAATTGCCTCAGGAGTTTAGATTCATTTTCAGTTACTGACATTACAGTGGTGCACTGTTGAGTGCATCATCCTAAGAAGAAGACATTAAACTGAAGCCCCAGCTGTCTGAGTTGGTGGTACTTTAGCTGGATTTAAAAGATCTTGTGGCATTTATTGGAAGAAGAGTAGGATAATTTCTCCAGTGCTCTGGC
Organism: Protopterus annectens; assembly: GCF_019279795.1. NCBI lineage: Eukaryota > Metazoa > Chordata > Ceratodontiformes > Protopteridae > Protopterus > Protopterus annectens. Next base: position 1,655,201,678 of record NC_056737.1, on the reverse strand, counting down.
TAACTTTCCCCTGGTCCATTTAAAAAACACTTCTGATTTCCCCTGAAATGAGGCCAACAAACTAGTGGGAATAGCCTGGCAAAAAAATATAAAAAATGAAGAAAAAAGAATACAATGCATGGCTGTGATTCTAGGTCATTATTATTATTATTATTATTATTATTACCCAAGCTAACAACATCATAAAATTCTATCAGATTTGTTGGGGCTGAATAACCATCTATATGTTCATGCTTGGATGTATGTGTGTTTTTATTGTATCCATTTAATTGAGTTGATTTTTGCAAGATACAGGGCCGGATTCACGAAACCTCCATGTAAGACTTAATATGTCTTACTCGGAGGCTGCAGTTGAATGGTATGACATCAGCATGCCATGCATATTCATGAGGGCATGCTGAATCATACCCTAGGCTAACACGGTCCATGTAGGAAAGTAGGGGGCGTGTCCGAATGCCAAGTACTGCAAAGGGACACGCCCCCAGAAGAGTCAGAGGCCTGAAAGTAAACACCCATGAGCGAGTCCTTAGAAATGTCAAGGAACACAACACCACACATCCACACAGACTAAACCCTACGAAAATGCGTAAAACGTAAAAATAGCAGTTTCACTTTGTTTTTTATAATTTAAAAAATGTTTGCACACATTTGCGCTCATTTGCGCGGGTATGCCCTTCGCTCAGCCACAGTTAGCAGACATTGAAAAGCATATAAGATCTGCATATGCAAATTCAGCCAAGTAGCAATAGCGTAATGGTAGAGACGTTGGCCAAAGAGGAGGTAGTCATGGTTCGAGCCCCCACGACATCATTCACCATTTTTATTTAAATAAGTATGAAACAATCCTCTGACATATATATATATATATATATATATATATATATATATATATATATATATATATACAACTATAATTTAAGTAAAATATAATGAAATGGGCCATGTATTTGTGAAGAAATCTGACAGAATAATTTATAAAAAAAAGATTATAATTGCCCATAGCTGAGCAACGCTTTAGCAAGCTGAATATGAGTGGCCATAGGTGAGCAGTGCTTTAACAAGCTGCATATGAGTGCCCGTAGGTGAGCAGCACTTTAACAAGCTGCATATGAGTGCCCGGAGGTGAGCAGCACTTTAACAAGCTTAATATGAATGCCCGTAGCTCAGCAGCGCTTCACCCAGCGTAATATGAGTGCTCATAGCTAAATAATGCATTACCCAGCATAAGCCATTTGCGCGGAGCTGCGCAACATGCCAACCAGCTTACCGGCGGGCAACATTGGGCAAGCTGTATCAAAGTCGCCTTTACACAGGCACACCTCCTAGCCTGTCTAGACAGTAGTAAAATAAAAAAAGCAATGCCAAGGGTCGAACCCGGGATACTGTGCACCATAGTCAAAGTACTGAACCACTAAGCCATGACATTTGTACTGAGAAATACAGTATTAGCATATATATAGGAATGAATGAAAATAGAACCATGACAAAGCAGGTTTGCTTTAAGCTGATAAATATCCAAAATGGCCAATCACAGATAAATGAGGGAAAACCGGCATATATAAGCCTCATAGGTGGGAATATACACCATAACTGATTGTGGTACCCATTTGCAGTCAGGATGGCAGGTGCAGGAGAGGGAAATCGCTTTAGAGCACAAAGGTGGGGTGTTGAGGAGTCAAAATATATGGTTTGGCTCCTAGTCCATGATCATGAAGCACAACTCATGCAGGGCCAGGTTCAATGGGGGGCGTATAAGGCAGAGGCGTGGAACTGTTGGCACATGATCTCACCAGTGCCAAAGGCATTCCGAGGACTGGTGAACAGGTCCGTCACCACCATGTGGACCTGAAGTGACATAAGGAGGACTAACTGAACCGTTGGATCCAGGAGGCCCACCAAATGCCCAATGCCCCACTACTAAGTATCCATGTAATTACATATGTAAGAAATGCTATCCTAGCCTATAGTATGGAGAGGTATGTTCCAATATTCCTTCATTTATATTACAGCTGCAGGTGTTTGTTCCACGAATCGGTGAGCCTATGCTGATAGGCTGCTGAGGTTGTGCCACCAGGCAGGTTAGTAATTATTTAGCTGGTATTGTTATAGAATATAAGTGAGACAGATTGTAAAAGAGTTCAGTGTTGTAACCCAGTAATAAAGATGAAATAAGCCTAGAATAAAGATTCTGCTAGTATTGTAAGATTAGATAAGTGATGCAGCCTGGAAAAGAGTGTATTGCAATCCAGTAATAAAGATTAAACAAGTCTCAAATAGAGTTTCCACGTGTACTGTAATATCAGATAACTGCTTCAGCCTGAAAATGAGTGGTAATCAATCAACAAAGGATAGACAAGTGTTGAATACATCCTTGTAAATTCTGCAATATGAAATAAGTGAGTCAGCTGGAAAGGATTGTTGTAACCCAGTAATAAATGTTAATAAAGCTTAGAATTAAGTACCATTCTGATATGTAAATAGAAAATAAGTGAGAGAGTGTGAGAAAGACAGTTTGAAGCTACCAAGAAAGCTGTAATAAGTCTGGAATAAAGGTATACTGCAGTCACTACATAATGAAATGAATGAGACAGCCACAACCAAAGAGTGTAATGTGTTAAATAAAGTACAGAACCTGGACTGTGTCCGTCTCACAATTCGGATATGTTGCTGTACCCTTGCATTATGGAGATAGTATGGTTGTATGAAATGCTGAACATCCACAGTTGTCTAGACCCATATAAATCAAATGTAGCAGGATGCTGTACCTTAACACAGCCAGATATGAACATATATGAATAAAAATGGAATGTATATTAATGTCGCAGTAACATCCCCATCATCAACATTCCTAAGGTTACATACAGGAAGCTGTACTAATACATGTAGGGGATATATATATCTGCATCTACTAGGAATGTACAGTATATGTATAGGTAGTGTAAGTTGTTAATGTAATATTTCTCCACCCTACCCTATTTTCACAAATTATGCCATTCCACACCAAACTGGGTATGTGTATTCACAATTAATTCCCATGGACATTTGTCCTGTTGGTTCATACATATCTGCATGTACGTTGCATGTGCCCTGTTCACATATCCAAACCTGATCGCCTGTTGCCACCAATCAACCCTGCATGCTGTTGGAATGTGCACTGTTGTTCTAAATATGCATGTGTTATGCTTGCTGCTCAATGTTCGGAATTCATGGGTGTTTGGTTAATGGGAATACTGATGCATGCTGTTACAACTAATTTTGAATAGTGTTGTTTGTTACTAACCCAAAATGCCATAAAATACTGCTAAACATAGGACAACAGGGAAGGCGGGTTCCAGCGGACCCACCTCTCCCACCTCAGCTGGCAAGTGCACCTGGCACCAGTGCCCAGGCCGGGACCTCCTCCTCCGGTGGCCCTGTGCCACCTTCGGGTGGAAGCGCTGCAGGGGATGGGGCTTGCCCCCCCTCTGCAAGTGTGGCCGGAGGAGAGCCTCCACTCACCCTCCATAGGGTGCGGTCTGTGGTGCGTAGTGAGATCAGGCGTTCTGTGACTGATCACCTACGCCAGCTCGAGGCGAGAGTGGCGCAACTCACGGGTGTGCCTGCCTGTCCTATCCAGCCCCCCAGCACAGCCCCTGCCTGGGCTGTGAAGGTGCAGTGGTAACTGCCCATGGGTGGGGATCTCAGTTCCACTGTTGCCATCTGTGGGCTCATGGGCTTGCGATATCCAAACATCTGTCCCCGTCAATTGTGTTTACCCCCCACATGTGTCATACTCCGCCCCTGTATGCGTCTTGTTTGTCTTGTCTGTTAACCTCCCCAATCTACCTCCCCAAATATACCTACTTCCTGTACCTCACATTCCACTCTCACCTGAAAAAAAAATAAAAAAAGGGCACTCTGTTCCCACAAAAAAATTACGCCCCATACATAGCTGCCCAATTCGCACACATGTCCGCTGGACATGTAAACTGATAATTCTAATTGGCAGTACAACATATTGTGTTGTCCTCACCCCTCTTTCAGGGGTGGAAGGTTTCAAATTTCACACCAAATTTCAAACATATTCACAGCTGTTGCTGATAAAGAAATGGGCAGCTATGGACCTTCCCTACACCCATCCTGCACATCCCGAGCTAGTTTCCCTACTGTCTTTCCCTCTTTGTGCCCCCTTTTTCACCACTTTCCTATTTCCCCATTTTCTTTTCTTTAAAAGAAATTAGCGCGGGTGTTAGCGGGAGTAAGCACTTTTAAGCAGTAGTCAGCAGGTGTGTTTTTGTGTGCGCTTAGCTAAGCGTAGATAAGCGTAGCTAAGCATCGTGCAAACTCGCACAAACCCGCTTACAACTGCTTAAAAGTGCCTTAGTCACTCTGTATGACAAGGCCTGTAGTCTGCTCATCAGCAAAATAAAATACCCCTGTCAGTCTCGAACCACGGACCTTGGTAACACTAGTCTGCATGAATTACCACTAAACCACAGCAGATATACAAGAACTTGGTGCAGAAAGAAATATATCATGAAATACAAGGAGTGAATGTAAAGGGAAAATAGAAAGGCCATTACACAAAGCTTGTTCTGTGTATCTTTACTGGCAATTCTTGTGGAATTGCATTACATTAGTGTGAGAAGAGAAACAGCCATGCTAGTAGGTAATAATGTTACAGTAGCACCTTACAAACCACACTCAGTATCAGAGCAGGATAAACACTGCCATATTTGAATAGGTAAGAGGCCAGACCTCCCAACTGTGACTGATTTACAGGGATGTCCCTGATTTGCAAACAACTGTTACCTGTGCCCCACTGACTCCCTGTGAAATGTACTAACAGTAGGCAGAAAGGTGGGGAATCCCACGTAATGGTATCTGTCAATAAGTTAAAGTAGACACTACTTGCATGTCAGAAATGGTGTAGTAATACATATGCTCAAAATACCCCACGGTCACAACTGCAGAATATCTGAAATATATCACGGGTGTATCCCACTGATATGTACCTTTCCCAGAGGCTGGTCAAATATATAGCTGAGAGTATCTGAGGCCTGCAAGTGTCAGAAACACACAGGCATATCAGCCTGTCTGCTGTTACATACTCTGCGAATAGCTGTAGAATTACTTCCACAAGCATGTCCTTATGTAGGAGTACAACACAGAAATATCAAAGGATGTAGCCATCTAACATACTAATGACAGTATAGCAGTTCACAAGCACTGCATGTGCCTGATATTCATAATTGTTAGTACAATATACTTAGTTGTCCTCACTCCTCTCTCTGGGGTGGAAGGTTTCAAATGTCACAGCAAATGTCAAACATATGTACAGCTATTGCAGTTAAAGAAATGTGCAGCTATGGACCTTTCCTACACCCAGCCTGCACATCCCTAGCTGGTGTCCCCACTGACTTCCTGCTTCCTGCTTACAACTGTTTAAAAGTGCCTTATTCACTCTGTATGACAAGGCCCTAGTACTGCTCAGCAGCAAAATAAAATACCCCTGTAAGTGTCAAACCCCAGACCTTGGGCTCACCAGACTGCATGAAGTGTCACCAAGCCACAGCAAACATATAAGAACTTAGTGCTGAAAGAAATATATCATGCATTACAAGGAGTGAATGTAAATTGAAAATAGGAAATCCATAGCAACACATTCCAGTAAAGACAAATATCAGGCATTCAAGGAGTGAATGTAAAGGGAAAATACAAAAGCCATAGCAACACATTGCAAGAACTACTGTTGTATGCCAGTTAATCCTCAAATCCCACAGGTAAGTACATACTCCCATGTAAACAGTGTTAGCATTAGCAAGTGTGAGTTAACATACACACTGAGAAGAGTGAACTGGAAGAAGCAACAGTCAGGTTTCAGTACAACATGCATTTCTGTGGCTACAACACAGCGTTAGATATGAGAGATATACCAACCTTCTGACTCACACAACAGTGTCCACAGCAAACCAGCATGGTCCCCACCTTTCAAAACTGAAAGGCCTATGCCTACCTAACCTATCGATTTATAGCAGTGTCCTGAAATCACAGTAAGAACTGCAATTACCACACAGCAGGCTGCATGCAATTACTAAATGCTGGCCACCAATTGGTGCAGAGGCCATCACATGCACATGTGCAGATTCCTACAAAAGCAGCCTGTACTGCCAGTCCACAGATGCAATAATATCATTGCAGTGAGTGGAGGGAGGGGGGGGGAGAGAGAGAGAGAGAGAGAGAGAGAGAGAGAGAGAGAGAGAGAGAGAGAGAGAGAGAGAGAGAGAGAGAGAGAGAGAGAGAGAGAGAGAGAGAGAGAGAGAGACCAAATAAAAATAAAAGTAAGCCAGCCAGCAAGCAAGCCAGCAGAAAAAAGCTGTCAGAGACAAAGGTAATGTAAACTACATAATCTAATAATCTACATACTGTAAACCCTCCATATGTGTTAGCTGTCTGTATCTATATGTTTATGCAGATGTGCATAGGGCAAGGGACATACTGCAACTGTTAGTGAAGGCTGGACATACATATGTAGTTGAAGGTTGCTATGTGCACATATCAATGTAGGTTGTAGTGTGTGGCATTGAAAACAGCATGCAGTGCAGGTATATGTCATGTGGTGGTGAACTTCTGTGGGACTGAGCCAGTGAGGTCTGCTACAGCTATATGGGCTGAGGACAGCATAATGCATTATGCACAACACTGTGCAATATCATTACAGAACAGTATGTCTCACAACTGTTTCAGAAGTGATATTCCCACCATGAAAGGTGGGCAGTCTATGTGCTTACATGTGCATGTATATGTACAGCAATGGACGTTTAGAAGTGTGTGTGTGTGTATATATATATATATATATATATATATATATATATATATATATATATATATACATATATATATATATGTATATATATAGATCTATGTATATATATATATATATGTATATATATATATATATATATATATATCTACATATCTATATATATATATATATATATATATATATATATATATATATATATATATATATATATATATATATATATATATATATATATATATATATATATGTACATAGATAGAGAGGTATGTACAGATAGACAGAGATATATAGATAGATAGATAGAATATGTATATACATATAGATATAATAGATACATACATATATAGATATATATATATATAGATACATACATATATACAGATAGATATGAATGTCTATATATATAGATATATATATATATATATATATATATATATATATATATATATATATATATATGTATATATATGGTTATGTATAGTGGTGTGTGTGTGTGTGTATATATATATATATATATATATATATATATATATATATATATATATATATATATATATATATATATATCTATAGGTGTGATAGCTTAGTGTGAGTTTGTGTCTGTCATGGTAGTTGGTGTCCTTGGTGTGAGGCCAGAGAAAGATGTGTCAGTTATCGGGATGCAAACATAGTAGATTGGCATATGTTGTGCCGTACTTCCTGTGTACAACTGGTATCCCATCGTAGGCAGAAGCAATACATGTATGCTCAGTAAGTGGTACTGCTGTTGAATCCAGCTCACATATGAACTGTTGTACTACCTGATGTTGTAGGCCTAAACACTACAGTATGGTGTATGTTCACATTCCCTGGTAACACTGGCTGGTGTGTTTCCTGTAGTCTGCACAGATTACATACCTCATGCATAGGTATCTGCAAGTAGGGGCACACAGTACTATAAGGTACACAGTTAATGCTCATCTGTTTTGTCATACAGTTATGTGTTGTATGTATGTGTAATGTGTGTGTAATGATGCCTGTACCATGGCCGCAATCACATTTTGTGTTACAGGGTATGTGTGTGTACCTGGCAGCATGTATACTCTGTGACAGCAGTATGCTGGCTATAGTAATAACTGTGCACATATGTCAGGTAGGGGTATGGCATCAAAGACTAGGGTGGATTACCATTGAAACTGTAAATTCATTGCATGGGATGACAATATTCTTCATCCATTAGCTTGATACATACTCCCAGTGTTAGGTTGTGCATTGTATCCCACACAGTGTGCCGAGTGCTTGTGTATACTAGTTTGTTGTATGGAGTGTGGCAGGCACTGTCAGACAGTTGTGGGCTGAGCACTGATGTGTGGTATCGAACATGTGTATCCCCTGATTGACAGACAGATGCTATATATGACAGTTAAGTGATATCAGTACATTAGAATATTAAGTGTGCCACATGACTTGCTCACATATTTTTCTTTTCCTTCCAGGGTGATGGTGCATCAGCGAAACCCACCTTATACAGCAGCAGAGGATCAGGAGATCCATCAGAGCCTGGTGCAGAATTACTGTGTGCTGTTTTCCAGGACCAGTCAGAACCAGCATGAGAGGGCTGCACTGTGGCAAGATCTTGTCCGTCGGGTAAATGACATAGGCATGCATAACCGGGCAAATGAGCAGGTACGCCATCACTGCAGTGATTTAGTTAGACATGTCCGTCAGCGTGCGTCTGATATCCACAGACAACAGCTTGCCACAGGCGGTGGGGTACCTATCCACCCCCAACCTCCTCACCAGTGTGAGGAGCACCTCCTAAGTGTTGTGGCTCCAGGCCAACAACAGCAACATCCATAAACATGTGTCATCATGGAGGCAGGAGCCACCCAGCATGTTGAAATGGAGCGTGCAGGTAACATCCCATATCTGTAGTTGATTGTTCTCTGTACTGGTAGTTTATGCGTGTGTGAGATGTGTACTGTTTGTGTAGCTGTTAACCTGCCTATTCTTCTGCAAGATTGATATTCTGAGCATAATCTGTACACCTGTGAAAGCCACCTGTTGTACTACTGTACTTTATCATACTCACAGTATCAATGGCACAGTTGTGGCCACTGGCAATCACTCTCATATTTTTGCAGGTCCCTCTGGAGTGACAGCAAGGCAGCCAATCCATGCTGGTGAGTGTGTAATAACAATACTATTGCTAATGACATGTGCATGTCATATGGATGTGTAGTCTGTGCACATGTAACACACCACATAATGCATGCTGTGCATGTTTGCTGTGAGACTATGCATATCCCATTATTCTCAATAGCTGCCTCACTCACATGCAATACACAGAGCATGACACACATGTGTGGCAACACAGTACTGGACATTGTATAGGCATACCTGATACACATGTACACAACACACACATGTTTGGCATACACACTACACCTTAGCCTGCTGCACATGTCCAATTATGACACCTGCTGTATGGCCACCCTTCAGTATCCCACTTATCATCTATGCAGCACACATAATGTACCTGAGGGGTAGAGGCCTATCATGTCTTTGTGCAACAGTCTTGAACAAATAATACATTCATGTTAGGCAATGCTCACTATTGGCCACCTTACAAATCCATGTAACAAGTGGCTGTATAATTGTGGCTGTAGTCATGTTACTGCACATCAGGTAACGCATGCTAGCTGCCTGTCTGGCACACATTATTATTATTGACTGACCACAAGAAGCATGTTGATCATGGCTCACGTTACTACACCACATCCAGTTCCGCCGACCACAAAAGTACACATAGCAGTCATTGCGTAGCACCGCCATGTGTTGTGTGTGTGTGTGTGTGTGTGTGTGTGTGTGTGTGTGTGTGTGTGTGTGTGTGTGTGTGTGTGTATGTGTGTGTGTGTGCAAATATATGCACCCACAGCTTGTAACACTTGCACAACATTGTTATGTCCTTGTACACATTGTGTCCCAGGGTGGAGACAATCACTGAACAACTACACACAATCATCACGTTCACGTACACTGTTATTAACAAGGGCTGTCTACACTTGCACTGCATGTTCCTGTGCAAAACATAATCTGCATGCTGACACATGTGCAGTGATGTTTTTGCTTGTGATACTGTCACCCACCCTAAAACAGTATTGTGTATGTGTTGGATTGCAGGTGTGTCTGTGTTTGTATCTGCTGTACTGAGGAGTGTGCCTGTGTGCTTGTGTGCCTGTGTGCCTGTGTGCTTGTGTGCCTGTGTGCTTGTGCACCTGTGTGCTTGTGCGCCTGTGCGCCTGTGTGCATGTGCACCTGTGTGCATGTGTGCATGTGCGCATGTGTGCATGTGTGCATGTGTGCATATGCGCCTGTGTGCTAAGATCGTGTACACATTTGTAAACTGTGTTTCCTATCTTCCTCTCACAGGTTCTGATGTTGCTCTGGTGGAGTGCATCAAGAAACCTGAAGCCACTGCTGGGGATAGTGATTATAATGATAAATGTGTAATGGCACAGGGAGGTGTGACAGGGTCTGTTGTTGGTCAGCCAATTGACACTACACAGCAGTCAACCCCATCAATGCACACAGTCATCCTGCCGATACATCCATTGTCACCAATGTCCTTAGCTGAGGGACAGCATACAGTGGGCATTGACCAAGGTAGTGTGGTATCATTGGCACATGCATCCCCTCACAGCAGCCATGGCCAGATTCCTGCCATGGTACCACACAGGCAGATGTCCAGGGGTTCTCATGGGAGCATCCGTGGTCATACTGCCCCTGTCAGACGTGCCCACAGAGGTCTTTCAACCTCAGCTATGTTCCGGGCTGTAACGCAGACACAGGCACGTATGGAATCTTACACCAGACAGGGTCTGAGGGAGCTTAGAGCACATCGCACCACTATGAATGACACTATGCGTGACATTGCATCTGCCATCCGTAACATCAGCGAGGTCATTGATAGACATTGGGGGGACACATTAGATCTCTTACACAACTACATGTCCTGGAGCCAGGACAGTACAGGATGGTTGAGGTGTCGGCGTGGATGTATGCCAGCAACATTATCAGCTGGCAGTCATCGCGGACGACAACAAACCCATAGCCAGTACCAGCTATTCGCATTACTGGATGGTTTCCCTTCTCCTGCTGTATTTATAGGGTGCTGACATCATCAGTCTTTCCAAAGAAAAATGTACATCTTTAACTATCCCTCAGTATGGGGGATAACAATATCTGTGCATTAACAGACGCCTAGTTCAGGGTCACATATACACACTGGCACTGCCAGGTTATGTTCTATACCATGCTTCGTGACCACAGGTCTTGTAACACACAACACAAGTAGGGGGTGTATCCATATACATCACAGATACACACACCTCTGGGTTGGTACCACTGCACTAAGCATGACAGGCCATACATATACAACTACCATTGTGCAAAACTGCCTTTTGGTTTGGTGTGTAGTTCAGACCCCCCCCCCCCCCCATACCCAGTAACCACACTTGGCTTTCCTGGGAACAGTGTAGGATATGCAGGTCTTCACACACACCATTATAATGGTTGACTTCAGGTACACAAATATTGACTGGGGATACTACTCAGGCCCTCAACAACATCACCCTACAGCCACTACAATTTGTGAATCCATGTGCTATGGCACAACCAGTCACCACATCCACAAGGGGGAATACATATTGGACCTGATCATCACCAACATGGGGACTCTATGTTCCACACCAGATGTAGAACCATCATTGTTAAGGTCAGACCATGAACAACTTTCCCTGGACATCCATATCCCATCCCCACCCCCAGCCAAGGAAATCACTGTAAAGAATTTCTCAAAAGCAGACTTTGCACTTGTGAAGACTGGGGGGGGGGATACTTCAAAGGCAAGTTGGATTGCTGGAGGATAATACAGCCCAATCTGTAGAATCCTTTACAAACGCATTGTATGAGCACCTGCAGGTATGCATTGATCATGCTTTCCCAAATAAAACCATGACTCCTCCAAAACAGGAGACCTGTCTGGTTGACCCCAGCCATATATAAGCTGTACAACAGAAGGAGGAAGCTACTACATAACAGAGCAATATCCTACAGACCCACATAGATCATAACCTCTCCTTTGCTAATTACATTGACAGAGTCATTGCAAAGACCTTTATATAGCCCTCCTTATCACATGGGTGTTTGCATGTAGATCATGGGAGGTCATTGGGGCCCTCTACTAGTCACTCATCAGGCCCATGTTTGACTACAATGCCCCTTTTGGGGTGTACCTTACCCAACACCTGCGGCAACTACAGTGAACACAACAGTACCTCCCCAAGAGGATCATGGGCTACACACAGATGTCCTATGCAGCTCAACTAAAGGATCTCCAGCTCTACTCAGTTGCTTAACACCTACTCAGAGGTGATCTATGCCTGATGTATGCAGCCATTTCAAACCCAGAAGTAATGGACATGCTCCACCTCATAACATACAAGACCCTTAGAGCTACACACTCCAGGGACTTAAACCTCAGCACAAAAATAAACAGGACATGCTGCAGGGACAGATTCATTACCCAGAGGCTCCCCTCACTCTGGAGTTGAATCCCAATTAAAGTTAGACATAGCCCCTCGACAACCCTCTTCCAGCGAAATACAGCTGCATGGATGGAAAATTGCAAATTCACCCCTGGGATCTCCACTGTGTCCCTGCTTGACAGAGGCACAGCAAACTAGCCTTAAAGGGTGCCTTCTGTGACTTACTTTACAGAGGCACAGTAGGCTATTCTACTGGGGAGGTGGACGCCAAATACACTCTGCCTAGGCTTATGAATTCCCTAGGGCAGACAGCCTAGTATTAACCTCTGCACCTATGTTTATGTTCGGGATGCACAATATTTGTTGCTGCTACTGTTTGAAGGTCTTTATTGCCGTAGCTTTCCCAGTTTCTATGAACAACTTGTGTATCTGCGTAACATGTTTGATCATGACAGGGTTCCAGTATATTAATATATGTCTGTTGTCATTTAACTGTGTGCACAGGGCAGATTGCTGGATCATGGGATGTTCCTGGCTTAACACATACAACTGCCAGATATGTGTGACTGACTGCTATACTCAGACATGGCATAAGTGTGTGAGCATGCCCAGTTCAGGCTTTCCATGGTTTGTTGCCTGACATATGTCTCATTTATCCAAGTGTGTGAGCATACCCAGTGTGACCTCTCCATATGTTGTGATCTGGAGTCCACTAAATTTCTGGTTGTGTGTGAACATGACCAATATTGACATTTATACTGTGTGTGTTGGAAGTCATGTTGTGTTCTTACTGCCAGACTCCTTTGTGTCATAACTCAACAGGGATTATGCTGTGCCTGCAGGGTTTCCATGTGATAGTGTGAAAAGACTTGGCAACATTCTCTCATACTGGCTGAACACTGCAATACTGTCATGGTGTAGTGGTTCAGTACTTTCACTATGGTGCACAGTATCATGGGTTTGAGTCCCATCACTGCTTTAAATGTTCATACTGAGCAGACCAGACTGGTTAAAGGCCAGTTGGGCAACTATGAGCATGTTGCATTTTGTTCAGCTATGGCCTACTTAAACCAGGCTTGTCCGACATTCCTGTGCATTCACCAACTTGGGTGGACATTGCCAAACATTACTCCACATTGACCACAGCTGTACTAGTTGGTGTGTGTGATTCTGTTCATAGGTTCATACTAGGGTATCTGCCCTAGGGCATTTATAATCCTAGCCAGAGTGTTTTTGGCTTTCAACACACATTTTAAGTGGAGTTTGCCATGACATTTTTCAAGGTTAGTATGCTGTGCCTCTGTCTAACAGTGACATAGAAGTGATACCCAGGGTAATCCTACAATCTCCCATCCACTCATCAAGATTCCTCTTGAAGAGAGTCAATGAGGGACTCTGGCTAACCTGGAGTGGGGGTTTACTCAAGAGTGGGGGGAGCCTCTGGATTATGAATCTGTCACTCCAGCATGTCCTATTTATTTCAGTCCTGAGGTTCAGGTCTCTTGAGCGTGTAGTTTGATGGGATTCTGATTTTCCAAGGTGCAGCATGTCCATTGATTCCAGGTTGGACATGGCTTTATACATCAGACACAGATTGCCTCTGGGCAGGCAGTATGCCACTGAGTGGAGCTGCAGTTTCTTTAACCGGGCAGTGAATGGCATGTGTTTGAGCCCTTTGATCCTCCTGGTGAGGTACTTTTGTGGTCTTTGCAGCTGCTGCAGGTGTCTGATAAGGTACATCTCACAAGGGGCATTGTACTCAATTATGGGCCTGATGAGGGATGAGTTAAGAGGCACAATGACCTCCCCTGATGTAGATGTGAATACCTTCATGATTAGGTGGGCTATATGAAATGTTTTTCTAAACACTTTGGCCACGTGGTTATTGAATGAGAGATTGCTATCAGCTTGGGTCCCCAGGTCCCTTATCACTTCTTCCATACTTAATGGGTTACCACCTATGTGGTAATTTGTGGGCACTTAGTTTTTGACAAAGGGGAGGACTATACACTGTTTTGCGTTTAGCTTGAGGACATGGCTCTGGCACCAGTTGTCTGTTTCTATGAGGCCCTTTTGTAGGATGCTTGTGTCAGCTGGAGGGCCAATTATGGCTCCCAGTTTGCAGTCATCTGTAAACTTGTTCACCAACAGTCCTTCTGTGTTGGCCTGTACCTCTGAGAAATATATATCAAACAAGGGAGATCCCAGGACTGAGCCTTGTGGGATGCCACTTGTAGCTGGTTTGGGGTCTGACATGGCTCCAGCATTTCTGACCATGTGGGTTTTGTCCTTAAGCCAGTTTGCAACCCATCTAGTGACATAGGGTTTTATATTGAAGCTGGTGATCTTATCTATGATAAACAAGTGGGGTACTGTATGGAAGGCTTTTGTGAGGTTGAGGTAGGCTGTGTGGACCACCTTCCCCTCGTCAATTGCCTTGGTGACTGTTTCAAATTACTCAACTAGGTTTAAGAGGCAGGATCTGCCCTTAACAAAGCCAAACTGGGTAGGATCCAGTGTCTGTAGGTCCCCAATATGTTTATTTCTGAGGTCCATGATGATCCTTTCCATAGCTTTGCAGACCAAGCTAGTCAGGCTTCTGGGGCAATAGTTTGCAGTATCCATTGAGGCACCACCTTTGTGGAGAGGGACCACTGTTGCTGTACACTGCTCTTTGGGTACATATCCTGTGGTAAGGCTGAGATTGAACAGTGGTTTTATGTTTGTGTTCAATTCTTCTTGGGATTCATGTTGGACACAGCCCAGGACACCGTCTGGTCCCATTGATGCTGTGTGTTTTGCTTTGGAGAGGCTGGCTGTTACCTGAGCATCTACGATGTCAGGGGGCCAGCACTCTGCTGGGATAGATATTTGCCCTTTTGGTGGGGGGGGGTTTGCACTGAACCTGTCAGCTCAGATGTTGGCAATGTCTGTGGGTTTGGTGTATTGTTTGTCATTTTGGACTACTTCTGAGCATATCTGGGGATTCCCACACAGGTTCCTACCATAAGTAAAGAATGCCTTGTGATTATCCTTGGTGTCCTGTACAATTTTTATCTCAAAGATGGCCTTAGACGATCTTATGTGTGGCTGTAGTTTTTCAATAATACTGATCAGAGATGCCTTCCCTTTTTGGGATTTTCATCTATCATATAGTAGCTTTCTCCTTGTATTGTATGGTTTGTTTATGGCTGGGGTCCACCGGACAGGATGCCTGGCTTTGGAGGATTGGGTCTTGGTTTTATTTGGGATTGCATGATCCATGCATTCCTGAAGGTGTTCATAGAATGCATTTATAAAGGGTTATGAGGTCTGGGCCATATTTTCCACAGGCACAGGGGCTGTGAAGGATTCCACCTCAGTTTTGAGGAGTGTGACATTTGCTTTAGTGAATAATTTTCACTGTGTTTTTCTGGCCATGGGCTGGGATCGGGATGTGAATATCCAGTGAGATTACTCTCTGGTCTGATCTTACCAGTGAGGGATACACTTCTGGTCTTGAGCATAGAGTCCCCATGTTGGTGATGATCAGGTCCAGTATGTTTTCCCCTGTTGTGGGAGTGGTAGCAAGTTGTTCCATAGCATTTTGGTTTATAAATTCTGGAAACCTTTGGGCTAGGGTGTTGGGGCTAGGGTAATGCTCCCAGTCTATGTTTGGGTAGTTGAAGTCACCCAATATAATGGTGTTTCGGGAGATCTTCATATTTTCATGTGTTCTCCAGTCGGCCAAGTGTGGTTCCTGGGTTTAGGAGGGTGGCCTGTAGCAGGTTATGAACTGGAAGGCGGTTTTAGCCACTGTTAGTTGCACATGGATAGTGTCTGATGCTTCATGCTGTGCCACCAACCTGGGGGTGTGGGTATCTTTGAAAAATATTGATACTCACCCTCCTTTTGTAGTTTGTTCCATGTTTTGCAGCTGTAAAGCATGGTATGATGTGTAATCTGTTAATGCTAGGGTGCTCTTGGGAGCCTTGAACCAGGTTTCTGTTACTGCACAGATATCAACATTCTCCATGCTGAGGAGAGTTTGGAGTGCATGCATCTTGCAGTTTAGACTTCTGGCATTGAGTAGCATTACTTATAGTTTCTTATCCCATGTGATACCTATGGAGGTGGGTTTGTGTTTTGAGCCTTACCTAAAAAAGGCACTATGGGGGTGACAAGAGCCTTTGGCAATATCCAAAAGGCCACAGGTGATAGGTGAAATCCATCCATAGTGAAGCATCATGTATTGTCGAGCATATCATCCCAGGCTGACAGGCATTGTATCCCCTTTCACTGACACCAATACTTAAGCCAATTGTTGTAATTGATCATCTTGTCTTCATATTGTGGCCTCATGTTTGGTGAGGGTAGGATGATACTCAAGGTCATCAAGTTTGCATACACTACATGGTGGTAAATGCTGTTTAGCACTACCTTACATTGCTTAACACATGGCAATCATGCCTCAGGTGGTGCTGCAGGGCTGCCTATGTCAGATGCACATACTGCACTCCCTATACATGTTTGGAAACAGGTAGTGTCAAGTTAGGCATCCCTTTTACTATATGTGCGAGTCAGAGAGAGGTATCATTTCCAGGGTTAATACTGAGCCAGTGTATGTGCTATGTGTTGCCTCTTTGCCAAGGCCAAGGCATACTGGACATGCCTCCTTCTGCCTACTGGGGCAGGATCAGGTTGTTCCTCCTCCGAGTCATGCTCTGCCTGTGTTGGCCTTGGCACTGGTGGGGGGCTGTTTGGTCCAGGCCTATGCTGGTCCTGCTGCAGCTGTTTTCACAGGATCATATTATGTAGCACAGCACACACCATGACAATTTGGGTACATGTAGTCGGTGAGTATTGCAAGGCTCCACCAGATGTGTCCAGGCACCAGAACCGTGACTTGAGCAACCCAAACACATTCTCGATTACATTTTGTGTTTCTGCGTGTGCCTCATTATGGCATTCCTGTTCAGGTGTGTGTGCATTTCTGATGGGTGTCATCAGCCACGGCTCCAGTGCATAGCCAGCATCCCCCACTAAGTGACCATGTGGGATGTCCCCATTGGCAAATGTCTGGTACAGCTACATCAGATACCATATATGGGAATCATGGTAGCTTCCAGGGCAGCCAGCACACACATTTAGTATTATGCCCTGGGCATCACACATGACCTGGCAGTTGATGGAGGGGAAGCCCTTGCGGTTAATATAGGCCCTACCCCGCTCACCGGCTGGTGCTTTGATGCGTATATGCGTGCAGTCTATTGCACCCACTACCTCAGGGTATTCTGCTATTTGCTGGAAGAGATGCACATTGCTGGCCAATACCTCAGGGAATTGGGGAAATATACATGATCACCGACATGTGCTGACATGGCATCCAGAAACTGGTGCAGTACCCTGGATGCTGATGCCTGTGATATCCCCATCATATCACCAGTTGGTCTCTGAAAGGTACCTGCTGCTAGTATTCTTAGGCCAACACATACCTTGGTTTCCACTGGGATGGGTTCCCCTCTGTTGGTTCTGTGTGTGAGGCGTGGCCTGCACAGCTCAACAATTTGCTGCAGGAGGTCTCTGTCCACTCTATAGCGCTCCACTATCTCCAGCTCATGTAACCCCTGGTAAGTGACCCTGGGCCTGTACACTCATCTCCGTCTCCTCACTGTGGGTTGTCCGGCAGCATTTGCATTGTCACCACCCTCAGCATGTTGCATATGTCGCCTTATAACAGCAATGGCAGCTCCTAGCATTTTTTGTGTGAGTGTAGCTTTTTCAGTTTTCACTTCTAGTAGCTTACTCCAGTGTTGCAGTGTCTCTTGAGAGAAACAAACTGCACTGTTGTTTGCAGAGTTTTAAGTGCTAGGCTGGGCTAGTGTTCTGCCTGTGTAATTGCCTGATTCTGATTGTTTGCACCTGCTAGCTCTACTAGTATTCCCTGGTAGCTTCCTACTATTTGTTGTGCTTCCTTTTTCCTTTCTGTTTCCTCGGGGGGGAGCGACGCGCATACAAGCAGAAACACACTCACAGCAGCTCACACGCATGCACACTTGCTTAGACAGACTAAAACTTGCTTATTCGGGTTAAAATGCGTGCACACCAGTGCAAACACACTTACAGGTCTTCCAACAGCCTTATACATGCTTACTCCAGCTTAAATGCGCGCACTTACGCTTCCACACGCGCAGTCGGTCTTACTCGAGTTTACAGGCACGCACACACGAGCATACCCACTTAGCAAGAAACTTTAGTGTTATCCACAGTATACACCTTCTATTTTTTGGCTTTCCCTGGCCTACCTGTTGACACACCTCTTTCCATGATGTCTAACTGACAGCTAACACATGCCACTGTGCTCCAATGAGCTTCACTACTTTCATACATACCCCCTTGTGATGTCACCTATCTCCTACTCTGTTCCTCCCCATATCCTACTCCTACACTCCACTGACTGTGCTCATTTGCTATGTAAAAGTGTGATTCACTATCCTAACACTCATTTACATAGGATTGCCTACTAATGCTTGGTTACATGTCTTAGACTGGGCTTCTCCCCTTAGCAACCCCTACTCGGTGGCCATGTTGTCTTCAGCCTGCTATTCCCTTACATTGTCATTTAACAATTTTCATAAATTCCCCGTTTGTGGCTTTTATTGTCTTATTTTATGATTTTTATAGCGCACCCCGTTTGCGCGGTGCTGCGCTACGCTTAAACATAGGAAATCGCCGAAAAAAAATTCTTTTTATTTTAATTTTGCATCTGAGAAACTTTCCAATGGCCGCATATTTGGCCATTGGCATGCTTCCTCAACCATATGCAACCTTTATTTGGAGCTGACAAGGCTCCGTTGTGCTATTTGCAGAACGGTACTCAGTTGTCAACTGAGTACATTTCTGCAGCTAACACGTCTCCTACTCAGATAGGTTTGTGCTTCATGGATTGCAAATTTACCTCATTTGCATGCCTTTCGGCTGCAAGTGAGGTAATTTGCATATCCCAGCCCTGTTTGTGGAGGAGATGTTTTAGGAGCTCTCTTAGATGCCCCTACAGGCTGTTCCTGGATCGCTCGTCGGACATGATGGCTGCATGGAGTCTTACTCTACTCGTAGACTCCATGCAAGCCATCGTGAATCCAGCCCACAGTTTTTAGAACATTTACACATGACAGATATGAGTGATCTTATCAATGGATAGTTAGATATGTGACACATTTAATTAGCTTGTCATCATGCAGTTTTCTATTTCAGAGTCAAAGACATTTGAAACATGATGCACAATTTTGTCAGGCAAAGTCACAACATTATACTCTTCAAAAAAATAATGTTTGATGATAGAGATGAACATTCCCGATATACACATGACTCTATCCCACTGAAATAATGGATATATTTCATAGTCTAGGAAAAATAAGACTCTAATATTTCTTTAACTGATGACATATTATAAAACTCCCCACCAGAAATATATGTTTTATTTTAATTTTTAATTTGCTGACCAAGGTAGAGCCCTGATCTCAGTAAACCAATTTCTGTTTCTCCCTAGAAAGCGAAACCACCAAAACAATGACACAGATTAACTTGGATAGTATAATAGGTATTGTTAGTACAAGTAGAACATATAACATTAAATAATTTTAGAATGTCTCAGTAAAGACAAGAATGATGTTGTTCTGCAGATTAAAGTGTGCCCAGACTACCATTATTTACATGTTTTTCATATGTGCAATATAAAAGAAAGAGAAGAAGGGGAAAAGTGAATAAATAAAAACATGGTAAAAGAATGGAGGAAGGAGAAAGGAAAACAAGAAGCTTAAAGATATTTAGTAAAAGTCTACAGGCAAATAGAAATTATGCTATATAGTGAGTTGATGACAGAGTTGAAAGAGGAGTTATGTGTTCTTCTAAACACATTTATATTTTGCTTCAGTGAACAGGTGTAATTTCAACTTATTTCAGAATGTTGGATAAGAGGTAATTTCTTTGAGATAAAGAAGAAGAGATTGACAAAGTTTTGGACCTAGAACAGAGAAACTATGCTTGGTAGACTGAAATTTGGAAAATGGTGTATCATGCAGTGACCCACTGGGGTCTTGGTTTTTCAGATTGTAGGAGGATGTTTTTGGTTAGAGCTTGATAGCTAATGAGTTAAAGGAATCTGAGTGCAGAAGTTTAAATAAGAGATAGGCCAATAAGAGGTCTGCCTTCTGACTGACTAGAAGCCATTTGTCTTTTGTTGCCATTTAGCAGCGGTGATCTTATCTGAGAGACAGAGAGTGAGAAAGAGTAAAAACTCTGCACATTATTTTGGAAAATGTTTGTTTTTCATTCTGTTTTGAGCAGTGATAATAAGTTGTAAGCTGTGTTCAGTTTGTGAGGGAAGGATGCCTTAGCCTACATCTAATCTTGTATGATATAAAGTGGGATATTTGTCTGGCCTAGGATATGAAGTAATTTATTTTTTTCTATTTTTGTCTAGGTGGATTTGAGGTGAGAGAGTACTCTAGTCAAATTCCTAGGTAGTTAAAGGAAGAGATATTTTGAACGTGTTTTGTATTGCCTGTTGATTTGATATGCAAGGAGTTGGTAAGTTTGTTGAGTCTGTATTTTGTGCTAAAGATCATGGAGTTTGTTTTTGGAAGGTTACAGAAGTATGTTTTGGTTAGACATCAAGGTTTAGAGTTTGCTGTAGGTGATGCTCAAAAGTGGGGAGGGACGGAATCCCTGTAATGGAACACTACCATGTCATTTTCCTATAAATAGGACTTTGCCCAGATTAGGGAGTATTTCATCTATTAATATTTAAATTTCAGTCATAGTGTTATGTCCTTTCCAAAAATCAATGTTGTTTTTGAGACAGTCGTTTATATTTATTGATCAAATCAGCTAGATGAGTGCAGAACAGTTTTTCAAATATCTTACCTTGGTTAAGTAAGATGGTAATGAAGAAGATATGGAAATATGATGCTGTTATTGTCTTGGTTTGGTTTGCCTAGGCAAGGGTTTGACTAATGCTGATTTCAAGATATTTGGCATGATGTTTGATGATTGTGCAGCATAAGAACCAATTGTGTAATTTGTCTGTGCATGTTGGGGCATCAAGATAAAGTTATTTTACTACAGGCTGGCCAGCCTTAGACTTAATTAATCTGAAGAAAAAATGAAGGAATGGAAGGAGGTGGAATGGATCAGTGTCTGGAGGGTTCAGAGTGGTTTCTGGAAAGCTAAGTAGATTTGTGAATTCTTTTAGGAATTCTTTAGGAAAAAAATGGGTGTTAGAGGGTTTAGATGGTTAATGTTTGTTTCCACCAGTAAGACAAATAACTTCATTCTAAAAGAGTTTTAGCTTAAGTGAGGTGTTTTGTCTAAACTTGAGGAGGTTACACTTGTGATGTCTTATGTCTTGCTTTGCTGGGTTGTGTAGATGAGTGACATGGTGGTATGTGAAGGTTACTTGATTATACTTTTTTTTGTAATATAATTTTTATTACAATTTTCAGTATACAATACAGATACAGATAAAAGAAGAACAAACAATAAAAGAAAGAACTTTGCATTCACTTACAATATTTGCTTGTTGTCAGGTACATTCAATAATAAACTTCAGGATATATGATTAACATTTACTAAGCAAATACTTACAATTAAACATAAGATCATAAAAGAAAGTATTTGCAATTGCACAAACTGAATTATCTCATAAGAGAATATGTACCCGTATATCTAAACCTATTTTAATTAGATATATGCATATATGTACACTCGGTTGTCACTGATAAAAGATAATCAACATAGAGAAATTGGCTATTACTAC
The DNA here is from genome assembly GCF_019279795.1 of Protopterus annectens. Classification (NCBI taxonomy): domain Eukaryota; kingdom Metazoa; phylum Chordata; order Ceratodontiformes; family Protopteridae; genus Protopterus; species Protopterus annectens. The sequence goes on along the minus strand of NC_056737.1, from coordinate 1,655,179,549 downwards.
TACCAGTAGGGGTAGAGGGTGTGGTGATAAGTATATATTATGTCCGTTAGTGGATTGGTTGGAGGTTACCATCCTTGTCTGGTAAAGTTAAAACAGAAGGTAAAGTGTTTTAAGAGGGAGACTATTTAAGTGAGGAGAAAAGAGAGGGAAAAAGCAAAGGAGGAGAAAGAGAAAAAAATTAAGATAAATGAGGGTCTAGTTAAGAGCTTCTATAAAGTTACTCCAGTATTTCTGGAAGTACTTTATTTTCTTTTTGCTTATTGTACTTAGCTTGCTTGCCATAATATATGTGGTAGCCATAGATTTAAACTCTTTCCAAGATGTTTTAGATCTATCTAGCCAGTTGAGTGTAATATAGGTTTTGAGTAACGCACAAAGTGTTACAATAATATGTTTAGACTCAGAGTTGTAGGAACTAGGAAATATGTTCAAAATTGCCATTTCCCACGAAAGGGTGGACTTCATGTATCCCATTTTCTCGAGTTGTGCTCTCAAAGAGCACCAGAGGTTTTAGACGTTTTTACAGGACTAAAATATATGTAAAGCATCGGCTACTGAATTAGGACAAGTAGGGCAGAGAGGTGAGATGTTTGAATTAATTTTACTCAGAAATAAAGGCGTATGATAAGCATTGTTGTTTAGCATAAACTGAATATAGATTAATTTTTTGAAGGGAGTTAGTGTTATGTCAATCACCTCAAGCTTTTGGTCAAGAGTTATTTCCTTGTTTTGGCTCTCCCAATACTTAGAATATAGAATTTTGTCATGGTGTTTTATTTTTGTTATTAAGCTGTAAGTGTTTGAAAGCATTTTAGACCTCAACAGAAGCTGAGTTATTAATTGCTGATAGAGATGGAAATCTAATGGCATCACTTTGATCTTATCTGTAACCAGGGTTACTAGGTATATTATTTGTTTGACAGTGTTAGAGAAATATGTATTAATGTGTGTATTAGCAATATGCTTAGTGCATTTAGAACTTGAAAAGAGTTAACACATTTATTCTATTTCATACTGCATAAATCTGTACAAACTGCAGTTGCTTTTTGACCTTGTACTGTCAGCTAAATCTTGCTTCTGCCTTGGAAATTTACTGAGAAGCAGATGATGTCTGCTTGCGTTAGGAAAATAATGAATAGAACAATACTGCTTATATGAAACTCAGACAAGAAGTTCTGCTGTGCTATGAGAACATACACAGCTGTAGAAATAACAGATAATTAGGACAAAGCCTGCTTGAAAATATGAACTGCAATCAGCATTTGCTTGTATCTGTATTAGAAAAGTACCTTAAAAAGTAACAGTGTACAATAGACGCTTGTAAATGAAGTACTGGTCACCAAGGCCAGGTTGTTTTTCTGAAAAGTTTCTCACAAATCTAGTCATGTCAGCAGAAAATCTGAAGTAACATCTGCTGTAGAACAATGCTAAAAGTTGTGTTTGATTACATCAGCTTAGAAGGCCATGTCTTGTAAAATGGTACAAGAATGAACATACTTCCTGTTAGTAGTTAGACAAATCCTTGTATTTGCATGCTTTTGTCTCCTTGCTGCAAGTAAATTAAAGTGCCTTAACTGAACCTTACGTGTATTGGTCTTTGAAGTTTTTTTCTTTGACAGACAGTTATGTAATATTTCTTGTTGACTGCTAAGGATGCTTTAATAGATTCAAATGGGAGATCTTTCATTTTATAAAAGTCCCAGACTATACAGTTCTTGATGAGAGGAAATTCATCTAGATTTAACATGTTGTTGTTTAATTTGAAGTTAGGATTTAAGTGAATTGGTTGGGCCACCATTAAGGAAGTTTTTAAGTCTAGAGATGTTATAAGCTTTTGAAACCCTACAATATTTTTTATTAATGTAGGGTGAATCTTAAAGTCTTTGAGAGTTTATATATTAAGGAAAATGGTTGCTTTAGGATTAAGCTTGGATGCTATTAGGTGTGAATGGTAGATTTTTAACCATAGGAGATTCCAAACATTATTTAAAGGATCGTAGTTAGTTATGTGTATAATACGACTAGCATTTATTATATAATAGTAGGTTAGAAAATCTGGGAGGCACATGCCTCCCTTTTCTTTGGGAAGGGTTAGTTTAGAATAGCTGATCCTAGTGTTCTTGGGGTACCATATAAATTTCCCTAGTGTAGATTCCATTTTCGAGAAAAAGCTGTTTGGAATGTTCTGGTTGAGGGCATAGAAATGGAAAATAATTTTGGGGAAGATATTCATTTTTATAATAGCTGTCTTAGAAAGGAGGGGGAGATTCAAGTTTTCCATCTTGAGAGATCATCCATGATTTTAGACCATGTTTTATAAAGATTCTTTTTAATTAATTCCTGTTGGGGATGGGTGAAGGCTATGCCCAAATATTTGAGTGAATAATTAACTTTGATCTTTGTTTCTGGTATGAAGAATTCTTTGTGTCCAAGGGGGTTTAGTGGATAAATTATTGATTTATTTGGGTTGATGGCATAATTTGAGATTCGTAAAAACTTGTCGATGGCACTTAAGATCTTTTCAAGGTCAGTCGAGGGAAATTCAAAGTATATATTTAAATCATCTGCAAAGGCAGTATATTTCTCTGGAACTTTGGAGATATAAACAGAGTGATGGAATGTTTTTTTACTTATTTTCAACAAAAGAACTTCAAGATAGAGGTTAAATAAGTAAGGTGAGAGTAAACACCCCTGCCTTGTACCATTTATTATTTGAATTGAGTTTGAATTCTTTTTGTTTATATTTAGTGTGGTGGATGCCTTGTTATAAAGCGTTGTGACTATATTGATATATTCATCAGGGAAGGCAAAGCGCTTCATAATCTTGAAAAGAAAGTGTAAGTTTACCCTATCGAAGGCTTTTTGAGCATCTACTGAGAGTGCATACTTGGGTGATTTGTCATTCAATGTCATATTGGTTATGGCTTCTATAGTCAGAGTGTTGTCTCACACATGTCTATTATTTATGAAGCCTAATTGGTTGTGAGATATGATATGTTTTAGTAAATTTTTTAATCTATATGCAAGAATTGATGATATAATTTTTATGTCTAGATTGATTAAAGCAATTGGATGGTAGTCATTTGGGCTGAAATTAGTGTCATTAGATTTTTGTATAAAAATAGTCTTGGAATTATTTATGTATAAATCTGAGATGCCAAATTGGATTATATAATTATAGACTTTGAGTAAAAGGGGAGCTAAGAGTTGCTTGAAGGATTTATAAAATTCCGCAACATAACCATCCAGACCTGGGGCTTTTCCTGGTTTCAGTTTGTTTATGTCTAGAAGGATTATGTCAATGGATATAGGAGCCTTGAAAGATTGCCTATGGGTGTCATTTATTGTTGGGAATTGTAAGTCATCCAAGAAAAGGTCAGTGAAGACCTCCCCATCAAGTAATTGAGGTCCATAAACTTCTTTATACACCCCTTTAAAGACATGAATGATTTCCTTGTCTGTGAAAAAGGACTTGCCATTATAGTTAATTTGTTTTATTCACGTAGGTGGGGGGTTGATAATTATTATCCTGGCCAGAAGCCTTGAAGGGGTATGGGTCCATTCAGCATATCTATGAAGGAGTCTAAGTTCCGTGAGAGAGTATTGTTTTAGGTGTACTTCATGTAATTGTTTTTGCAGGGAGATCATCTGTTTTTCAACATCTATAGAGAATTTAGTTTGCAGTTCTGACTCTAGTCTTTTTAGTTCTGCTTCTAATGTCGATACATGCGATTTAACTTGTTTTTTTATTAGAGATGCTTTTTGAATAAGGATACCTCTGAGCATAGCTTTAGCTACAGCCCAATGGGTGTCATGGAAAATATCTGAATTGTCAAAGGAATTTGTTGTATGGGATAAGAATTCCTGGATTTCTTGACAGAGAATTTTATTATTTAAGAGATTTAAGTCAAAGGACCAGTTTGATGGGATTTGTTCATCGATGTTTGGTCTAGAATTATTTATGTTAAGATTAATTTTGGCATGATCAGAAAGAGTTCTAGGGTCACTACTGTAAGTTATTTTATAAGTTGAGAAAAATGTTGAGATTAGAAAAAAGTCTATCCTAGACCAGGATTTATGATATGCTGAGAAAAATGTATATTTACTAACTGAAGGGTCTTTACTGAAAAATTCAAATGGATAATACAGACAAAAGTCATCTATTATATCACCTAGGAGGTTGGTAAGGCCTGCAGATTGTTTGTTAACTTTGTATGTCCTGTCAAGTTCAGGTCGGTTAGTCATGTTCCAGTCCCTACCCCGGATCAGTAGATGGTTATGAAATTTTTCAAGGAGTAAGTAAATTTCGTATAAAAAAGAGGACTGGTATAAGCAGGGCCCATAAACATTTAATATAAGGATTTCTTTATTGCAGAAGGGAATAGAACATGTTAGGTAACACCATCTTCCATTAGGATCCCATCCACTTGCTATTAATGAGCCTTTAAAAAAGCTTTTAACAATTATGGCTACTCCTATAGAATCCGTGCAGTTCCCAGCAGCTATTATTTGTTTAATCCATTTCTTTTTGGCATCCTTTTCCCATTGTTCTTTTGTCATGTGGGTTTCTTGAATAAGAGTTATCTCGAAGGTAGATTTGTATATTAAATGTAAGACTAGGTTCTTTTTCTTATTATTTTGTAAACCCTTGACATTCCATGATTCCAACAATACCATTAGGGAGTTATTTTGGCAATACAACAGTTTTTACTAAAATTAGATAGAGTGAAACAAGAAGGTATGATTGAATTATATAGGAAAATATAACCAAGGTAGCAGTAGTTAAAAGCATTTTTAGATATGTCAAATATATAGTAATAGTAAGAGACAGTGACAACCCCCCCTTTCAGACCTCCCCCCATGCTTATCCACATCCTACTATTATCTGAAAGAGATAAAGGAAAACTATTTACAAATCTAACTATTATACAAAAAGTTTCAGTCGTTCCAAGATCCATCTGACTACACACACTAAAACTTCCTGCTCTGTGTTAACTTTAACTAATTAAAGCAGAATGTAAGCATTCACATGCATTAGCTCAGTAGAAGGAAGTAACAAAAACCTCTTAATATTGATAATTGAGATATTTTAAAGAGAATTTTAAAAGCAGTCATATTTAGTAGTAGAATATTACTTTGTCCAATACCCAGTGGATGATACCTTCATTTAGAGCATATGGTAGACTAGTGTAGCATTATGGTACCTGATGATATATTTAAACAGTTTACTTGTATTAGTTGTTAGATACTATTACAAATTGAATAGCTTTAAATATCAGTAGGTATACAGTGAAGGTTGAACTGTAACTTGAACGCAGATTAATAGTGTATTAAACAATTTTGGAACAGCTTATGATTTGTAACAGTCTTATGACCTTTCCATAGAGAGATGTTATTATAACATGGCCCAGTTATGGTTTCTAGGGACAAGGAAAACAAGAGAGGGATCCTAGGGTGATTATAGAACTTCCAGCAACACTTCTTACCTAACACTTTGTGAGCTGTACAATTTAAAATTTGACATTATTTATGTACTGAGCAACATATAGGTGATATAGCGTCACATATAGCAGAAGGATAGCCCATTTTTACTACAATTCCATGTAACTGCCCTTAGGATTTGTGTGGAAATTTTCATATGACTAAACTATATAATATTATCCCCTTATAGATGTGACTAAGCGTGTGTATGTATGTGTGTTTCTATTTGAGGGCGAGTATATCTATATGAGCGTGTTTGTGCGTGTTTGTAAATAAGTGTCTGTATGTGTGTATATATATATATATATATATATATATATATATATATATATATATATATATATATAAAAACATCTACTTGTAGAACAACACATATAACTATACACATCCACACCTACATAATTAAAATAACACAAGTATGTAGGTAAAATGGGATGAAGGGGACTATGGACATACCACTGCTACATGTGGTATTGGCACAGAATTGTCACGGTTATTACACAACAAGACTTAGAACTAGAATTGTAGCAAACCAGTCAGTATTAAATGGAGGAGGCAGGTAGCCTACTGCAGACAATAACTTGGGCAGTTACAACTGAAGAAACGGCTATCCCATCTTACTATTTGTAAATGTAAACTACTTGGTTCATTCAGTCTATCTGGTTGAGTGTTAAGCTGATCAATAAATTTTCTTGTTGTTCTGTCAAGTATAAGAGTTAACTAGCATGCAATATGAAAAGTGAGCATAATTGTCTTATTTATGTAGAAATAAAATGGGCTGGACGTGAAAATGGCTCAGAGCAGTAATGCATTGCAGCATTGGAGAAATGTATTTCTTTAGGTACCATTTATATGCATATCAGTTAGACGTCTGCTGTTATATGAAAAACAACTCACGTAGTAACTCCAGACCCTTACCAAAAAAAAATATATATATATATATATATATATATATATATATATATATATATATATATATAAAACGGTTGCTGGCAGAGAGCATGAAATGTGATACCTTAGGCTTAGTATAAAGAGGGGTTTTAGGTTAGTGCTACCTGTCATTTATTATTAAACTAAGTACACCTCTCAGCAAGATCTGCTAACCCCAAAATAAATTGCAAGCATAAACCACAATATAAAGACACTGCAACAGCTTAGATACAATGAGAAAAAATGTAAATATAAGATCTGAAGACTTTTTTTTTTCTTATCTCCTTTCCCCTTTTCCTTTTTCTTTACCCCCCTCCTTTTTTTTTCTACTTTCAGATGATAACATCGCAGACAACAGTTAGGCAAAAAGCAATCAGAGTCAAATACTATATATCAGCAGCTGAAAGACCTGTAGGACAGTGCAGTACTAGGGGAGGGTACTGGCGTCTACTTTATACCCTCGAAACATGAAAAACCGGAATATGAATTGCGTGACACATAAAGATTGAACCGTGGATACGTTGAATGTACTAAAGCATGAAAATGTAAACCACAAACCATCATAGTCGGCCAACCCACCACCCACAACACATTACCTACCCAAACACAATAAAAAAAACGCAAACATGCACTAACCAAATCTCTACTTCTAACCATAAATTAAAGCACCAAAATCCTACTGCTAACCCTATACTAACCCCACATACACAACAGTCTATGCACTATCCTTAACCCCTCCCTAACCCTAAGGTCTGTAACTACAGCACACTTCCCCTACGAAGCTATACCCAAACAAACTAAATATTCCACACACATACACTTTAACAAAACCCTACACTAAATCTTACATACATTACCTACACAAAACCTTACATACACTACCTACCTATGTACTTACCTTAACCCCTCCCTAACCCTAAGGTCCGTAACTATCGCACACTTACCTTACGGAGCTATACCGCAGAAAGGGCCAACTATGCGATTTCAATATTTCCTCTTTTGCAGTTTTGTTCATTCGACATATTCGCAGTTCGCTCTTTATGTGTCACGCGATTCAGAATCAGGTTTTACTGTTTTGAGGGCTTAAAGCAGACCCAAGTGTACTGTGCATTAACAAGAACAGAATGCATAGATCAAAAGGACTTTATGAAGTCAGTCATTTTGCAGTATGAATAAATAATCAACTTATAGCCAGACATAATTTAGAACTATCCATTAGAGAATTCTTCTCCAATTTAAAAAAACATGAGAGTGGGGTAGAAGGCAACCGTTGATTTCTACTTACAATAGTTCTTTTGGTACATGAGTCTGGATAAAAAACTGGAGCTACAGATTTCATCCTCTGTTTGCGCTTGTGCTGAGTGTGTAAGTGATAGTATGTTGTCCGGGATGTAATAGAGTGACTCCTTCAGGGGCATCCATCGCTTTTCCTCTTCTTTTCTTCCCTCCCCTTTTCTTTTGTCATTTTTTGCTTGTAACCACCCCCAAACCTGCTCGAGAAGATCAGGAGATAAGGCGGAGCTGGCCTTGTATGACGTAACGCGCAAAGCACATTTTTGAAACTATAACCTCAATAAGCAGTAGTCCTTCCTGAAAGAAAGACGGGAAGATGATTTTTGCAGGTCAGGGGGCACTAAACGGCTGAATGGATTGGCTTTGTGGCCTGCACATAGAACGCTGAGATGGAAAGAAATCAGGAATGGATTTTATCTGAATTAGCAGTCGCGGCACAGAAAATTAGAGACAAAAAAAAAGTTTTCACCTAAACCACAAGGCTGTAGGAGAGTTTCCATTACCGTTTTTCATCTATTTGGGATTAGACCAGCATCTGGAGCTTTAAAAGCATGCAAGTGCATCATTTTGTTGAGACATTTTTATTTGTTCAGGACCAGGTCTGATTTTAATGTTTTGTGTATCATTTTATTATTTGTTCACCTCGAGGTAGTCGGCACTTCATCAAATGCTTTATGAAATACAGATTTCGCTTCTTGAAGGTTTTTGATAGCGTATATGGTGCTTTTGTACTGAAAAGAAGGAGTTGCTGGGTATTTCATCTGGAATTTAATGTTTTTGTTTATCAGGAACTTGCAGAAGGGTGAGAGAGTTTGTCTAGACTGCTTTATGGGAAGTGGTAAATCTTGGGCAATTGTGATTTTATTTCCTTTCCATGTTATAAACTTCGTTTTTTTGCAGACAACAAGATTGATTGAGCATGCGAAGCATTTAATAATCTTGTGTAGACTTGTCTTGGTGTAGCTGGAGATTGTGATTTTTTTCAAAGCTCGATGTATTCTCTCATTTGTAAACGACTGTGATAGTTCTTTATTTTCTTTGAAAAGTTCAAAGATTTAATTTGCAATGTTGGGGAATTGGGGCTGTTCAAACTTCTCTGGTATACCTCTGATTAACATATTGTTACATCTCGCCCTTGCTTCAAGATCTGTTATTTTTTGTTGCATGTCTTTTATGGAGGCTTCATTTGTGGAGATTGCTTTTGTAGTTCCTGTATTTTTATCTCATTGACCATAATTATTGCTTCATTTTGGTCCAATCTAGAAATAATTTGTTCCAAGTTGTTTCCAAATGAGGTCAGTTTTGTAAAGAAGACTTGATTTACAGACTGAAGTGGAGTTAAAGCTGCTTTGAGTTCCTCCATAGAAAAGGGTTGCTCAGATTTATTTTTCAGGGATTGCTTAGGAGCTTCAGGCTGTGTTTTAGATGTTTTTTGTCTTTTCATAGAAAGTTCTTTCTCTGGAGATGATATTAATGACAATCTAGTCTTTGAGGATTGTGACTCCATTTGTTCTATCTTGATAGGATTTTTTGTTTATTTGCTTGTGTAGAATCATTGCAATGCTGTCAGGCCTGAGAACATGTGGTTGGATATACCACTACACCACTGCTGGAAAAAGAGATCAGCTAACCTTTCGGTGCTTTAAATCCAAAAAAAAAAATTGACAGGTAAGTATAATTTAATTAGCCCTGTCTTGTAAGATCTTTTTTTGTAGGTTTGGATGCAGCAGTAGCAGGTGATTTAAGCAGATTGGCTGATAGTAGTAAGAGCTTACAGAAGTTAGTGTTTCCTAGTTAGTGGCCATCTTGGAAGGTCTTACTTGACTATACTTACAACATGCCAAGGATTATTTCTAAGTTTTGCAAAAGCTTTTATTTCACGTCTCATCCATTGGTTTGTTTTATAAAGTCTGATAATTATTAGAAAAATGTATTTTGAATGTTAAGAAGAGTTTCAGCTACATGGTTTTGGTCCATTGAGTTTGTAGACCAGTTAATAAATGCTAGATGTATTTTCAGTCTGCTGATGTTCAGATGAGCAGTTGAGATTTTGGTCTGAAGGGAATACGTTGGTAAGGAAGTTTCATACATACATACATATATATATATATATATATATATATATATATATATATATATATATTTTTTTTTTTTTTTTTTAAATTTATTTTAATTAAATCTGAGAAGCATAGCTAGGGTGGGGCACAGGGGTTACCCACCCTGGGGCAAGGTTTTAGGAGGTGTGATCAGCAGATGCGAATCAGTTGTTAGTGCATTCGTTTCCATACTAGCATTTCTGACTATTCATATGGAAATACTGCTTTTGTTATCAAGACTTAAGCACTTGCTTTGTGTGTGGTATAACTGGTTGTAAGCTGCCTGCTCCACCTGTAGCAACCTTTAATACAAAATTTCAAAGGAGATTGGAGGGGCACACTGGCTTGGAATTTCTTAGGAGACAGACGAAAACACCAGATCATAGAACAAACTTTTTTTTGCTTTTCAACATAGAGTTGAGGGGGTGCCAGATCAGGGATTAGCAGTGGGGACTACATGAGTCAGCTGTGGCTTTGTTAGTGCTTATGGGTCAATAATTACTCAATGTGGGGGAGGTGCAAGCAAATTTGAGATATTGTTGAAGAATTGTTAGTAATCACTAAGTCTAGGAAAAAGTACTTTGCAGATTTCATGTTAGTCTGGATAGATTGTGTGACTAGTTGAATAAGGCTGAATGGTGTGCAAGAAGGCTTAGGGATATTGTGGAAACCTTTGTTTGCAATCAGTCTAGAAAAAGGCATTTTGAATATCCCATCTTAGGATGGGTAGATTGAGTAACTAATTAAATATGACACAGGTCAGCTAGCATCTCTGAGATGTAATTTTGAATAAATCATAGTAAGATCGAGGCACTGAGAAAGAAGAGGTTTCCCAACTGGGAGTATCTGTATTGTGAGTGTCTAGAATTATTCTGTTTAGGCTAGAAGTCAAAGATAGGCTACATCTATGCAGAGTTTTTTGTTTACTGTGTTAACTTTAAATAAAATCAGTTTGGACTGGAAGCAGAGGTGGAACTGGCATGTAAGACTAAGTCCATGTGAAGGTTAGATTTATGCTTTGGACATCTTCTCTGGGGTGCAGTACCCTCAAGATAGAAGAACAGAGATCACAGACTGTGCACTATGGCAGGGCTAGCCACTTGAAGCAGTAAAATATGGCTGTAGGCAATTTGGTCATTTTAACTAATGTCTCTAAATGGGCATGAGTATTTGCTGGTGATAAGTGGGTTGAGGACAAGGCCTACTCCAACCTTTGACAGGAACCCATGCAAATGGTGGGAGGGGGGTATGTGCCCATCTTGGCCAGTGTGTGGCCACTATAAAACCCAGCAGCCATGGGTCAATAAACTACTGGTCAGCCAGTGTCCAATTGCCCATCTTAGGCCACCTGTTGAGCAAAAGCTGGATGTGAAACCAGTACCTGACAAAAATGAACTGAGGATTACTATCCTCAATGTAGGCTTTCTGACAAGATGGACCTTGGAAGTGGATGACTTGATGGCAAGGATGAGGCTAAACATCTTATATATCCAGGATACAAGATGGAAGGGCAATGCAACAAAGCCACATGTCATGGGATCCAGAGTCTACTACTCAGGAGGAAGGCAGGCTAGAAATTGTGTTAGAATTGTGATGAGAGAAAGGCTTCAGAAGAGAGTAAAGGATTGCATAAGAATTAGTGATGGACTCATGGCAGTCAGACTCCAATGTACTGATAGGGTAGTATCCATAATCTCAGCTTGTGCTGCACAGCATGGTTATGATAGTTAGGAAAATAGTGCATTCAGGCAGCAGTTGCAGGAACTAGTAGGTAAACCAGGGCAACAAGAATTGGTGTTGATAATGGATGACCTGAATGCACATATCAGAAAGAACAGAATATGAAGACTACCTGAGTCCACAAGGATATGGCAACAGGAATAAAGGACAGACCATTCTAGGCTTTGGTTTGACAAATAGCTTGAAGATGAACAGCAGATGGGTCAGCAAGAGAGACAGTCAAAAGATCACATACAAGACTGGCTAACATGCAACTCAGGTAGACTTCATCTAGGTAAGAAAAGAGCAGTAGGGTAGAATCAACAATTGCAAAGTCATTCCCAGTGAAACAGTTGGCCCACAGCATAAAGCACTGATTGCCACAGTCAGCTGCAAGCATTGGCCAGAGAAGCATCTAAGGTTAACAGATACAAGGCTGAAGAGTCCTGAAAAGTGGCTGGAGAGAAAGCACAACAGTTCAAGGAATTACTCAGGGCTCTAGTACCTCAAGAAGAAGAGGAAATAGGTGGAGATGAAGAAAGGCAGCACCTCAAAACAGCATGTGTGAGGACCACAGAACAGATATACAACCGAGCCAGGTATTGAAATAAGGTACATTAGGAATGCTGGCGGTAGAAATCAGAAGTCAGAAAAAATTGGGAGATAAAAAAGACAGACCAAAGTAGATAGTACTGGTGGTTTGAAGTCCCAGAAAAATTGTTTAGTGTAGGCTATGAACAAGGGACAATGACTCAAGTATAAACAGTGTTTGGTCTCACAGAGGGGGTCCAAGTGGGAGTGAGTATTCCTCAGGGTTCAGTGCTGTGCCCTCTGCTGTTCATTCTGGTAAAGGACTACATCAGCAAATAGATGAGAAGGGAGATATCAATAATCTGATGCATTCAGACAATGTGGCAATAATTTCAACAAAGAATAATGGGATGGAATGCAAAACTGAAGATATGGGATGAAAGTGAGTACAGCTATGACTATTGAAGTGGCAGCAATGGGGAGAATCAGAGGATGCTGAGAATTGAGCTAGAAGGGAAAATAGTGGAACAGATTAACTGCTTCAAGTATCTGGAAGAATTAATTGAGGTGAAAGGGAAGTCTGAATGAAAAGGTCAAAGCTAGACTCAGATGGGCTGCAGCCAACTGGCACAGAGTGTGGAGGGTAGAGTATGACAAAATAATGCCAAAGAAGCTGAAAATTAAGGTGTACAGAACAGTGGTGTGCCCAGTAGTATTGAATGATAGAGACACCTGAGCAGTAAAGGCAGAGCAGTTGAGGAAGCTAGAGGTGATGAAGATACAGTGCATTAGACAGGAGGTAGGATGCACACTGTGGGACTGATGTAGAAATGAGGACATAAGACCAGAAGCCAAATTATTTCTAATTGATAAAAAATGTCACAGGGAATAGACTATGGTGGTTTGGGCACATGTACAGAAAAGCATAAGACAATTTGATGAAGAAGATTTGGGACAGAAAGAAAGAAGGTAATAGGAAATTAGGGTATCAAGCAAAGAGGTGGATGGATTGTGTGAGAGAAGACTTGCAACAGTCAGGTATGAGTGCTGATGAAGGTATTAGAGTGGCATTGAATACAGAGAGATGGCAACAGTTGACATGATACCCCAACCCCATGCAGAAAATGATAAAAAGGGGGTTGATGATGATGTGCAAGTGTGTGTGTGTGTGTGTGTGTGTGTGTGTGTGTGTGTGTGTGTGTGTGTGTGTGTGTGTGTGTGTGTGTGTGTCTGCATGTGTTTGGTCCACTATGAAAGGACAAAACTGAATTAACCGAGGATCAGAATTTTCTGAACTGCAGTCTCTGAAAAATGCCCCCAGAAAAAATATTCTTAAGTGGTTTTGCAGGAAGGCAAGCCCCCTTCATCCCTTGGTGTAGGGGGCAAGACCCTCACATCCCTCAGGTAATATATATATATCAACTCCAAGGTCTTACTGGCTTACAGAAGGGGGACATTTCCCCCAAAAGAGCACAGCTGCTGACAGAACTCACAGACGATGTTCTATAGAGGAACTCTGATCGTTGGTGAGTTGAACTTCAGGCAACTAAAGCTTGATATTTCAAACTTCTTCCACCTGTAGGTTACCTGTGTGTGTGTGTGTGTGTGTGTGTGTGTGTGTGTGTGTGTGTGTGTGTGTGTGTGTGTGTGTGTGTGTGTTTGTGCCTACATGTGTGATTATATGTCTTTGCATGCCTTTGTACAAAGCAAGAGGATATGTATTACAGTGGACAGAATTTCTTTTACTTATTTGATCAGTCACATGTTGCAGTGGTTCTAAGTCAGAAGTAGATATTCCAGGGACAATATTTGTTTGAAAAAATGTATGTAACAGAAACATGATATAATTGTGTGTCTGTCATCTTAAATCATCTTGTATTTACAAAAAACATGTCTGTGACATTAACATGCTGTAGCTGTCTATCATCTTAACTCAACTTGTATCAATGATTAATTCAATTGAAGAAAACTAGCATAACAATGCTCTATCACTATTGTCATGTATTATTATTATTTCAAATTGTTGTATTTATTTTGCTGTAACAGATATTAGAAGCCACTAGACATATCTACTTTTTGACTGTGTGCAAATCGGAATTAGAAAAGTTTGTTTGTAAAGAGACATTTTAGATTACACCTTAGAAGTGTAGTATTTTCTAGGGTTGCAATCTGTATTGGCAACAGTTGGTGTTTCTTTGCTGGTATAGTCAGTACCATTTTTTTTTAACTGGAATAAAGTTATGTCACTTGATGAGAGCCATTTAGTTATTTAAGTAGAAGCTAATGAGATGCAACATTTGAACTGGGATGACACAATCCACTGTGAATGTGATGTTTTATGCATTTTTTTTCATACCAAACTGTAGATTTTTATTAGTCTATTCTAAAAATAAAAGTCCAAGACCTAATTCTCCATTTTAATTGCCTGGTGGTTCTAGACTAAAATGGTAGTAACAAAGGTCTTATTTTTGATAACTGTAAATAGCGTGTTTTTTTCATGGCAATATTCCATTTGCTGTTACTGTTGTTTAATTGCTATTTAACTGACAGTATCCAGTCTATAAAATGTCTGAATCCTCTATGGGCCAGATTCAATAAAGCCTGCACTAAGTGTACACAGTATGTATTCAATAACATTCTTATCACATTTTTGTGTTTTTTAGTCACTCAAAGATTACAGTAAGTGTACATGTCATCTGCACTTTGTGGTGACCTTCATGAATCCCTGTCAATATTTAAAGCTGCAAGACTATCAGTAGGAAAACTAAAATTAGGAGGGAGACAGTGTGTGTTATGTTTGTGTTGTCTGTTCTCTCAGAACAGTGTACACTTAGTGTAGGCTTTACTGAATGTGGCCCTATCGTTTACCCTCTCTCTCACCAAACCTGAAGTCTACACTGATGTACCTTACAGCTCTCTTCTTGGTCCCCTCCTTTTTAATATCTTTATCATTAACCTCTATACCTATATATGTCCAGTCTCTCTTATGCAATATGTTAATGATTCAACACTTAGATGTGCATTTAATAAGTTGCCTCATCTCCTTCATTTCACACAAGAAGCTTTTTCCTCAACTGAGAAATGGCTCTATAATGCTCAGCTACTACTCAATCCTAAAAAAACAAACAACAACAAAAAAAAACAGTTAGTGCTATTTTTCCAAAATCACACGTCTAATAAAGTAAATTGTAAAATCCTCTCACTGAATAAAACTGAACTTGAAGTATTGTTCCATACAAAACTTCTTGAAGTTATTATAGATGGTAACCTTAAATTTGACATGCACATTCAAAATTGCATAAAAAGACTCATCAAAAATTAGGAATGCTCTGCAGGCATAAAATATTTCTTAGCAACACCATCCAATCCACTCTTGCCACTACCTACCATCTTCCACCTCTCAGGACTCAACAAAAATTAGAAATGGTCTACAGGCATTAAAACTGCCTTAGCAACACTAACAAAACCACTTTTGCCACTGCCTACTTTTTCCCATGTCTCTCATATGGTGCACCTGTCCTAACCAACCTTCAGTCTACAGTTAAAAATAAGCTGGAGGCATGTTATAATAAAGTTGCAAAATTTGACACCGATGAACATACTACAGCCACCACTGTATTGCCCTTAATGCTTTGAATTGGCTTGAAGTGTCTCCACTTAGATTACATACTCGTATCTCCACTTACAACTACTCTCCATTTCTTTCACCCTACTAGACTACTTTGATCTAATGAACAAAATCTTCTCAGCATATATAATCCACACATATTCTCTGGCTAAAGTCTTTTTTTTGGTCTATATTATAAACATGAAAGCTGTAAACAGCGAATACATCTACAATGACACATAAAGGTCGATCTACAAAAAGAGCGAAATACGTAATCGGCGAAAATGAAAACACCAAATGTATTTCGTCAACCAACAGTGCCATGCAGGTAAGCTCAAACTAACTAAATAAAATTAAATTATCACACTTTTGAAGGGGGGCAAACCCTCCTGCACCCCCACACCCCCTTACTTAAATATACCAACTCCGAGACCGCACTATAGTGGGGGAAATTATATATTTCCTCATCCCCAAGATCGCCCTGCTGGCCAAGCAAATACATTCGGCGTTTTCATTTCACCAGTTACGTATTTTTCTCTTTTTGTACATCAACCTTTATGTGTCAATGTAGATGTATTCGCTATTTTGAGCTTTCGTGTTTATAATATAGACCCCCTTTATTCATATTCTGTTACTAAAAATGAAAGTCTATCCCTCTGCAAATTAGATCCATCTCACTTCAAAGTGCTACTATCAAAAGACTAACAAAATAAAACCTCTCTTCATGCACTGCCCCAGGCTGAACTAATCCCTGTCTCCTCCCACTGCCAGCACAGAGAATACATTAGTAAAATCTATTTCATAGACACAGATCAAATATATAGTTGCCTAGGCTAAATATATTTAGTCATCTCTATTCTAAGGAATGCACTCAGTTTTTTTTAATGTCATCTCATGAACAACAATTTCTGAATACTTTATCTATTGACAGTGCAACTTGTTGTAACTGATGAAATATTTACACTATGTATGTATAGGTTCACATTGTATGTATTAGCTGCATTCAGATGCTCTGCATACGATTCAGAATTTTAAATGGAAACTGTACATTGCTTAGTTTGCTTAGTTAGTATGGCAATCTTCTCTATTCTGCTTTGTATTAACTTTATTTAACTGTAACCATATTATATCAATGTCAAGCTCTTCTCTGCAGGCCTTCTCTGAAAATTGGATATTTCTCCAGTCAGACTTTTATAGTAAACCAATGTCAAATAAATAAATAGATACATTAAATAAAAGTGCACTTGTGTTGCTAATCAGAAACAAAACAAAGGCAGCAATCAATATAATACATAAACTATTGGGTAAAATAAACTGGCTGTTAGTGCTGGCAAGCTAACCAATCTTATCATGTAAGCACTTACCTATGTGCTCAGTTATTCACTAAAGATGTGCACACATTAGGAGCCTCTCATTTGATCTGGGGCATAAACTGTTGCAAATAATGACATAAAAATCTATGTTTTCATTTCTGCTTCTTTTGCTTTCTATTTGCTAATAGAACTCTCCTGGATGATCTCCCACTAAAGTAGTGATGCATGATTTTTTAGGTGGACGCCTTCTAGTTTATTGAAATGCAGCTTCAGCATGGTCATCCATCATCTCACAGTTCAGATTGTCTGGTACTTGTTTATCATCACGACACAGTGGTTCAGATATGTTATTCATTGTAATATTGAATAATTGTCTGGGTATATTTTGGAGGGATCTGAGCTTGTTTGGGCTGTCACTTTAAGATACACCAGCAAACTACCCTGGGGCTATCAGGAATTAGGGAATGGTTTGTACCTGTGTATTGGCTAGACAGTCACTTGAAGCTCTCACAGTGCTATATTCTTGTATAGTGAGATTACTCACAGTTTCCTTTGTAGTTGCCTTAAGGAAATGCATCACCGTCCCAAGAGTCAAATATTCTTTTGCCATTGTGCCATTTGCCTTTTTTGGGTAGCTAAATATTTGAAGACAGTGAGGGCTTTACTCTAGCAATGGTTGTGAATGGTCTGCACCTCATCACCATATCAGATGAATAACCCTGGAGGAGCCTTAAATTATGATTTATTTTTACAGTATCTATCTGATAGTTGCTTCTAGATCCATAGCAAAGGTTTGTATTTCTACAATCTGAGATGAAATTAGAGTTGTAGCTGACTCCAGAAAAGATGCTTTTTTCTTTCCATTGTTGGATATTAGTTTAGTCTTGTGAATGTGTTAAGCACTGATCCAACAGCAGTATCAGTCCAGCTTCCATTCCTGTAAATCTGCATACTCAGAGATGATGGTCTCTGAGACAGTCTATGTCCTGACATCCTACTGCTTGATCAATTTAATTCTGCATTTTATGATAAGCTTTTGCTGAGGTATTAAACTTAGTTGCTTCCAACAATAACTCAAAAACAACTCGTCAGTTACTATGTCTACATTTTGCTATTTTTACATGATTTTAATGGTCTGTAACTCAAAATTTCAGAAAGCATGCTGCTGCCATCGCCTTTGCTAGTTCTGCTCCTACATTACAACTTCTGGACCAAGTTATTACTGTGTTACCGTCATAAATGTACAGTTTCTATTTAAAATTCTGAATCGTATGCAGAGCATCTGAATACAGCTAATACATGGCAGCCATCTTGGAACCGTTCCCAGTACCCAGCATTTTAAGATGGTGATATTTCATCAACTGTGCATATAACAATGCAATGAAAGTTCATTTTATAATTTAATTTTAGGCATAGTGTACAGAACATTTTATTAGAAAATGTCAAAGTATATCAGAGACATATAGAATATGCATAAAATGACATGCTGTTTCTTTTACTGGAAATGGGCCTTTACCATGTGCTGAGGAGGGTTGCTGAGTATATTGGGAAAAAGATGCTAAGGATGAAGCTACCAGGTAACAGGAAAAGAGGAAGGCCTAAGATAAGGTTTATGGATGTGGTGAGAGAAGACATGCAGGTGGTTGGTGTGACAGAGCAAGATGCAGAGGACAGGAAGAAATGGAAACAGGTGATATGCTGTAGCGACCCCTAATGGGAACAGCCGAAAGAAGATGATGATGATGGGCCTTTACCACCATAATGTATACACGTTGCTCGATATTAAATTCATTTCAGTAAGAAATTATTTATCTATTTCTGAGACAAGAGACATGTATGAGTGAGGACCATGACTATGCCTGCATAGTCAATACATTGATCAGTTCTCTAAAACTTAATTCAAAATAAACCTATTCCTATGACATATGCTGGCTGATAAGTAAATATTATAATCATTTGTATTTTTATAATATCATGACAAAAAGATATTTTGAATCTGTAAAATATGTGATGGAGTATCCTAAAATAAAAAAAAATGTTATATAAAAACATGGATGCCGGAACCATAGAGCCAGGGGGAGCCCCCCCACACACACACACACTTTTACAGCTGTATTATACAAGGAATATAATTTAATACAATCAGGTTGATACAATCAGGAAGGTGAATCAAAGAACTTATACATGTTCATAGGTTCATAGGTTCATAGGTAGGTACTAGGCTATCACCCCAAGGGCCTAAGTAAGCCTAGCTAACAAGGTTCCCTGGCCTACCCCACCTAAGAAAGTTAATTGCCTCTGCCCCTGTCGAGCAGAGCCACAGAAGTGATCCCTGGGGTGTATTTCCTATTTCCCATCCACTCATCAAGATTTTTCTTGAAGAGTGCTAATGAGGAACTTTGCTTGACATAGATGGGTAGCTTGCTCCAGAGTATAGGAAGTCTCTGGGACAGAAATATATCCCTCCAGCATGCCCTGTTTATTGTGGTGACAAGGTTTAGGTCCCTAGAGCATGTTGCTTGGAGGGATTGGGATTTCTTTAGGTGTAGCATGTCCAACAGCTCTGGGTTTAACATAGCTTTATATGTTAGGCAGAGATCTCCTCGGAATAGGTGATATGCTACAGAGTAAAGGTGGAGTTTTTTGAGACAGTCAGTGTAGGGCATCTGTTTGAGGTCAGTAATCCTCTTTGTGAGGTACTTCTGTGGCCTTTCCAGCTGCTGCAGATGTCTTGTGAGGTACATTCCAAAAGGGGTGTTGTACTCTATAATCGGTCTAATGAGTGCCGAGTAGAGGGGAACAATGACCTCTTTTTTCCTGAATGAGAACCCTTTTGTGATGAGGTGTGGCACATAGAAGAATCTCCTGACTACTGTGGTGATGTGATTATCAAAGGAGAGATTACTGTCAACCTGAGTCCCAAGGTCTCTTATCACACATTTGGTGTTAAGTAAACTGCCGTTTATGTGGTAGTTCATGGGTACAGATTTTTTACCAAAGGGGATGACAATGCACTTTTTGGCATTGAGCTTGAGGCCATGCCTGTGACACCAGGCATGTGTCTCAGTGAAGCCCTTCTGTAGGATGTCCACATCATTTGGGGACTCGACTATGGCTCATAGTTTACAGTCATCTGAGAACTTCATTAGCCAGAGGCCTTCTCTGTTAGCCTTTACTTCAGAGAAGTAGATACCAAACAGGAGAGGTCCCAGGACTGAACCCTGTGGTACTCCACTTGTCACTGGTTTGAAGTCAAATTTAGAGTATGCAATTTTTACATTGTTGGTTCTGTCAGTAAGCCAGTTGACAACCCATCTTGTGACGTAGGGATTTATACCCAGTTTAGTGAGTTTAGCTATAATTCCATAATGGGGTATGGTGTTGAAAGCCTTGGCGAGGTCAAGATAGGCTGTGTGAACTATCTTAACCTCATTTTATCTACGACTTTGGTGACTGCCGCAAAGAAGTTGATCAGGTTCAGAAGGCATGATCTGCCTTTCACAAACCCAAACTGGGTGGGGTACAGAGTTTGAAGGTTACTAATGTCTTTGTTTATGAGTTCCATGATGATACGTTCCATGGCCTCACAGACCAGGCTCGTCAGGCTAATAGGGCGATAGTTCCCAGGATCAGTGGTGCTCCCCCTTTGTGGAGTAGTATAACTGTTGCTGTGTGCCATTCAATGGGCACAAAGCCTGATGTGAGACCATGATTGAACATGGTGTTTAGGTGGGGAGCCAGTTCGTTCTGAAGTTCATGTAAAACGCAGCCTGGGATGTTGTCCGGTCACATAGATACTGTGTTTTTGGTTTAAGATAGTGCAGCTTATACCTGCATCGTTGTGATTACAGGGACTCTGCATTCTTCCTGTATAGATATGGGCCCTTTAGTGGGTGAGAGGGGGGTAAAGTTAGCACTGAACTTATCTGCCAGGATGTTGACACTATCAGTTGGTTCTGCAATTTTCATGCTGTTGTGCTGTAACTCATAGCAGATCTGGGTGTTGCCATTGAGATTCTTGACATAGCTATAGAATGCTTTGTGGTTGCCCTTAGAATCAGTGGCAATTTTGTCTTTGTAGCTAGCTTTGGAGGATCTAATAAGGGATCTCAGCTTCTTACTGAGGCTGACCAGGGAGCTCCTCCACTCATGGGATTTTACTCTCTTTTGCAACAGCTTCTTCCTTCTGTTGCAGAGTTTGTTTATGGCAGGGGTCCACCAGATTGGCTTACTTTTTTTGGAGGATACCATCTTGGTTCTGTTTGGGATAGCACAATCCATGCACTTGTGTAAGTGCTTATAGAGTGCATTTGTGTAGGATTCAGCAGTCATAACTGTATTGTCCATCTGTATGGGTGTCATGAAGTTCACCACTTCTGTCTTAGGAAGCATGCAGTTGGCTTTGGAGAAATTTTTTTTCCTTAATGGTGGGTGGGAGCGGGATGTGGATATTTAGGGTGATTAGCTTATGGTCAGATCTGACCAATGAGGAGTTGACTTCAGGTGTGTAACACCGGTCACTCATGTTGGTAATGATTAGGTCTAGGATATTGCTGCCCCTGATGGGGGTGTGGATAAGATGATCCAGTGCATTGGAATTTATGAATTCCAGAAAGCGGTGAACGAAGGAGTTGGTACAGGAGTAGTTTTCCCAGTTAATGGTGGGGTAGTTGAAATCGCCCATTATTAGAGTGTTTGGTTGAACCCTAATATTTTCCAGTGCCTGCTCACAGTATACAGGAGATCAAAACAGGGGAAGAGACCAATCACCAATAGTGTCACCCAGGGTTCGGAGCTGAGACTTTTTCCGTTTGGCATATACATCTCAAAAGTAAAAGGAAATACCAAAGGGCTTTGGCCAACTAAGATTGAGATGACTGCAAGCTAGGAGCAGTTATTGAATCCCCAAATGACTTAACTATCATGCAAAAAGGCTTGCCCCAAATAATAACTTGTGCCAGAATTATGAATTGAAACTAAACACCAAGAAATACATTATCGTATCATTTGATAAGTCATCTACTCTAGGGAACTGCCAAACTGACAATGTCCCCTGAGAACTGACCCAGTTATTTGGAATTTGGGAACTTGTGTGTACAGTGACCTAACATTTGACCAACATGTACCCAGAGTCATAAAAAGTCTTTCTATATTGCACAGCTTATAAACAAATTGATTGTGACTAGATCTAGAGATGTTTTTGTCCCCCTTTACAAAGCCCTCATTAGGTCGATCATTTGTATAATACCCACTTTGGCATGTATCTGTCCATACTCATGCAATAATTGGAATACCTACAGAGATACCTTACTAAAAGGATACAAGTCCTAAACAGTAGGTCTTGCATGGACCACCTCAAAGATTTATCACTATACTCTGTATCCTACAGAGTGCTTAGAGGTGATGCTTCTGGCATTCAAGGCATCCTCTGACCTAATACAGATGGACCTACTGAACATCAGCAAGTGAAGTAGCATCAGAAATACTCAGTCCAGGTATCTAAACTGAATGTTGTGGAGAGATGGATATATATCCAGAACAGACTATCCAGTCAAGTAAAACAAAGCTCATCCCTGTCCATATTCAAATGCAGCTTGGATCTAAGGATGGGTAATAGAAAATAATGTATTCCAGGATTACCTCTCGTGCCACGAATGGATAGATGTAGTTCCTAAATGCTGCATCCCTTACATGGGTCCCCTCAAATTATCTACAACATGATCACATTTATTCTCACTAGGCTAATATACATTTAACAGCCATGGGATAGGTTAGACCAATCAGGAAATGTTAATTCAAGCACCAAAATGGAAATTGGCTAAGCTTAAAATGTCCTCCATGTGAACCTATGTTGTGGTAGTAAATATTTTTAAAAAATTGCCCTTTGTAGATCACTAAGTGCATCTCTCCCCCCCCCCCCACAATAGTCTTCAACAGTTTCCGGCATCTCTGTATGAAAATCACAAAGCATTACACAACTATAGATGTTTGCAGGCAAGTTCAGAGTGGAGTCAGGTGTAACTTTAACTGAACCCAAAACAGTAAGACATTTGTCATTACAGATAGCACTTAGATGACTACCCTACTTTTCATCAAGTAATCATCGACCACAGCTATTGTTCAATGAATTAATGTTCTCAAACAGTTGAACTCACAGACTTACAAATAGCTGCATGCAATTCAGCAAACAATATACAATTAGAGGAGATGAAGTAGGCAAGACTATATATACAGCACAAAAAGTGAGACACAGAAGTATTCCTTGAAGTACTCCCTGAAGACATGTTGAATGTCGTACAGATTTGAACATGAGAGAACACTGTTAACAAGTTGCCAAAAACAAGTGGAAATGTTTAATAAACACCTAGGCAAGGACAGATGACAGTACAAAAAATGTGTGCAGACATGGAAATGCATATCTCTCTGAGTGGATAATGAGGATTCTTGTGCCAGTCTATGACACTACAAGACAAAGGGGACATTCACGACTAAGGGCAGTATAGAGATATTAAACTGCTGCTACACTGCAAAACTGCTGGAAAGCAGTAGTGATAAGCAAATTTGCAGAACAGGAAAAAGTAAGAAGGGAGATGACCAGCTTGGATTCAGTTCAAGATATAAGAAGAAGCTGGAGATGAGGATTCCTAGACTGATGGAAAATGTAAGACAAGATCACAAAAAAGCTGATTCAGGCAGTCCTCTGACGACTCTGACTAAAGTATGAACACTGTTTAGGCAGGGCTTAGTTATAAAGCCTACTTCTGTTCATATTCCTGATGTATAACAGCAGCAAATGGGCCAGACTGGATTGATCAACAAACCTGCTTTATGCAGATGATGTGGCACTACAAGCAGACTCTGGACAGACTCCTGACAGGAACAGCAGCAAATGATAAGGGACTTCAATGTATAACTGAAGGCACATGGGATAAAATTAAGTAAAAACAAGACATTTGTAATGACAACCATACCTCTCAACTTCTTAATGCAAGAAATCTTGACAAAGCCTATAATAATGGGGTAAGAAAGGCCCAAAAATAGGAACAGAATTTAAATATGGCTCATAAACATAGCTGCTAGAATAATACATTTTGCATTAACATGCATTCTCTGAAGGATGTAAGTCTGAAATTCAATTGCCTGTCATTATTCAATGACTTCAGTCCTCACTGGTTTGCAGAAACAAGTTCTATGAGGAACAGATGAAAAATATGAGGTAAAAATCTCGGCAGGTGAAAGGTATGATGGCAGCAAATGGAAATCAGATGCATAAAACTGAAATAGAAGGAAAAACAGAGGAAGAGGTTAAAAGTTTCAAGTAACTCTGAGTCATGGGTAAGGATAAAGGAAGTCTGAATGAAGGGGTCAAAACTTTAATCAAAGGTACTGCAACCAGATGTAACAAATTGTCAGGTGTATGTGTGATAACAGTGTATGGAAAAAGCTGAAAAAGTAAGGTATACAGAACAGTGATGCAACCAGTGGTTTTGTGTCATGAAATCTTTGTGTCTGTGCATCCAAAGCAGAGCAATTCAGGCAGGTTGAGGTGATAGAGATGACGTGGATAAAATGGACAGTAAGATGCTCAATGTGGGACAGATGAAATTATTACATCAGGGTAGAAAGCAAAGTGACCCCATTTATAAAGATGATCAATGAGAACAGAATAATGTGGTTTGGTCTCATCTACAGAAAAAAAGATGATTTGATAAAGCAGCTGTGGGGAAAGAAGACAAAATGATATGACGACATCCAGCCAAGAGATGGATGGATGGATTGTGTAAGAGAAACAGGCAGGCATGACCATTGAAGAAACTTGGAAAGGGGTTCTTATTCAAAATAAGTGATAATGGTTAACATGACATCACGGATACACATAAAAATGGAAACAAGGGTGTTGATGATGCGGATGATATGGGACTTCATTCCATCATAATCCTCAGTTTACCAATAACTCTAAAGGCAGATATGTCCTCAGGGAGCAGTAGGCTAATCCCCATGAGATCAACAGTTCCCATATTAGTATGAATGTAGGCCAACAAAAAAAAAAAACAGGCTCCTTACCCAATCTTGTAAAGAGCAGATGGTAACTACAACCATCCTAAAGCTTCAGTGCAATTGCCAAGTCACAACATTTCCCAAAGGACACTAAATGGAGTGCAGGAAGAAAAAAAACTCCTGACATAATTCTTTGAATGTTAGTTGCAGTGAAGCTTTCTTGTAATCTTCACGCCACTAATAAATGCTTATCTGCATGTGGTGCAGTACATAATAATCTTTACATATTGCAGTCAACATAAAACATCAGCTCCTCACATAAGCCCATGGTGTTCACAACTGTAGTCTACATGTCACCACTGAGGGAACATGTCAATATCACAGACAAAGAAGTAGATAATGGAAATTTAGGAACTGCTGCTGTAACAGTGTCCCACTCCACAAAGTAGCAGCAGTCCATATGCCACCAATGATGCAGGCAATGTGTCAAACAAATAAATGGAAAATGATAGATACTGAAATGGTTGCTACCAAATAGAGAAGCAAAATGCTCACCAAGAAGCAGTAAAGAGAATTCACGTTCACTCACTACACCCAAGTTAAAAATGCCATTGGTGAAATTGCCTCCTTCAGATTAGGACTGTAGTTTGGAATGACTTCCCATATGATGCTAAAATAACCAAACATTAAAAACCTTAAAAACTCCATTAAATAATCATTGATACAATGAAGCAATCAACAACTGCTTTTGGCCACAAGCTAATTTCATTATTTTGCCAACATTTGTATTTAAATTTCAGTGCAACCTTTTGAACCCAGCACTCTGTTCTAACCCAAGGTTGCTCATCTCTATATACTTGTATATAACTGCATCTAATTTCATTAGCTGTAAAAATGTTCAGTTTATGTAAATTCCTGTGACTTGTTCTTTGTATTATCATTTCTTTTACAGCTTTGGTATTAATTTTCCTATATCTCTAATTTTCTTATTGATAAGTTGTACCACGTGTTGCTTGATTTAGTGTCCTTGGGTCATAACTGAAAAGGGCCAGTAAAACAACACACTTGCCCAGTTTACATACTGGAAATAAATAAAGTGACACACTATCTAATAATCATAGCCATGCAGTCCTCAGTATGACAGCACAAATATTAAGGTGTTTGTAAGGCAGGCACCATATCCACCAAATGGAAGTGACGTCACAGCCAGCATTAGTAGTATATACCAAAATCCAAACAGATGTAGTAGAGGCATTGACAGGGCATATGCAGTTACAAAATGGACAGCTGCCAGTGACACAGCTGAAGGTTGTATGCTATAGCACAGACAAACCCATGAGTGACACAGGTTGCCATGTCTTGCCATACACATATGATGCTTAGGAGATGGGGGAAGTCCATGTAGCCCAGACTCACAAATTCCATCAGCATGGTTTTGCTCATGGTAAAATGCACCCAATAAATCAAGCAAGCCTCCAATCTATGTTCCACATATTATACTGAGGCAGAGGTGTCCCTTTTCTGCACTGTACTGATGGCATGGTGAACTAGCCCTCACCAATTATGCCAAAGGTATGCAGGGGTTTGTGTGCATTAATGGGCTGTGTAAATGCCAACACATTGTTTCTTACTCATAAGTAATTGTCATTGAACCAGGAAATATACCCTGGGAACACTGCTCCTATAGTGCTGTAAAGGCTGGTAGTATATCCTGTGGCACCAGATATGCAGCATATATGCATAAGGATTATCTTGGCTTCCTATTGGACTTCCAGGTATATGTCATGGTTAAGTCAAAGGATCAGGCTCTGGAACCTGCACCACAGTATCTTCTTAATCTAAATCTGAGGGTAATGCTACTCGATGCTAGAAGTCTAAACCTCAAAATGCACTCACTCGAGTCACTCCTTAAAATGGATAACATAGACATCTGTGACATGACAGAGACCCGGCTCAAGGCTCCAGAGAGCACCCTGCGTTACCAAGCTATAATTCATACCACACCTTTCGGCCACCTAACCTGGACTGAAACACTAAAGGTGGAGGCGTGTCCATATTCATTAAGAATAGCCTCACCTCCAGGCTAGTTGCTCAGAATAATGCATCTAAGATTATCCAAGTGCAACTAACTCTGGGAAAGTTCGCAATCCAAATTGTAGCTTGCTACAGATCCCCTACCATAACCCAGGATTCTCACTCCTCATTTTTTGATACACTGGAAAATATTAGGGTACAACCCAACGCCCTAATAATGGGTGATTTCAACTACCCCACCATTAACTGGGAAAACTACTCATGTACCAACTCTTTTGCTCAATGTTTTCTGGAAATCATAAATTCCAATGTCTTGGATCAGCTTATTCGG
The DNA here is from genome assembly GCF_019279795.1 of Protopterus annectens. Lineage (NCBI taxonomy): Eukaryota > Metazoa > Chordata > Ceratodontiformes > Protopteridae > Protopterus > Protopterus annectens. Next base: position 1,655,152,216 of record NC_056737.1, on the reverse strand, counting down.
TCTATATTAGAAAACCGAACGTTCAAAATTTCGAGTGTTCTAATATCGAACCCTACGAATCGAAAATTTAAAACATCGACCATACAGAACAGCGAATTTTTTCCTAGGGAAAAAATTTGCTCTTCCAAAACACATACACACAACACAAGCACACCAAACAAACAACAATCCACACACATACACCAAAACTCTTACACCTAACCCTACACTAAACTATACATACACCACTAACTATCTACTTATCTTAACCTAAACCCTAACCCTAAGGTCCATCACTATCGCACAGTCAACTCACCCACACCTTAACCCTAACTCACCTACCCCGCCCTAACCCTCATGTCCACACAATCGCAGACCTACCTGACCCGCACCCTAACCCCTAACTCACCTAACCCGCCCTAACCCTCATGTCTACACAATCGCATACTTACCTGAACCTGACCCGTAACTTTCCACAACAGCGCTGAAAATACCAAAGCAACAGAAATGGACAACCAAATTCTTTCCCTAGAAAAAAATTTGGTTTTCTGTTTCTTTGATATTTTCAGCGGGTCGATATTAGAACACTCGACATTTTGAATGTTCGGTGTTCTAATATAGACCCCAAATTATCTACACCCCAACCAGGGGCAAGAATATCCTAGACCTGGTCATTACCAACATGGGTGACCAGTGTTCCACACCAGAGGTCAATTCCCCATTGGTCAGATCCAACCACAAGCTAATCACCCTAGACATACACATACACATACCGCCCCCATCCCCCATTAGGGAAACCACAGTAAAAAAATTCTCCAAAGCCAACTTCATGCTTCTTAAGACAGAAGTGGCAAACTTCACAACACCCATGCAGATGGACAATAGAGGTACAACTGCTGAATCCTACACAAATGCACTTTATAAGCACTTACATGAGTGCATGGATCGTGCTATGCCTAACAGAACCAAGATGCTATCCTCCAAAAAAATGAAGTCAATCTGGAGGTCCCCTGCCATAAACAAACTCTAAAATAGAAGAAAGAAACTGTTGCAAAAAAAGAGTAAAATCCCATGATTGGAGGAACTCCCTGGTCAGCCTCAGTAAGAAGCTGAGATCCCTCATAAAATCCTCCAATGCTAGTTACGAAAATAAAATCGCCACTGATTCTAAAGACAACCACAAAGCATTCTATAGCTATGTCAGGAATCTCAATGGCAACTCTCAGATCTGCTCTGAGGTAAAGCACAAAGGCACTGAATATACAGAACTAACTGATATTGCCAACATCCTGGCAGATAGGTTCAGTGCTAACTTTACCCCCTTCTCACCCCCTAAAGGACCCATCTCTGTAGTGGAAGAATGCAAAGTTCCTGTAATCACGGCTGCACAGGTAAAAAACACACTCTCCAAACCCAAGAACACACCATCCATGGGACCTGACAACATCCCAGGCTGCATTCTACATGAACTACAGAACAAACTGGCACCCCACCTAAGTACCATGTTCAGTCATAGCCTCACTTCAGGTTTTGAGCCCACTGAATAGTGCACAGCGACGGTTATCCCACTCCACAAAGTGGGAGCCACCACTGACCCCGGGAACTACCACCCCATTAGCCTGACAAGCCTGGACTGCAATGCCATGGAATGTATCATCATGGAACTTATAAACAAATACATTGGTAATCTCCAAACTCTGGACCCCACACAGGTTTGTAAAAGGCAGATCATGTCTCCTAAACCTGATAGACTTCTTTGAAGTAGTCACCAAAACCATAGACGAGGGTAAGGTGGTTCACACAGCCTATCTAGATCTTGCCATGGCTTTCAACACCATCCCCCACTCTGGAATTATAGATAAACTCACTAAACTAGGTATAAATCCCTATGTCACAACATGGGTTGCCAACTGGCTCACTGACAGAACAAACACTTTGAAAGTAGCAGACTCCAAATCCGACTTCAGACCAGTGACAAGTGGAATACCACAGGGTTCAGTCCTGGGTCCTCTCCTGTTTGGTATCTAATTCTCTGAAGTACAGGCTTACACAGAAGGTCTTTGTCTAACAAAGTTCGCAGATGAGTCCAAACTAGGAGCCATAATCGAAACTCATAACGATGTGGATGGACATCCTACGTCTTGGGTGGCAAAAGCCAGGGTACCTTTTTGGCTAGGCTTATATAGGCCCTAGGGACAATAGCCTAGTACCTACCTATGAACCTATGACCCTAAGATGGAGCCAACAAATGTGCAACTAGTACATTGGAAAGCTAGTCTGCATTGAATTAATAGTGGCCCTTTCAAAGTCAAGGAGAATTAATTTGGTTCAAGTGCAATCCATGTTCCTCAGCCAAGACAATTACCTGCTTGAGCCAGCAATCAAACCTCTTCTATCTGTTTGAATGTATCAGAAATACATTTCAAGCCACACCTGCTAACTAACATCAGTGGTGCTCAGCTATCAGAAGAACACATATAGCTGGTGATACATTGACATACTTGTCAGTAAAGTGCAATCCATAAACTAAACCAGACTGCTAGAAGAGCTTTCAGGTTTGGCTAGGTTCCCCTACATTGTCATCAGGAGCATGCATTGCCCAGAAGCATTCACCTTGCCCTTCCAGTTTATGCATACACCTCTTTTTATGGGCACATTTTTCACTGATGTATCCAATACTGAGGTGAAACTTTTCAAGGTGGTTGCCATCCTCTTTCTGTTGCAAATCCATGTGATCTGCTGAAGGCTCTTTCTTTGTGGCAGGGAATGCCCTACTTCCATGTTGGATATCTCCATACAGTGGTACACTATCACTACAGGTATACTCCTAGAGGTGCCTGCCTCAGTTGTTATTGCATCTGCCAACCAAGCAGTTTCTACCTTTTCTGCAGCAGGGTGATGGGGATGGGCGGTAGCTCACACAGTTTTAAATGAATTCAAGAAAATGATTGTCTTGCTTCTCCATCTGTTAGTATGCCTCTGCAGATATCCCTAGCAAGATCTTCTGTTGCTGATGTGTTCCTTGGGGTACCTAACTACTTTATATTACTAACCTAGGCTTACACATTGAGATGATATGGTCCCATATACAAATCCATTGGTTCCTGCTGTGTCTTTCTTATAGTCTATGTCTGAGGATGGAATGATGCTCAATTACAGGCTGTATGTAGGCTTCATTGTACAACATTTTATAGTCAATCAATAAATCAGCTGCTTGTTAATATACAGTAATCGCAGAGTATTAAAGAAATATATGTTTCAAGTCAGCTGATCAGATTCTTGGCTTGTAGAAGTGTGGCAATCCACAGAGAAAGCTGCATGAAAAACAATATTGTTTTATCCCATATAATAATTTGGGAAAATTTCTAAAAAGTACATTTAAAACTAAACATAGTTGATAAAACTCAAAATGCTATTCTATATCTAATGACTCTTTCTCTCTCTCCCTCTTTTTCTCTCAATACATACATATACATACACACACACACGCACACACATATATGTATATATATATATATATATATATATATATATATATATATATATATATATATACATATACATACATACATACATATAAAAAGAGAGAAATATTAGGTGCAATAGCTATTATTCTACACCCATAAGACTGAAAGTTATATTTGACTGTTTTTTCTGCTACAGGCATCATTTTGTGCAAGATTGCATTGCACAAGGGAAAAGGAATTTGACCTTTACCTAAAGTAGTGCAATCTCAGAGGTAGTATATTGGGGTTCAAATGGGGATATGATAAGTCAGCAAGTAAAGGAGGGTATTATAGTTGAAACTGAATTCATCCTCAAGTCTTGGTGAGTACCTTCACGAGGTGGACCATATTTTTCACAAAATCTCATTTATACAGCATATATCATGGAAAGAAGTAGGTTAAAATTTAAAAGAAAAGAGCTGGGTGCACAAGACACAGAATAAAAAAAGTGCCCAATCCTGGTAGGCACACTGGCGTCAGGATTGGAAAGATGACAGTGTAGAATCCTCAAAATACAGAAACATTCCTACAATGGGGCCAGGCACTGGAGGATGATGCCCCACTCCATTGTAGAAGAAAGTAGTAGTCCACAAAAATCACAAAAACTGATAGCCCAAAGAAGAGCTATAAAGACGATAAAGTGGACTATTGAGGATAAGAAAGACATTATGTATTGTTACTGTTATGCAAAAAAAAGCCCGGAACTTTCAGACAGAAGATATACAAAATGATTAAGAGAAAAATTAGAGGAAAGAAAAGTACTTCCATAGGAAAAACTATCAGAAGCTTCAAATGAAAATTTGTGTTCATTAATACAACAGATTTGTGAAAACATAATATAAAGAAGGCAGCCCCAAAGATATTTGAAGAGAAATACACACAAAGGGATTCGATATGGAGAGTTTCACAATAAACAAAATATATATATCGCAAAGAGGGAATGTAGAAAAGAAGTTTAGTAAAGTAGAGTTAAAAAAATTGTTGAAGTTATGTAGTGCCTGTGAAGTGAAGGATTTGGTGTAGAAGATCTAACACAGGTTACATCACAGCATGATGGAGTAGGTCACCAAAGTAAGGAGAAGCAGGAAGATTAGGAGACATCTGAAGAAGAAATATGGACATGTGAAAGGAAAAGAGATTTAATATGGTGTAATATTAATGCAAAGGAGAAAGAAAAACTAACCAATACCAGAAGAGCGGCACCAAAGATATTTTAAGAGAAATACAGGCAAAGGAATCTGGACATGGAAAACTTTACAATACAAAAAATAAGGAGACAAAGAGGAAAAGGAGATCAGTAATGGAGAAGTTAATGAAATAGAAACTGAGGTTATGGAGCACCTGCAATGTGAAGGATTCAGTGTAGAAAATCTAATTCAGAAAGCACCACAACAGGATGGAGAAATGGATATCCAAAGTAAAGGGAAAACAGTGGAAAAAGAAGCTATTGGTCAGGTGCCATATGAACATATTTTGGAGCCTTCCACATGAAACCAGTATAAACATTCTCTTGAAGCTAAACAGCAAGGAAGGAACAGGAAACTGTGGAAACTCTGATGCAGTCAAAGTTGAGGAGTGATAGGCCAGTGGCTTCCCATATGACAGACAAATGGATGGCACAGGGCGAAATTGAAGAGAATGTGCCACAGGAAGATTCTATAAAACTTTCTATAGAATGCCCACAAGAAATGGAAAACAAGGGATGTGCCCTCAGTTTGGAAGAAAATGATCTAAGAGAAGAATTGCCTGATTTAATAGACATAGATAGATATATTAAAATCAATGAAAGAAATAGACTGTAGATAGAAGGTCAATAAAACCCAAAAAGTCTAAAATCTAATAAAACAAATGAACGCAGCAATTAGGACTGTCCATAGAGATCCATGTGATATAACAGAAGTAAACAAGCTATATTACTGTGCAGCTAAATTAATAACTGATAAAGTTCTGCCATAAAAACACAGGGTATTGAGGGAAGGGAAGGGGAGAAATAGAATACCATCATGGACGTATCAAATAGAGAAAACTATAAAGCAATTAAGACAAGAAGTGTCACTGTTAGAAGACTATAGAAGAGGGAATAGAGCATCAAAAATACTAAGAAAGATAGATGTGATAAAATAAATGTGCAGTATTAGAACAGACCAAGATCTATCATGCACTATCCCAAATAAACTAAAAATTTCAGCACAGGTAGAAAGACTTAGAAGATAAGAAGATAAATTAAATATAAAGGGGAAGTACAAAATAGGCACTTTATTGATGACCCAAAAAGGTTTTATAGAGAATTGGGAAACAAGGTAAAAGAAAGTGAAAGACTGTCAAAAAAGAAGAAATATATACATTTTGTAGAAGTATCTATATCCTGTGGAACATAAAAAAGATGCTAAAGGGATAGAAGAAGTAAAAGAATGAATAAGAAGTTTAAAGGTACAGGATATAAAATGGGATGAAGTAACAGGTAGAGAGACTGAAACAAAGTTAAGAAAAGCCTCTAATTGGAAAACTCCAGACCCAGACATAGTACCTAACTTTTGGTTAAACGTATTAACATCTTTGTACAAATATTTAGTCATGAGTAAGAACTATTTATATGCACACCTTGAACAGACACCAACCTGGAAAACAACAGGAAAAACAATGCTCCTACTTAAGAGTGAACCTGCAAGCTACCCTAAAAATTATAGACCAATAACTTGCCTTCTGACGATGTATAATCTATACATGGGAAATAATGCTGACAGAGTTTATAGTCATTTAGAAGAGAATTCAGTTATGGCAGTAGAACAAAAGGGCAATAAAAGAAATTCATATGGAACAAAGGATCATTTGTTGTTAAATAGAGTCATAGTGGAGAACTGTAAAAAGGGGAAGAATCTAGGTATGGCATAGATTGACTACAAAAAAAGCATGTGATAGTATCCCACATTCATGGATGAAAGAGTGCTTAATAATATAAAAGATACACCAGATAATGACTGACCAGTACAGTGACCGTGAAACAGTGGCAGATCACTTTGCAATTAAGCCATGATAAAGGATAAATTATTATACCAGGGATAAAAATTCAAAGGGGGTATTCCAGGGTGACTGTCACCGTTGCTATTCTGCCTTGCCTTTAACCCATTAAGCTGTTTACTTAACATCTTAGGCCATGGCTATGATTTGGCTCCTAGAAAACAAAATGTAAAGACTTCTCATCTTCTCTTTGTCAATGTTTTAAAACTGTATAGCTCATCAGATGAGGAAATAAAAGAAAAACTGCAGGATGTCAAAAGTTTTTCAGATGATATAAGAATGTCATTTGGTGTTGATAAATGTGAAAAAGTAACCTTTAAAGCAGGAAAACTGCAGCATCAGGAAAACATCAGTTTGGGACAAGAATGTGATATAAAAAAACTTGAGCAAGAGGGAGTGTATAAATATGTGGGAACTGATGAAGGATCAACAAAAAACATAAACAAATGTGTATAAAACTCAGTAAGGAATACTTTAGATGACCTAAATTAATCCTAACAACATCATTGATATCTAGAAACAAATTCCAAGCTATAAACCAATTTGGTCTTCCTGTCCTAACTTACAGCTTTGGAGTGATTGACTGGCCCCAAAATGTGTTGAATAGACTAGATAATAAAACAAGAAGGATGCTTCATGCTCACCAAATGATTTATAAAAATCAGTGTATATCAAGATTATATATTCCCCATTCTGAAGGAGGGATGGGCCTCCTTGAAATTGATTACATGTATAGATATGTGATTGTGGGACTCCATACATATCTGCTGACCTCACAAGACCCAAACATTGTGAAAGTTTTTAAACATGAGGAGAATAAATCTATGATGACTTTTCTGCTTAATCTAGCAGAAGCGTATCTGCGTCAAGCTGGAATGGAAATCAAACCAGAAGTAAATAAAAAAATCAGGCAGAAACTGAATGTGCCAAAAAAAAACAAAAGAAAGAATATAAGGAGAAAGACTAGATGAGAAAGCAAGAAATGTGGAAAATGCCTAAATATAGTTGCAAGTATGGAAAACCTCTGTAAGAACCTCATGTTGATCAGGAACAAATGCAGGAATGGTTAAGGAGAGTCGAATTCAAACCAAGAGAAATGTTAATATTGGCAGCCCAAGATAGTGAGCTACGTACACACTGGTTTACAAAGTCTATTGAACATTTGGGAGAAACAGACAAATGTTGATTTTGTAAAACCGAATTGGAAACAATCACATACCCCATTGCCGGTTGTGACATACTAATGGCAGAAGGACTGTATACTGATTGGCATAATAATGTTGCAAGACTGTTGCACTGGGGACTGTGCAAACATTATGCTATTAAAGTGGCTGAATAACACTGGAAACATGAGCCACAAAGCATCATAGAAAATGAACGTCTACATCCCAAGGAAACACCCATTACCAATAGTTCAAAAGATAGATGCTAGAAAACCAGATATAGTTGTCCATGAAAAGAAGGCAAAAGTAGCATTGATCATTTAAATTGCCACACCAAGTGACTACAGTGTGTTGCATACAGAGAGACACAAAGTCATAAAATATCAGGATCTGCAGGCAGAAATGACATTAATGGAAGAAACATACCCAGACAGTTCCAATAGTAGTAGGAGCAACGGTCTTATAAAAAACAATCTCCAAGAATATTTAGATATGTTACCATTCCATGTAACCACACTGCAGTGGTGGTGCTGCGGTAACTTTGTCACCTCACAGTAAGATGTTGTCCTGTTCGATTCTCAGCTAGAGCGTCTTCTGTGTGGAGACATGTGTGAATGGGCGTACCTTTGTTGAAGGTTGTGAGTCAGAGCTGGCAACCCGGCACGTAAAAATCTACTGTCGATCATTAGTGGATTAGAGTTCCGCTGTGGTGACCCCTAACCAGGAAAAGCCAAAAGACACAACAACCAATCCATGTAACCCCATACAAATTGCAGAAGGAGCCATTACTGGGCACATTGAGGGTGCTGTAAAGAGCACTTTTGGCTGACATCAAAGATTGAAACAATGCTAATTTCATGAACTTTAATTATACTTTGAATTAGGAATGAGGTCCATTCCTGTCATGGTATAAGTAGTATATATAATTATCAGGGTGTGGGGGGCATGTCTCTATGCAAAAATACCATTTCTTATTTGTGAGTGTGTGTGTGTGAGTGTGTGTGTGTGTGTGTGTGTGTGTGTGTGTGTGTGTGTGTGTGTGTGTGTGTGTGTGTGTGTGTGTGTGTGTGTGTGTGTGTGCATGTGCGTGTGTGTGTGTGTGTGTGTATGTGTGTGTGTATCCATCCATCCTCAACCCCTTTTCCCATTTTTTGCACATGGGACCAGGGTATCACTTTTGCAGTGACAATCAATTCGAGCCAAGGTTTACACCACCGGGTGGCTAGCCCTGCTGCGATAGTTCACTTGTTCCACTCACTCATGGACACACACTCTCACCTATGGCCAATTTAGAGTGCCCAATCCATGTACTGCATGTCTTTGGAATGTGGGAGGAAACCGGAGCACTCAGAAGAAACCCACATGACTGCAGGGAGGACATGCAGACTCCGCAGAGAAGGCACCCCAGCAGAGAATCAAACTAGAGATATATACACACACATATCTATATATATATATATATATATATATATATATATATATATATATATATATATATATATATATACACACATAGATAGATAGATATAGATAGATATAGATAGATGTAGATAGCTAGATATATGAGTCGAAATGCTGACATCTAAAATCATCACAATAAGACACTGACAGTCATTTGCCCAAGAGTGTCAAATAGATTTTGATATGTGTGAATAATTGTGGTCATCCTATTTATGCTAAAACTAACCTGCAAATGCCAGCAGGTTGCACCCAGGACGAGTAGAAACAAAAATCTTAGGGGATTCATATGAGAGCAGAGAAGAGCTCCAAGAGTGTTTGAGCCCTTGATGGTATTAGGTCCATTTGTAAGACAACTGAGTTATAACAAAAAAAAAAAAAAATCAAGTTTCAAATAATGTTTATTCTCCAGTAAAGTGTCTCAGAGGAATTTTATTTCGAAAACCAATTTTGCTGGTTGATTTCATCAAATGCAATACAATCCATGGTGTCTAGAAAAGGCTTTTGTTATTAGAATAACAAACCCTTTGAGCCAGTCCCATAGCATGAATCAAAAGTAAATCAATTAATTCCTCTTTGCAAAAAAAAAAAAAAAGGAAACATATGTTTCTACTCCTTTGTCCTATCATAGTAGTCCATACAAATATTAATAAAGGGGTTGACCTAGATATCAGAATGAATCAAAAATGTTCCTGCTCCTAAATGTTAGTGTACCAAAAAAGTGCAATCTGGGCCATATTCCAAAAGATGTGCTCTCATTGTAAATGACCACTTACACTGAGGGCAGGTTGACAGCAGGTCTTTTGAAATCTGGCTGCCAGTGTAAGCTTGCTTAAAGGCCTTACATTGAAGTAATTCACTTACAATGAGAGCAAGTCTTTCAATATCAGGGCAGACTTACAGTTATAGCAATTCTTTTGGAATCTAGCCCTATGCATTGTATGGGCCAAATTACAACAGAGTTGCTCTTGATGTACATCTGCTCTGATTCCAAAAGACTTGCTCTTAGTGTAAGTGACTTATATGATAAGAAATTGCAAATGGTTGGTTATTATTTCCTAGTCATCTTCTTTCATATTGAATCAACCCAAGCTGATGAAGATTTTAGTTCTCAGAAGTAGTTGATGTCCAGCTCTTTTCTTTATAACCATGCTTCTTTTCTTAGGGTAAACTCAATGAAGTTTTATAACACTGCAAGCCATAATACCACTCCTTGCTCTGCAAACAATAGTTGTATGAAACTGTATTTCTAAAAGAGAATAAAGTTTCCTTACATAGTGACACAAAACCAAAGTCACTGCTAATGACAGTGACTTTCTTCATACCCTGGCTATTGATATGGTAGGTTTCCCATACAATCCATGAGGATATGTTAATAATAAATGCAATGCTACTAGGTTCTTCATATAAATTTTGCAAATCACTCAAGATTCTCATATATAAATAAAGCAGGGACTATAACTGTATAACAACTGAACTAGGTACCTAGGTCTAGGTGATTTCCAGTAGTGCAAAGTTGCTGAAGTCTATTCAGGCAGATACTAAATCTAATTGCTAGCACACTGGCTTCTGTTTGAGCCACAACACTTATATTCACTGCTATAAATAAGCAGCTTTCAAAATAATGGAGGTGTGGAAGTGTTTCTAGGTTTCATTCCTCAGTGGTAAACTGAGGACAGATTTATGTAAGCTTTGATCAGGTGATAAAGAGTAAATTGTATTCTGAGTATTGATGAATGGTATCTAGATTTGATAAGTTTTTACCAAAAACACCATAAGCAATGGCTTTTCTGAACAAATATGGCATAACCATTTGCATACTAGAGGTCTTTGATGGATACCGTGGACACAATTGTTGCAAAAGGTAAAATATGGAGTAGAAACACCCCTAGTTCTGTCAGAGGTCAACCCAATCAGGAATGCTGCTGTTTGTGAACTTGCATGATCTTTGCAGCATAAATAGTTTAGTAGCTTACCCCATTGTTAACCTGGCAACTATGGGGTCATAGTGGAGATTTACTATATATTATATTTAAAATGGTTATAAGAATTTGTTGTATGACCATTATCCAAAAGGAAATGTGGAATAAAGGGAGAAGAAGGTTCAAAATGTACAGATAGTTTTATATGGATAATAGATGGATACTAGTAAAATGGCCAAGCATGTGTTAGGTTGACAGCTGCTTAATTAGCTGTTGAGTAAACAGATGATCAACAGGCATGTAAGATCATACAAAGTCCTAGGTTTGGAAAAATTACCTTTATCCCTTGTTTTTGCAGTCCTGGAGTTAGTATGTAAAATTAGCATGGGGGTGTCGGAGGTGCAAGCGGGCTTACCTCCCCTGCAGAAAACAATGTTTCTTTATTAAATAAAGATTTTGCATGTGCTGAGGTTGTTTCTCAGCACATGCATGGTAGTGTGCTGAGTACTGTGTTTTTGACATGTTTGCAGTCGACCTCAAGTGTTTTAAATTAAATGTGGTATACAAAACAAAAAAAAAATGTTTTATATATATATATATATATATATATATATATATATATATATATATATATATATATATACAGAGATAGATGTAGATATAGGTAGATATAGATATATACATAGATAAGCAGATCATTATATTAACTCTTTTTTAAAAAAAATTAAGAATGGTGAAAGCTTTGTGAGTGTTTAGTCAAGGGGGATGGTGACTCAAATGTGATGAAATCTATATGTCATCTTTGGAGATGGCCGCCATGGTATGCATGCAAAAGTACACCCAGGCTGTGCACTAGCCATACTGTGAAGTAAATATAGACTACCCAAGTAGCAGTGCTATGGACAGGGCATAGTTATCATAATATGCACATGTGGGTAGGACTGGAGTGACAAGTGTCAACAATGGGTGATGTGTGTGTGTGTGTGTGTGTGTGTGTGTGTGTGTGTGTGTGTGTGTGTGTGTGTGTGTGTGTGTGTGTGTGTGCATGTGTGTGTGTGTATGTGTGTCTGTGCATCTGTATCTGTGAAGCATGGATATGAGATTTTGAAGAGCTCAGTAGACTGACCAGGGAGGGTTGGTGACTCCACTGTTATGCAAGTGTGTGTTAGTAGGTACTGCAGATGTATGTGCTTATATGCAACAGCTGAAGCAGCCACAGAGGTTCTGCACTAAAAGGATACAGGGTATAAATAATACATCCTATGCAGACTGCCTGAAGGCATTGTCCTTGTACTCAGTCTGTTACAGACTACTGAAGTGTGATCAGTGCCTACTCTGCAAAACATAATCAGATCCAGCCCTGATGGATTTGCTACTCATTCAAAAAAACAAAAAAACACTAGAGTTACCCAATCTAAGGATCTAAATCTCATGTCTGACATAAACAAAACATGTTGCAGAGACAGGCATGTGTCTTAGATTTAACCCCATTCTCTGGAACTGACTCCCCATTCATGTGGAATAGAGCTCTCTAGCTTGGAATATACTTCCCTGAAGTCAAGACAAATGTAGAGGGTCATTGTCTGACCAACTTTGCTGACAACTGCAAGTGGGTGGTATAATGGTTCCTACTGGAGGCCAGTAATCAAGGAGCCTCAGTCCATACAACTGACACTGGTGAGTGATGACCACTAGGATAAAAAATGAATACACACAGTATTTTCAGATGCAGCTGTCTGCAACAAGCACAATTTCCCTTAAGAGCACACAAGGAGCATGCTCCAGACTTGGAGCTGCAGTCTCTCTCTCTCTTTCTCTCTCCAGGCTCCAAACAAGACTCTACACTGATCACTTTGGAGCACTGTTTCCTGGTTCCAAGTAGCTGACACACCCACACTTGGATATTTGATCTACACACACACACACACACACACACACACACACACACCTAGGAAAGAAGGCACACATTTACCAGCTGTGTCCCTCTGCCCAGACTATAAGGTAACTGCACTGTCACCAGTCAGCAACTTTAAGGCTCTTACAAGGGTACCCAATTATACAGAATAAATTAATACTAAAACAAATGGTAGAGTTTGACCAATGCAGCAAGGCTTTCAGGAGTGGCCACAGTGTCACTAAAATAAGCATACGTTCTCTTAAGATGTTAAAAGTATTCTCTAAAATATCAACCACAATTAACATATAGAAATATTTAATAATAAATAATAAAATACAAAACATGAGAATACTGAATACCTAGATTTAATAAACACCATAGTTTCAATCACAGGAAATATAAAAATAACAAGCTGGATAGATTCAAACAGATGCAAAAAGACAATACTTAAATAATCTCACTATATTTTCCTGACTGACTAAATATTTACTATTCCCTAGTTACTTAAGTTAGGTTGCTTACTACAGCAAGGCAAGATGAGGTGTTAAGTTGCTTACAAGAGCAAGGCAAGATGATGTGTGAGGTTGTGTGAGATATCTGTGATAGATCTTTACTGTCAAGTTCCAAAAAATAAAGTGCTGCAGCAAGAGTTCTGCCATCTCTCTCTCTCTAATATCAAAAAAATCTTCCAGTGCTGGTTATAGAATGACATCACATCTAGTCACCTGACTCTGGTACAATACACAAAGAGAGCTTTGCTAAGATCTGTTACAGCATCTGAAAGCTATAAATAACTTTCAAAATATTCCACCCTTTCAGGGTAGCAATTAGTTCACCCCTAAGGACAATACAATAAGAGTCCCAGTGCTGGTTTTTCCATACATTTTTGTCTCTGGCTGCAATCAGGCCTGTAAGATAAAATATTTATGGCCTAAACCAACCCATTTAATTTTCAACTTATTTTTCAGAATTAGCTGAACTGAGATTAATCTCTTCCCTTGCACAATTCTCTGTTAAAACATATACATTTAATCAGTTATAATAATGCTGTCTGTCATACATGTATATTTCATTTCTGTCCTGCAGGTCCCACTGCTGATGCATTTTTGACAAAACAACTTTACCAATAAATTTTAACACAAGCATCTGTACAAATCAGTATAATAGTCAAATGAAAGAAAATTCTTTACCGAAGTCCAGCTAGCTATGCTGGCATATGCTGTACTTGCACTGCCCTATTCTCCCTGGCACAGATGACACTATTTCATATCATCATATCTCTCCCCCCTTTGAAGATTCAATGTAGTTTTTCAAGTGACCTTGGAGAAACATTGCTTGAGAGAAATGAGCCTCTCTGCAAACACATTAACCTATACCCTGTCTTGAGAGCCTATCTGCATTGGAATTGCTGACCCCACTACAGTGTTGCACTGTCATGTCATATGCCTGCAACTCTAGGCTCCACCTTAATATCTTGGCATTTTGCTGGCTGGCACAATGTAGCCATGTTGAGGGATTGTGGTCTGTAACCACAATGCATTTTCTTCCATACAGATAGGGATGAAGTTTCTTCAGTGCCCATACCATGGCTAGACATTCCATTTCTATAGCTGTATAGCATTCCTACCTGGTTTGGAGTCTACAGCTGAGATACACAACTAAGTCCTCTTCTCCCTCTGAGGAAACCTGGCTGAGTACATCCCCTACCTTATGGTTTGAAGCATTCACCTGCACAACAATTTTTCTATGCAGTAATCAGGACTGGCTAATGCAGGGGATTCTCCCAAAACCCCTTTAAGCTTATTTTGTCTTACAGGAATGAACACCATAACCTGCTGTCTCACAGCATACTCTCGGGCTTGAGCATTCCTGTCATACCAGACCATTTTCTGCTGTTGGACTCCTGTCAGGTTCTCCTGAGCTAATCCCAGGAGCTCACTATGCCTCGTCCTTAGGTTTAGGACACATGCCACAATAGATTCCTTGCCGGATTCACAGTCACCCTCCCACTCATCATAAATCAAATGTAAAGGCCCCATCACCCAATGCCCATACAGTAACTCAAAGGGTGAAAAACTTGTGGATTCCTAGGGTACCTCTCTGTATGCAAAGAGCAGATGGGGCAAATATGTGTCCCACTCTCTCTTAAACTGGTTTGCAAATGCCTGCAGCATGGTCTTTAGTGTAGAGTGTAACCTCCTCCACAAGACCATTAGTCTGGGTGTGGTAGGCGGTGTTCTTTAGGTGCTTTATCCCACAGTACTTTCACAGACAAGCCAGCAAGGCTGACATTAAATTGGCACCTCTGTCAGTCAGTATTTCTCTCAGGAAACCTATGCTGCTGAAAATCTCTAATAAAGCATTTGCCACCTTTTCTGCCTCGACAGAGGACAGAGCCACCACCTCAGGATATCTAGTCACATAATCTACTACCACCAGGATATCCTTCTTCCCTGTGGAACATGGGGTACTCAGAAGCCCCATAATATCCATAGCTACCCTCTGAAATGGCTCTTCAATGACAGGCAAAGGCATCATAGGATCTTTGACCTTGTCTCCTGCCTTGCCTACCTTTTGGCACTGCCCACAGATCCTGCAGTACTCTCTTATATCTATTGTAATCCCAGGTCAATAAATGTTCTGCAAAATATGTCAGTTGGTACATTTTATGCCCATATGACCTGCAAAAGGAATGCCATGGGCTATGGCTAAGTGCCAAATGACAGGCTCCAGAAACTTCCAACTGCTCTATTACTTCATCCTCTAGCCCATCCTCAAGGGTCCACTCTTCCTACATTAAGCCTTTGTTCCAGTATACAGACCCCCCCTTTTCCTTGAGAATCAGGTGCCTCCTTAGCTTCCTCCCTCTAGCCTCTTAAGGTAAAGTCCAAAAGCTGAGCCTGACCACTTTGGAGCTCTGTATCTCTGTTCCAGTAGCTGGCATACCCACACCCCACACTTAGATATTTGATCTTTACACACACACACACACACACACACACACACACACACACACACACACACACACACACACACACACACACTCACACCTGGGAAAGGGTGGCACAGATTTATCAGCTGTGCTGCCTCTGCCCAGAATATAAGGTAATTATCTGTATTTGTTTACATTTGTTTACCAGGAAAATCCAACTGAAACAGGTCCTTTTTCACCAGAGGCCTGGGTAGAAAACCTCCACACAAAGATACATTAAGTACAAGTTAGTAAAAACAAGTTGATATAAATGCAAGCGTACAAGCTGCCACCAGTCAACTACCCTAAGGGTCTTACAAAGTTACCCAATTAAACTAAGTAAAATTAATCCTAATACAAATGGTAGAGTTTGACCAATGCATCAAGGCTTTCAGGAGTGGCCACAGTCTCACTAAAATAAGCATAAGTACTCTTAAGTTGTTAAAAGTATTCTCTAAAACACTAGCCAGAATGTAAGGTATAGAAATATTTAACAATACATAATAAAATAGAAAACATGAGAATACTGAATATGTACTTTCAATAAACACTATAGTTTCAATCACATCAGATATAAAAAAATAACACAGTTGGATAGATTCACTCTGATGCAGAAAAACAGTACTTTACTAATCTCACTGTATTTTCTTGACTGACTAAAGACTTACTGTTCCCTAGTTAAGGTACTTACTACAACAAGACAATGCAATGAGTACTGAGATGCTTACTACAGCAAGGCAAGATGAGGTGTTGACTTGTTTACTACAGGAATGAAAGATGTAGTGTGAGGTTGTGTAAGATATATCTGAGAAATCTTTCATATCAGGTTCTGAAAAACAAAGTTCTGCTGGAAGAGTTCTGCAATATCTCTCATTAATATCTGAAAAAAATCCTTCCAGTGCTGGGTATAGAGAGACATCACATCTGGTCACCTGACTCTGGTAAAATATACACCCAGAGCTTTGCTAAGATCTGTTACAGCATCTGAAAGCTATAAAGCAATTTCAAAAACTTCCACCCTTCCAGGGTAGCAATTAGTTCACCCCTAAGGACAATACAGTACGATTCCTAGGCCTGGTTTTCTCAGACAGTTTTGTGCCTGGCTACAATCAGATATGTGAGATAAAATTTTTATGGTCTAAAACAACCCATTTAATTTTCAACCTATTTTTGTCAATATTTGCTGGACTGCGATTAACCTCTTCCCTTCCAGACTTCACTGTTAAAAAATATACAATTAATCAGTTATAATAATACTGTCTGATATACATTTATATCTCTTTTTGGTCCAGCAGAACCCACTGTTCATGCATTATTAACACAAGAATACAAATACATGTTTAACATAAGTGTCTGTACAAATCAGTGTGATAGTCAAATGACATAAGATTCATTACAAAAGTCCAACTAGCTATGCTGGCATATGTTACACACGCACTGCCAAACTCTCCCTGGCGCAGATGGCACTACATCATACCATCACAGGTGGAATCATTGAACGCCCCAAAGATGTAGATATCCTCCACGAAGCTCTGACACAGACAAATAACTTATACCAGAACCATGGCCTAAAACTTGATGCAAAAAAAATGCTTAATTATACCCTTTGGGAAGATGACTAGGCCTGCAAATTACAATATTGATAACACTCCCCTAAGACTAGACCCTGTGGTAAGGGACTTGGGAACTCTGGTTGACAGTAACCTGAACTTTGATCACCATTTGTCTATTCTAGTGAGAAAATCCTTCTATGTGGTGCAACTTTTTAGTAAGGGCATGGCATCTAGATCTAAGGAGATCATACTCCTAATTTAGTCAGCCCTCTTTAGACCAGTAATTAAGTACAATGCACCCTTCTGCATGTATCTGACCAGACATTTGTAAAAACTAGAGTGGCCACAGAGGTTCCTCACTACAAATTGCAGAGTGTAAATAATATGTCCTATACAGACTACCTCAAAGCTCTGTTCCTGTACTTGGTCTCCTACAGACTATTTTTAGGTGATATATGCCTAATCTACAATCTGATACATATCTGCAAAACAAACAGGGCTAGAATTACCCATTCAAAGGATCTAAATCTCATCTGTGACATAAACAAAACATGCTGGAGGGACAAGTACGTGTCTCAGAGAGATTACCTCTTCTCTGGAACAGACTTCCCACTCATGTGAAACAGAGCTCTACCCTAAGCCTATTCAAATGCAATCTAGACTAATCAATGAGAAATCACAAATTCACTCCTGGCTTGTTGCCTGTGACCCTTATGGACACAGGCAATTTGTAGATGCCCTAAGGGACAGGCATACATCAAAACCATTCTAGTCCATAGGCATTGATAATTAGGAAAATTGGGGTATAGGCTATGCTTAAAATGGCACAAGGGCTGTTAACCTAGTAACCTCCTATGATTCTACGATACTATGTGTGCTTGAGTGTAGCTTCAGTAGTTGATGTGGTACTGTACTGAGATCTGGTAGAGCAGGACAGGGCATCTGCGTAAGATGTGTGCACTGAAAGTGCATGTCCTTCTTCACATAGCAACCGTCTTCTGGGATGGTCACAGATATAATCCATTCCATTCTGAGAGTAAGGAGTGCTCCATGAGTATGAAAGATGACTCAATCTGTCTGATCTCCATACAAATCCCACATCCATGTATGCATCACATCTCCCAGATTGCCCTTAACACTGAATGATGGCATTGAGGTGGTTGTGGCATGATAACATGAAACTGCAAAGCAATAAGTCTTTGAAATGCAGCATGGTCATGTCAAACATACACATACACAGTTGCATAATCAATAGTGAAGAGATAGTGAGATCCATGTTCCCTTGAAATATGCAAAGGAGGCTACCCACGTGCACATTTGGGATTCTTGTGGAGTTGTGATGTGTGTACTGTCCACGTGTGTTATCTATATGGCGTGTGACTAGCTACCCTGGAGGATGACACAAGTTACACAGATGGTTGCATATGGTTGTGTGCCTGACTTTGCCTGGCATCTGTAGGTGTGTAGACCACATCAGAGTATTCTGGCATATAGATATGCCCATTCTAGATGCCACAGACCCTCAACAGGCTCTGTCTGTCACTTTAACAACATGCGTGACTCATTGCATCTGGGCAACCTTCTGTGTCACCCACTTATAACATCAGATGATATGTGGTATGCATCCCTCAGTTGACTTGAACATCCAATAACACATCCCACAAAATGTGAATGCAATCACCTCATACTGTACACAGATGTGCCTCTATGTTGGTGTGCACTCAGGGCTTTTAACCACAATTCCTCTCACAACACCAACTGAAGTAGCACAAGCCTGACAAATAATGTACTGGCACACAATTACAAAGATGATGTTAAATGTTACACAGTTCATAGAGAGCAGTGTGTACTTTGAGGAAAGCATGGGATCCACAGACTAACACAGAGAACCCTCCACCCTAGCAAATGTAATCTCCTAACCTCCAACCACTTTGAAATACCTCAGACACTTTATTTATTTATTTTATTTATTTATGACATTTGTTTACCAGGAAAGTCCACTGGGCTGACAAGAGCCCGTTTTCAGTGGAGGCCTGGGGAGAAAAGCTCCAGTAGATTAATACAATAAGGAAAACTACTTTACATTCCAGAGGTAACTACCACAAGGTGGTTACTATACTTACAAGAGTTACTACAAAAATGAATGATGCCAGTAGTGAGGCACAATTTACACAGAAAAACTGGTTCTTCCTCAATATCTGTGCTAGACTATTCTGTGGAGAAAGGTTGAGTGTGTATGGAACAACTTGTGAACAGTCATGGTCTGGATAGTTGCTGGAAAAACATCCAGTGTATGCACTCCTTTGTGCTGTGTTACATGTCCTGGCACCCTAGCAAATATAACCCACAGCAGTGCATCCACAGCAGCTTCCACAAAAATTCCAGCACAATGGCAAGTAGTTCATAGGTTCATAGGCTCATAGGTTGATACTAGGCTATCAGCCCTAGGGCCTATATAAGCCTAGCCATAACAATTCCATGGATATTTCTTCCCACAATATTTACTTCCCTGGACCCCTGTCTAGCAGGGCGGCTGACATGATCCCCGGAGTGAATTTCCTATCTCCCATCCGATCATCAAGGTTGCTTTTGAAGAGGGCCAAGGAGGCGCTCTGCTTGACACGAGTAGAGGACTCTCTGGGTCAGGAACCTATCCCTCCAGCATGTTTTGTTCATTGCAATGACTAGGTTTAGATCCCTGGAGCATGTGGCTCTGAGGGATTGGGATTTCTTTAAGTGGAGCATGTCCAACAGCTCAGGGTTTGACATGGCCTTGTATGTTAAGCAGAGATCACCTCTGAGTAGATGATATACCACAGAGTATAGCTGGAGTTTTTTTAGATGGTCAGCATATGGCATCTGCTTTAGGCTTGTGATTTTTTTAGTGAGGTATTTCTTTGGCCTTTCCAGCTGTTGCAGATGTCTTGTGAGGTACATACCAAATGGGGTGTTATACTCTATAATGGGTCTAATGAGGGATGAGTACAGTGGGACAATGACCTCCTTTTTTCAGGATGAAAAGCCCTTAGTGATGAGGTGTGCCACATAGAAACACTTCCTGACTGTTGTGGCGATATGGTTATTGAAGGTGAGACCACTGTCCACCTGTGTCCCTAAGTCTCTCATCACACTTTCGATGTTTAGTGCACTGCCACCTATGTGGCAATTCATGGGTATATGTTTTGTTCCAAAGGGGATAACTATACATTTCTTGGCATTAAGCTTGAGCCCATGGCTCTGGCACCAGGTATCTGTTTCTGTAAGGCCCTTTTGTAGAATATCCACATCATTTGGGGATTCAATAATGGCTCCCAGTTTGCAGTCATCTGCGAACTTTGTTAGCCAGAGTCCCTTAGTGTTGGCCTGTACTTCAGAGAAGTAGATGCCAGACAAGAGTGGTCTCAGGACTGAACCCTGAGGTACTCCGCTTGTCACTTGTCTAGATCTAGATTTGGAGTTGGCTACTTTTACTGTCCGAGTTCTGTCAGTAAGCCAGTTGGCAACCCATCGAGTGACATAGGGATTTATGCCCAGCTTACTAAGTTTATCTATGATTCCAGTGTGGGGGATGGTGTTGAAGGCCTTGACGAAGTCCAGATAGGCTATGTGGACTGCCTTACCTTCATCCACAGCTCTGGAAACTGATTCAAAGAAGTCAGTCAGGTTCAGGACACCAGATCGGCCCTTCACGAACCCAAACTGGGTGGGGTCCAGTGTTTGAAGGTTGCCAATGTCTTTGTTTATAACTTCCATGATAATGCATTCCATGTCCTAGTACATGGTACATGTATGACTCCTACAGATTAATATTCATATGAGATAAGTGCCCACACACATCACCAAGTAGGAGGTCCAACACTGTCATATCAATAATCAGCAAGGTGAACACTCATTCCTTGGCTTACACATATAAACATAGTACATGTGTAGTATAATAAAACAAAAGACTCCAAACTTGGAATGATCCCTGCAATATAATTTACTGTCATTTGTACCCTGCCATGGTAGTGGACCCTCACTCAATAT
>NC_056737.1:1654908223-1655125723 GCF_019279795.1 Protopterus annectens | reverse complement strand
ACATCACCCTTATTGCTTAGGCAATAAGAGAGATAAACAGCAAAATTGCTATCACAGTTAGGAATCCTGATGCTTGCACACTTCTTCCACACTAGTGGTCATACCCTAATACCATCAAGCCATGTTGCTATGCAAGGTGCTACTACATCTGAGTGCACTAACTGCCCATTGTTGAGTATCACATATTGACAACCCCCAGGATTCACGAATCCTCTGTGTAAGACTAAATTAGTCTTACACGGAAACGCCAGTCTAAGAGTAAGATGGCAGCACGCCATGCATATTAATGAGGGCATGCTGCCTCAACTCTAAGGCTAACACGGAGCGTGCATGAGTGCAGGGGGCATGTTGGACTGCTGAGCAGTCCAAAAATCCACGCCCCTGCAAGTATCTCAATTGGGAAATGTCAACTGACATGAGTGAGTCCGCTCAAATGTGTACTTACCCAACACTACACTCCCCCACATTCTAAACCCCTGTACAATTATAAAATGCAAAACTTTTATTTTTTTTTTATTATTCCCGATATAGCTGCCCGTATTTGCATGTATTTGCGTGGGTTTGCCCATTGCTTAGCTACAGTTAGCAGTTTAGACATCGAAGAGGATAATAAGAAACTTATATGCAAATTAAGCAAAATAGCAATAGCGTAGTGGTAGAGCCTTCGCACAAAGAGGAGGCATTCCCAGTTCGAGTCCCGCCACTCCCATTTCTATTTTCTGTTGGAAATCTGTATATAAAAATAATTCCTGACATTTATTTAAATTTTAGTAAAAAGCATTGAAATGGCCTATGTAGTAGTGAACAAATTTTATATATATATATATATATATATATATATATAAGAAGATGAAATGGTTATGCATACTGATGAATACATAAGTAACATATCTTAAGCAATGTGAAGCACTGCTAAGCAAAGTTGACCAGTATTAAGCATATTTAAGTATAATTGCTCATAGCTTAGTACTGCTTTAACTAGTGCAATAGCTTTGCACGGAGCTAAGCATCACACAAACTAGCAAAAACAGAACATGTTTGCGTGTAGCTGCACACAGTGCTAACTAGCGCAACGTCGGGCAATGTTGGGCAACGTAGAGCACCATAGAGCAACGTTGGGCAAAGTTGAGCAAAGTCAGCTAAACACAGCCACACCTTCTAGCTGGTCTGGCCAGTAGTAAACTAAAAAACAATGACAGGCCTCAAACCCAGGATACTGTGCACCATAATCACAGTACTGAACCACTAAGCCATGACAGCTTTTCATAAGTATGCACTTTCAACACACACATACATATCAATGGAAGTTTACCCATTGCTAAGCAGGTGTGCCTTCAGCTGAGTTTTTTCAAAACTGGCCAATCACAAATAAGTTTGGGAAATGATGCATATTTAAGCTCCATAGGCGGGAATACTTGCCATAACTGGTTGTAGCTCCCATCTGCAGGCAGCAATGGCCAGTGCTGGAGAGGGCTATCGTTTTCGAGTGCAACGCTGGGGCATTGAGGAGTCAAAAGTAATGGTTTTGCTCCTTGTCCATAATCATGAGGATAGACTCTTGCGGGTCCAGTACCAGGTCACCCAATACAAAGTGGAAGCCTGTGACCATCTAGCTCATGACCTCACCAGTGCCACGGGTGTCCCTCAGACTGTTGAGCAGGTCAGACACCACCAAGCAGACCTGAAGAGACACAAGGTGGATCAACTGGACAAGTGGATCCAGGAGGCCCATGAGATGGTAAATGTCCCACTACTGAGTAAGTAGCCATGGAATTAAGTATGTAAGAATTGCTATTCTAGTCTATACTATGGATAAGTATGTCTCAATATCACTTCATTGACTTCACAGCTGCAGGTGTCCGTGCTGCGAATCAGCAAGCCTATGCAGATAGGCTGCTAAGGCTGCGCCACCAGGAAGATTAGTAATTATCCAGCTTGTATTGTTGTGTAAAATAAATGAGAAAGCCTGAAAAAAGTGTTTTAACACAATAAATAAAGGTGTAATAATTCTCTAATAATTATTCTGCATGTACTGTTATATAAAATAAATGAGAGAGCCTCTAGAAAAGTGTTATAAGTCTTTAATAAAGGTACAATTCCTGGAGTGTGTCTGTGTCATTTTATTTAATATGTTGTTGTACTCTTGCATTATAGAAATAGTACTGTTGTATTAAGCACAGTTGGGTAGGCCCATATAAAGTGGATGAAGGGAGTGCCAGTAGCTTTTAAGCATATTTACAGTTCTCAACTGTTGGTTCATGCCCAGCATGTACAGGTTAATCTGGCACATGAGTAGCTTGGTATTGTGTTCCCCAGAAATGTCATTGTGCTGGCAGAAATGTAGGGAACTGTTAACATATAACTGATAATTTCACCTAAACATATCTAGATAAGTATATGAAAGTAGAGCTGTCAGTGTACCATCTTAGCAGTAGTGTGTCTAAGCAACTCACAAAATATGTAGCAGTAACATCTGCATCCCAGACAGTTTGTATGTCAGATACAGCCCATGTATATAAAGATCTAGCAAAACCCATTTCCCAATTTAAGGACAATTGGGTAGTGTCATAATACATGTAGGGGACATATAACTGCAGTTAATAGGAATGTAGTGTAAACTAGAAGGATATATAAGTTGTTAATGGAGCTATCGTTTTCCACCCTACTGTATTTGCATAAAAATGCAATTCTACACCTCAATGGGTATGTCTAATCTCAAAACATTTGTTGGGACATATGTCCTATTGGTTTATAAATATCTGCATTTATTTTGATGCATGTGCCCTGTTCAAATACCACAATACTGGTGGCCTGTTGCCATCAATTAAACCTGCATGCTGTTGTAATGTCCACTGTTGTTCTATATATGCATGTGTCATGCTTGCTGTTCAACTGTTGGAACTCTGGTGTGTTGGGTTAATGGGAATACTTCTGCATGCTGTTATAATTAATTGGGAATGCTGTTGACTGTTACTAACTCATATTTTCATTAAATCCTCCTAAACATATAACATATGGGAAGGCCAGTCCCAGCGGTCCCACCTGTCCCACCTCAGCTGGTGATGGAACCTGGCACCAGCAGGTCCGGTGCCCAGCCTGGGACCTCCTCCTCCATTGGCCCTGTGCCACCTTTGGGTGGAAGCACTGCAGGGGATGGGGCTCATCCCCCCATGCAAACGTGGGTGGAGGAGGGCCACCTAGCACCCTCCGAACGGTCCGGGCTGTGGTGCGTAGGGAGATCGAGCATTCTGTCACTGATCTTCTACGCCAGCTTGAGGCATGAGTGACGTGACTCACAGGTGAGCCTGCCCCTCCTATGCAGCCCCCAGCACAGCTACCCTCTGGGCTGTGAAGGTGCAGTGGTGACTGCCCATGGGTGGGGATTTCAGTTCCACTGTTGCCATCTGTGGGCTCATGGGCTTGCGATTTCCAAACATCCTTCCCCATCAATGGTGTTCACCCACCACATGTGTCATATTCCACCCCTGTATGCATCTTGTTTGTCTTGTCTGTTTACCTCCCCAACCTACCTCCCCAAATATACCTACTTCCCCTTCCCCACAAAAAAGGGCAATCTGCTCCCAAAAACGAATTACGCCCCATACATAGCTGCCCGTTTTGCACACATGTCCACTGGACACATAAACTGATATCTAATTGGCAGTACAACATACTTTGTTGTCCTCACCCCTCTCTCAGGGGTGGAAGGTTTCATATTTCCCTCCAAATTTATTGCATATGCACAGCGGTTGCTGTTAAAGAAGTGGGCAGCTATGGACCTTCCCTACACCCGTTCTGCACATCCCGAGCTGTTTTCCCTACTTTCTTTCCCTCTTTGTGCCCCTTTTTCACCACTTTCCTATCTCCCCATTTTCTTTTCTTTCAAAGAAATGAGCGCGGGGATTAGCGGGAATAAGCACTATTAAGCAGTAGTTAGCGGGTTTGCACGAATGTGCGCTTGTGTGCGCTTAGCTAAGCATCACTAAGCATTTGCAAACCTGCGCAAACCTGCTTACAACTGCTTAAAAGTGCCTTAGTCACTCTGTATGTCAGGGCCCTTGTTCTGCTCAACAGCAAAATAAAACATCTCTGCCAGTCTCGAACCCCGGACCTTGGACACACTAGACTGCATGAAGTACCACTAAGCCACACAACAAGTTTGTGCTGAAATAAATATATCATGCATCAGAATGAGTGAATGTAAAGGAAAAATAGGAATGCCATAACACAACACTTGTTTTGTGGAACTTTACCAGCAGTTGTTGCAGAATTGCATTACATGACTGTGATAAGAGAACCAGCCATTCTAGCATGAAATAATTTTACAGCAGCACTTTACAACCCACACACAGTATCCTAGCAGGACAAACAGTGGCATATCTGATTAGGGCAGAGGACATACATCCCAACTGTGACTACTTTTCAGGGATGTCCCTGATTTTGAAACATATGTTAGCTGTGTCCCGCTGAAGCCCTCTGAAAAGTACTTACGTTAGGCAGAAAGGTGGGGTATTACACTTAATGAATAATGGCAATAATAAGAGTTAGACACCGCTTGTACTTCAGAAAAGGTGTAGTAATCCATATGCACTGGTTCTCTCGAAGTCTCCACTTACTGTCTCTATTATTTTGAAGGTGTACCTCACTTTTACCTACCTTTCCCTGACTCTGTTTAAATATGTACCTGAGTGTTTCAGAGGCCTGGCAGAGGCAGAAACACACATGCATATCAGCTTTTCTGCTGTTACACACTGTGCAACTAGCTTTGGAAGGAGTTACACAAGCATACCCTTATGTAGGAGTACAGCACTGAAATACCAAAGGATGTAGCCATGTACTGGTAGCAACTGATTGTAACAATGCCATTGTACCAGTGCTGAAAAGACCTGTGCATTGCACAGACAAAGAATAACAGGCTAACATCTGGCTACCATCTGGATAGGTCCACAGTTGGGAGCTATGCAGACAAGCTACTTGCCTTGATAAACTAACAGGTACACAGCAACCCTTTAAGTCCAGCAAGATAACATTCACACAATAATACATAATGTTCTCTGTATGTCTGCATCCCTACCCAAATGTACAATATACCTGTGTGTTCAGGGTCTCCCAAGGATGTAGGTAGGCATACTCAGTACTGGAATTGTCCAGTTTTCATGAGCAGTCTGTGCTAATGTCAACACAAAAAATGCACAAACTGTTCAGAAGTGAGTACATTAATATTCACAGTATAGCAGGTCACAAACAGTTCATGTGCCAAAAGAATACATCTCAATAACTACTTCTGTATGGCAGTTAATTGTATAAGTAGAAAAGAAACTACATACTCCCATGTATCTTGTGTTAGCATTTGCAGGGGTGAGTACAATTCTACACTGACAACTGTGTACTGGAAGTGGTAACATTCAGGTCTGAGTACAACATTTAAATCACTGGCTACACCCCTAGCTTCAGATATAAGAACTATACCAGCCTTCTGACTGAAACAACAGTGTCCACAGCAAACAAGTATGAGCCCCACTTTGGAAAGCTGAAAGGGCTATGCCTACCTGACTTAGCAATTTATAGCATTGGGTTGCTATGACAGTGAGTATTGCAATTACCACACAGCAGGCTGCATGCATTTACCAAATGGTGGCCACCAACTGGTACAGAGACCATCACACGCACATGTTCCGACACCTATAAAAGCAGGCTGTACTTGCTGCCCACACAAGCAATCACTCCATTGTAGACACTGAGAGAGAGAGACAGAGAGAGAGAGAGAGAGAGAGAGAGAGAGATTAACAGCAAAAGCAAACAAATCAAAAAAAAAAAAGGAACACGGAAATTAATAATACCAACACATACAAAGGAAAGGTATGTAACATATATGTATTTACTGGCATGTAGTAGATGTTTTTGAAGAGTACTCTACATACTTTGAAACATTCATATGTGGCAGCAGTATGTATTTACACACAGATGTCCAGCATAACTACTGCCATGGACAAATCAGTGTGTAACTGTGTGCAGAGGTTCATAACTGTATATGTAGCTCAGCATTAAATGTCAAACATCTGATCCATGTTATCTGTGTTCTGTACAGTAGTATGGACAATGGCTGTTTGGGGGAGTAGCACAAACAGCTATATAAACATGGATGTGACAGAGTAACACATGCATGATAGTCATATTAACGTGTAGCTTAGCATTGGCAACTGCTGTACCAGGCTAGTATGCTAATCTAGCATTTGTAGCTATATACACAGCCTCTAATATTACTGTGTGCTCACATGTGACACCTGTTCATGTTGCAGCAAGGCCCAACAGGTCAGCCGTGAGGTCCAGGGACTTGCAACAGTGTGGACCTTGTGTGTGTATGGCACACACATACGGAGAGATATATATGTGCCAGATATATTAACATCTGTACATGTGCATAGAGCAAGGGACATACTGCAGCTATATGTGAAGGGTGGACATATATATGTTGGTGAAGGTTGTTATGTGCATATTTGTACGTAGGTTGTAGTGTGTGGCAAACAAGACAGCATACAGTGCTGGTATATGACATGCGGTGGTTAAACACTGTGGGTGTGATTTGTTAAGTTTGCAATGTTGCAGCCAGTGAGGCCTGCTAAAGCTACATGGGTTGAGAACACCTTCAATGCATTTCTCACAAGACTGTGCGATATCATTACATTACTGTATACCTCACATCCTTTGCATAATTGATATTCCCACCATGAAAGGTGGACTGTATATGTGCCTATATGTATATGTATATGTATATGTATATGTATATGTACACCGATGGCTGTGTATATGTAAATATATATATATATATATATATATATATATATATATATATATATATATATATATATATATATATATATATATATATATATATACACATAGAGAGAGAGAGAGACAGAGTCATATATAGTGAGACAGATGCCTGGTGTCAAAGGCATGGCCTCAGGCTCAATGCCGAAAATTGCATTGTCATCCCTTTTGGTAAAAACTCAGTACCCATGAACTACCACACTAGTGGTAGTCTACTTAACAACGAAGGTGTGATAAGAGATCTTGGGACACAGGTGGGCAGTAGTCTCCCCTTTGATGATCACAGTGCCACACTAGTCAAGAAACTCTTCTATGTGGCACACCTCATCACAAAAGGCTTCTCATCCAGGGAAAAAGAGGTCATTGTTCTCCTCTACTCATCACTCATAAGACCCATTATAGAGTACAATGCCCCTTTTGGAATGTACCTCACAAGACATCTACAACAACTGGAAAGGCCACAGACATACCTCACAAAGAGGATTACCGGCCTCAAACAGATGCCCTATGCAAACCGTCTCATAAAATGCCAGCTTTACTCTGTCGCATATCGCCTACCCAGAGGTGATCTCTGCCTACCATACAAAGCTAAGTCAAACCCAGAGCTGTTGGACATGCTCCACATAAAGAAATCCCAATCCCTCCGAGCTACACACTCCAGGGACCTAAACCTAGTCACCACAATAAACAGAACAAGCTGGAGGGATAGATTCCTATCTCAGAGACTTCCCATACTCTGGAACAAACTACCTATCTATAGCAAACAAAGCTCCTCAGTAGCACTCTTCATGAATAATCTTGATGATTGGATGGGAGATAGGTAACACACCCTGGGGATCATATCTGTGGCTCTGCTTGACAGGGGCACAGGAAATTAATTTTATTGGGTGGCAAAGGCCAGGGTACTGTTTGGCTAGGCTTATATAGGCCCTAGGACCAATAGCCTAGTACCTACCTATAAACCTATACACACCCACATGTACTTGTTGCAATACATGCTATGAGAGGTTGACTGAGTGTGATGGTCAATGTGTTGGTGAATATGTCAAAGTTGTGTATATGTGGGATAGCCTAGTGGGAAACTGTTTCTGACATGGTATTTTGTGTCCTAGCTTTGATCCCAGCAAAAGATGTGTATGCTATTGCTAGGCAGAAAAAGCAGCATGGCATACGGTCTGATGTAGTCTCTTGGTGTTGACTGGTGTGTGTCATTGGAGGCTAAAGCAGTTCATGTATGCCTATTGATTGGCACTGCTGGTAAATCCAACTCCTGTATGAACAGTAGTACTACCTGAAGCTGTAGGCCTAAACAGCACAGTATGGTGTATGTCCACATTGCTTGGAACCACTGTTTTGTGTGTTCCCTGTAGTCCTCACAGATTACATACCTCAGGCTTAAGGTTTTGTAAGTACTGACACACAGTACTGTATGGTACACACGTAAAGCTCATCTGGGTTTCCATACCTTTGTGTCTTGTAAGTATGTCTGATGTGTGTGTGGGTATGCCTGTAACATGCCCTCTGTCATATGTGTGTTACAGGATATAAGTGCGTATCTAGCAACATGTATAGTCTAGTACAGCAGTATGCCACCCATATTCACGAATGTGCACATATATTAGGCAGGGGGTTGCCATCAACAAGTAGTGTGGTATAATGGTAATACTGTAACTGAACTATATAATCATTGCAATGGAGGACATATTACGTTATGCATTAGCTTGATCTATACCTTCTGTGGCTAGGTGGTGCATTGTGTCGCATACAGTGTGCTATGTACTGTTGTATAGTCTTACATAGTGATTTCACTTTGTTGCTGTGCAGAACATGGTGTACTATACAGAGTCAGGCACTGTCAAGCAGTTGTGGGGTGAGTACTGATATATGGTATTGAAAGTGTGTATCCTCTGACAGCTAATAGGTTGCTATATATGACAGTTCAGTGATATCTGTACTGTATAATATTAAGTGTGCCATATGACTTGCTCAGACATATTGTTTCATTGTCTTCCAGGGATCATGACCCACTGTTGCAACCTGAGCTATAGTAGTGCTGAGGATGACATCATTACAAGCAGTCTGATCCAGCACTACAGAGTGCTATTCTCAAGAACCAGCCAGGACCAGCATGAGCGGGCTGCACTGAGGCAAGATGTTGTGCGTAGGGTAAATGACATAGGCATGCATAACCGGACATATGAGCAGGTACGCCATCACTGCAGTGATTTACTTAGACATGTCCGACAGCGTGCATCTGATGTCCGTAGACAACAGCTTGCTACAGGTAGTGGGGTTACAATCCATCCCCCTCTCACCAGAGTGGAAAAGCTGCTCCTGAGCCTGATGGCTCATGGCCAACACTAACAGCAGCAGAAATGTATTGTCATGGAGCTTGGAGCCACCCAGCAAGTTCACACGGAGCGTGCAGGTAACATGGCATATCTGTAGACTACTGTTACCTCTATTGGTAGATCATGCATATGTGAGATGTGCACTGTGTAGTTAGAAGATGTGGAGCCTGGTGTTGTGCAATACTGATCATTTAGAACATAATCTGTAGGCCTGTGAATGTAAACAGTTGTACTACTGTAAGATTGCAAACCCACAGTAGCAATGCCACAGTTGTTGCCACTGACAAACTGTCTCATATCCTTGTAGGTCCCTCTGGTGTGACAGCAAGGCAGCAGACCCATGCTGGTGAGGGTGTTCTACATTTATTGTTGCAAATAAAATGTGCACGTCATAGGTAAGGTGTAGGCCATGTACACATATAACATACCTATGCATAATGCATGCTGTACATGTTTTCTGTGAGACTATGCACATCTCAGTAATGTGATTAGCTGCATCAAACACATGCAATACACAAAGCATCCCAAACAAATGTGGCTACACTGTAGTGGCCATTGGATAGGCAGATTCAATACACATGCACACAACATACACAACTATGTCATACACAGAACATGTTAATATGCTACACATAACGTATTCACACACCATCTGTAAAGTCACATTCCGGTATCCCAAATGTCATCCATACAGCACACATAATATACCTGAGGGTAGAGGCCTATCATGGGGCTGTGAGACACTCTTCCACACACAACACATTCATGTTTGGCAATACTCCTTATTGGGCACCTTACAAACCCATGTAACAACTGGTCGTGAAATGGTGGATGTAGTCATGGTATTGCAGTTCAGGTACAGCATGATAGGTGCTCATCTGGCACATATTAGTAGCCTTGAGTGACCACATGATGCTGCATGGTGATGGCTTATGGTACTACACCCCATCCAATTATAGTAACCACAGTACTACACATAGCTTTCATTGCTATACACCTCAATGCTGTGTGTGTGCAAACATATGCACCAATACACAATATGCATAGCAATCACCATTTGCACAAACTGACACATATATGTCTTTTAATGCTATTGAGTGTCTAGGACACATGACACACATTGGGTATGTGTGATGTTAAATGTTGCAGTTGTATTGTAGCATGCCATGTCATGGCTGGCAGTGGCACGTCCACAATATGTTGTACACTCACCATAACTTCTGTACATTGGCTATGTGGACCAATGGTATTCCAGCAGGTATACATGCACCACTGATCCTGTGTGTATACACAACATGCATGGCCTAAACCTGTGTCCACAGTTATCTGCTAAAGACACAGATGCTCTAATCAGAAATGGATATCTATGTGACACACAGATACACATCCAGCCATGGTATGTATACCTGTAAGTGATGGTGCACAGGACAGTAATGAGCTTTTAATACTTGCACAGCAATGTTGTGTCCATGTATACATTGCATTCCAGGGTGAGGCCAATCACTGAACAACAACACACATGAATCAAAGCCATGCATACTGTTAGTAGCAAGGACTGTCTACACTCGCACTGCATGCTGTTGAGCAACACACTTCCTGCATGCTGACATGTGTGATATGACTGTTTGGCTTGTGATACTGTACCCCACCATCAACTGCTATTGAGTATGTTCTGGATTGCTGGTGGTGTGTGTGTGTGTGTGTCTGTCTGCTTTAGTGAGGAGTATATTTGTGTGCATGTGCGCATGTGCTCATGTGTGCATGTGTTCATGTGTTCATGTGTGCATGTGTGCATGTGTTCTGGCATCATGTACAGGTCATAAAGTGTGTTTTCTGTCTTCCTCTCACAGGTGCTGAGGTTGGGCTGGTTCACTGCAGCAGGGAAAAAAAGCTTTGGTTGGTAATAACAATATAATTATTAAGCAGGCAGATGAAGGAGGGGTGATTGTATTGTTTGATAAAGACAAATATGATATATTGATGTATGACTTTCTAAATGATGAGAAAGTTTTTAAAGAAATCTCATATGCTACAGTTAAGAAGATTATTAGTGATGTTAATATGTTTGTTTATGACTTACAGACACAAGGTGATATCTCCCTAGAGCTATTTAACTTTTTGACAGTTTCAACTCCCATAATTCCAGTTATTTATGGAATACCTAAATTACATAAGTCCCAGATACTACCACCAATGAGACCTATGGTGTCGGGAAGGGGATGGTCAACTGAACCTTTATCAATTTTTGTTCAAGAAAAATTAAGCAAATATTTGAAACTATGTCTTAGTTACATAAAAGATACAGGAGATTTCCTAAGGAAACTTTATGAATGGTATAATAACAACAGGGATACTAATTTTATTATGGTAACTATGGACATAGCTTCACTTTTTACTGTTATACCAAATACTTATGGCATTAATGCTATTCGTGAATTTTTGTGTACTAACTCGAATATGAAAGGGAGAGAAGTTGAAGTTATATGCAGTGCAATAGAGATTGTATTGGAGAAAAATGTTTTTTTATTATAAAACAACAAGAGAATGAGATATTGTTTTTTTGTTTAACAAACAAGCCTACCTACAGCTATCTGGTGTTGCCATGGGTACTCCCATGGCAAACACATATGCTATTATTGTACTTAATCAATGGGAGATACAAAACATTCTTAATATAGATAATAGATATAAGAGTAATGTACTTTTCTATCAGCGTTTCGTAGATGATTGTTTCCTTCTATGGCAGGGTGATGAACAGGAGTTAGACAACTTTGTTCTTTATTTGAATAGTGCAACAGACTTTCTAAAATTTTCGACTAAGTATTCTAGGACTAAAATATCTTTTTTAGATATTGAGCTATATAGAGGCCATAATAATAACTTGGAGACTTGTGTTTATAAGAAAGATATACAAGTAAATAGATATACACATGCAAAGAACATGCATGCATATCATGTATTTAATGGGATTATTAAAAGTCAACTGCTAAGAATAAGTAGATTAAATACAGAATAAGACAAATGTCAAGAGCAGATGGACCTTATTTGTCATGAATTCTTAAATAGAGGTTATGATATGCGACATATAAATGAAATAAGGGAAAATATCCTGAATAATAGAAAGACTTATGCATCTCCCTATTTTGCGGAACATAAGACCTTAGAAGTTACGGATAGTGACTCAGGTAATATACTGAGGTATACAACTACTTATAGTAAGATGACTAGGGAGGTTGAGTCAATAATTAGGAAGAAATGGTGTATTTTGATGGCTCAACCAGAATTAAACAAAATACTGGGAATTAAGCCCAGATTTTCATATAGAAATAAACATAATTAAAAAAAAAGATTATGTTATAAAGATTTTGAGATTAATAGTGGACAAATTATCTCTTCCAACCCTGGTACAATACCATGCTATGCTTGCAGTTGTTGTACAGATATCTGTACAAGTAAAGTGTTTATACATCCAGCAAACAGAACTGAATATAAAATGAAGTATCAAGCTACATGTAGAAGTACAATGGTGATTTATTCAGCCACGTGCACACAATGCACACATTTTTATGTAGGGAAATGCTCTAGAGCCTTAAAAGATCGTGTAATTGAACACAAGTCCGAAATAAGAAGGAATATACCTACAAATGCTTTAGCTCAACATAGAAATGAGACCAATAACTCACATAATTTTAAATTTAAAGTACTTGAGATAATAAATTTGCGATTGGGAGATATGATTAATAAATTAGATATGGCCGAATATAGATGGATTATTAAACTAAATGCTGATAAGAAACCAGGTATAAATAACATGATTACTATTAAACCTGTTTTAGATTTTAAACAGAAGCAACATCACTAGTATGATTGGAATAAATATATATTAAT
Source organism: Protopterus annectens (assembly GCF_019279795.1). Classification (NCBI taxonomy): domain Eukaryota; kingdom Metazoa; phylum Chordata; order Ceratodontiformes; family Protopteridae; genus Protopterus; species Protopterus annectens. The sequence continues at coordinate 1,655,112,653 of NC_056737.1, read as the reverse complement.
ACTAAAATGATAAATTGATAGATAGCATATATACATCTTATACTATTTGATGTATTAATTCATGACTTTTATTTTATGGCAACATATATGTGTTCACATATTTATGAATTCTATTTGAGTTTGTTACCTTAAATTTTAATTGATGGAATTTTAATTGATGTGTTTGTAGATATTTTTCATAGGTTGGTTGTGTCATGTGTTTATGTTAATTATATATATAAATATATGAATGTATTGAGTTCACTTACTATTCTAACAGAACTGAAGAAGGGTTATTCCCGAAAGCTTTGTTTGTTATTAAAAGTGAGTTTTTTCTTATTCGCATTACTTTTTGGATATTTTGAACTGGTGAATTTAGAAGAGAAAGTTCCATTGGTTGAAATTCTATCCTGCTTTATCTGTCACTGCAGCAGGGAACCTGATGTCACTGATACAAATAGTGATAATGAGGATAGGTGTGTTGAGGCACACGCATGTTTGCCAGGGTCTGTTGTTGGGCCACCAAAAGACAGTACACAAGTGTCCACCCCATCCATGCACACAGTCATACTGCCAATACATCCATCATCACAACCCAAACAAAACTAAACTACTCATCTTCCAACCCACCAAACATACTCAAAACAACTCTCACTTTAACATCACAGCAAAAGACAACACCACTATATACCCAACTGAACACACCAAATTGCTAGGAGTGGAAATAGACAATAAACTAAAATTTGAAATTCACATATCCATGACCATAAAAAAAGTCCACAAAAAACTAGGAGCATTATACAGAAATAAACAATTTCTCACCAAAGCAGCAAAGATTTCAATAGCAAATTCCCACCTTATCTCCACCCTACTTTATGCCTCTCCAGTATATACCAACTTAAGGCAATGTGATCTAAACAAGCTAGAGACCTGCTACAACAAAATCGCCAAATTCGCCACAGGGGCATCCTACCGTAGTCACCACTGTCTCTCACTTGCTGAACTGGGCTGGCTTGAACTCCCTCACCTCCTTCAGTGATATCAACTCTCTCTCGCCCACAAACTAGTAAACCATCCACTAAATGTCCCATCCCTCCAGAATCTACTCCAACCCTATCGCACCACCAGACCACTAAGATCCAGCAACAAAAATCACTGGCAGATCACTAAAGCCAATAACTCTGCTGGTGAAGCACTATTCTCTTGCGCCATAGCCAAATTATGGAACTCACTCCCACCCACAATTACCTCCGTACCATCATGCACCAACTTCAAAACTTTATTAAAAGCGCACCTAAAACATGCTGGCTATGCCCTTGCAACTCCCACTCTAATATCATCCACCCCATCCAACTACTACCTTTCTTTCACCTCCACTAACTACCTTGATGATAGCAAGCTCAGATGCTCATAAGCCTAGTACTTATTATACAGCAGGAACTTCTCATTGTTACATTTGTTAATGCCTGTTATGTGCTTCACAGATAAAGATTCTAGTTCTCTACTGATGTACTATTTTCTTCATCTGTAAATATGTTGTAAGTAATTTCTATGTTAAATTGTTAATCGCTATGTAATCCAATGTAACTACTGTCTGTTTATTTTACTGTGGAGCTTTTCTCCCCGGGCCTCCACTGAAAATGGACCCACGTCCAGTCGGACACTATCTTATGTTGATACTATACATGCTATCTTCTCCCATGGTATTTTTTTGACAAGCTGGATTTTCCTGATAGGCTGGATTGTTTCAAATAGTGTATATGAGCATGCCACATTAAGCTATTTACTAAGAATATAACTTTTTAAATCTGACACAAGCCCAATATGTCAGGGACATTATTTATAAGAGTTACTAAAAGAGTCTTCTAACTCTTCATATTTCATGTTTGGTTACCATGAATTGTTAATTCCTTTCCCAGGAACTCGATGCGAGCTACAGACATCACTGACAGATATTTAAATCTGGGGCTTTCTGTCTATATTTATATCTACGCTGTAGCAAGTTAAACAGATTGTACTATTTAGGTTTGTGACTTAGCACAAATAACAGCTTTTGACTGTTTTACTATAGATACATAAACATATGTTGATACCATCCATGCTATCTCCTATCAAAAAATTTTTGATATGCGGGATTTTCTTTACAGGCTGCATTGTTTAGATTACACATGAGCATGTCACATCTAGCTATGTACCAGGAACATAAAATTTTTTGAACCTGATACAAGTCTGGGATGTTAGAGATAGCATTTACAAGAGTAACAATAACACCCGTTTAACTCTTTATACCTTATGTTTGGCTGTGATGAATTGAGGATTCTCCCCCTAGAAACTCGATGTATGTTGTAGACATAATGAGTAGATGTCTTAATCCGGGATTTTTTGTTTTTGTTTACATTCACATTTACGTTAAAGTAAGTCAAACAGACAGCACCATTTAGACCTGAGAGCTAGCGTTAATAACAATTCTGCAACTGTCTTTAATATCGCTAGATGTCCTTGCGCATTGATCTGTCATATTATTTGTATTATATTTATATCACACTCACGCAGTATCTTCCTGATTGTTATACCATCTAAAATGAAATATTGCTACTCATTATTCAATATATAAGAAGATATCGCACTTGGTTTAGCTAGAACCGAATGAGTACGGACATATTTTAAAACTGCCTTTGGAACTGTTGTATGATTTTAGCATTAGTTATCATACAGGATTTTAATATTGACAGTTAGTTTCAATGTCTTACATTTTTTCTTTTATGTTTATGCATTTAAATATGAAGAATGTTTTTGATTGTCATATGCTTTTAACTTTGCAAGCACCGGAAGTTCTGGTGTTTGCTTGATTGATTAATTAAGTGAGTTAACAAGCCCGCCAAAAATGTTTCTTATGTATAAAAACAAGTTTTAAATGTATGTGTAGTTGTTTATCTGAAGAAGCATAGCTTGGCTATGCGAAAGCGCTCATTCATTATACTATATTAAACACGTTTTATCTTTTGCTACAAACGGAGGTATTTTTATTCGTGGTGACTCCTTCTGTGTTCTTGATTTTGGATACCTTGTTTCTTTTGTCGGAAGGCGTCTCTGAGCACCAGAAACAGTTTTATCTACCATTACTCTTTTATCAGCGTGCTGTTCCTGGTTCTACACATGGATTCAACGGACATCGAGCTTGACTTCAGACCAGAGGCGAGGGAGGTCGTGGTACCTGTTTGGGAATCCCTTTTACACCGCAACACCAACCCTTTATTGACTCTGGAGCTGTCTAACTATTCTACTCCTGTGAACACCTCCAACAACGGTGAGATACTTACTGAGTTCAATGCTCTTTGTAAATCTTTCCAAGATGACCTTTATAAATTACAGAGGTATGCCTGGCAACGCCTTCACCTTGAGGCATGCCTCCATTTCAAAGTTATACCTCGCGGCATGCGAGTATTTTGCATGCCGACATATGGGGACAGCCACCCCACACTATTACGCAAATGGCAAGACCTTAACATAGGTCTTGGATTCAACTACATCAGACTGCTTTTAGACTACTTTGCTCCTTTGGAGACGGAACTTAGAAGCAAGGTGGACTCACAGCAACGCCACCTTTATGAGTCTTATAAAACAGACTATTTCCAGCAGAGACTAGACAATATACGATCACAGGTGCACCTATTTAGTGAAAGGCTTAGACAGACAAAACAAAGGAAGCTGATTAGAGACTCCAACGATTTTGCAAATGGACAGATATTTGTTTGGCCAAGGACTGCACCTTCCTCGGCCATGGTAGAAAGAGGGACTCCTTCTAATACCACTAGCACATATTCTACTACTGTAGAAGTAAACAATGCACCTTGCAGTTTGAATACACATAACTCTCACTCCGCTGTTATTTCACCATCCTCTGCATTGAATAGCAGCTCCCCAGGAGACAACCCTGTTAACAACACTCCTCTCCCTAACCAACAAGCTGACAAAAATCATATAACATCGGGGGCTAGACCTAAAGACACAGCTAGCACGTCGACTCATTTTTTACCGTTTCCTGTAAAACAACAAACGACATGGAGAGGCCGCTCCAACAGCAGGGGGCCCCGCAAGAGGAAGGGCTCGGAAGAAAAGTATGGACAGACAAGAAAACAAAGGAACTAAATAATCTAGTCTGTAATTTGTCAGATCTTCCATTGTCACATTCTACCACTACACTTCTTAACAAAGGGTTAAACTTTATACCCTCTCAACTCAGCTGTCTAAATGAGACTCTGATAGATCTTAGATTATTTTGTCGAAATGTGGCCTTAAAGTTATTTTTTAAAGATAACACCGCCATAGAAACAGATACCATCAGAGAGTTCTTTAAACGTAAAAGTAATTATATGCCACCTATCCCACATGATTTGGAATGTTTTTCCAAACTATGTGAAAAAGACATCTATGACTATTACAGTAAGAATAAGAAAAGATGTAAGTTTTTTAATCTGACAGAAGATGAACATAGATCACTCAAACATCTCAAATGTGACCCCACAATAACTATCAAACCTGCAGATAAAGGCGGGGCAGTAGTTTTACTTAATACTACTGAATATGTAACAACCATGACATCCATGCTTGCAGACACTGATACATACTCTTCAGTACCTAAAGCTTTTGTTGATAACACCATTAAGAGAATACAGGCAGATCTATATGATCTCTTACTCTGTGGGCAAATTAGCTGTGAAACTTATGAGTACTTCATGATCGAATATCCCACGATACCGATCATAAAAGGCCTACCCAAAATACACAAAAATGTTACACCTGTACCGATGAGACCTATAGTAGTCAGTGAGAGATGGTGCACATACACAATTTCTTCCTTTCTGGAATGCATGCTTAGACCGATAGTGAATGGAATTCCCTGTATACTATCAGACTCCTATCAGTTGATTGAATTCCTGAGGGACTTCCAACTAGACAAAGATTCTTCCAACTATTTATTAGTAACAATGGACGTGGTTAACTTATTTACAAGCATACCAAATGAGTTAGGTCAGCAAGCTATAAGTGATCTACTACTTAGCAGATCCCAATATACCAACAACAGACAGACACTGGTTAACTATCTGCTCGAAATAGTACTCAATAACAACATTTTTACATTCAAAGACGAATTCTATTTACAGAAGTGGGGGGTTGCCATGGGCACCCCCTGCGCCAACAGTTATGCAAATCTGGTAGTCTATGAGTGGGAATGCAACCATCTATTCAAGCATACTTTATTCAGTCAAGTTAAACTCTACAAAAGATTTGTAGATGATGTACTTCTTGTATGGGAAGGCAGTCATAATGACTGCATTAAATTTGTAAGAGACGTAGAAACCATGAGTCCTTTTCTCAGATTTACTGTTGAGACCTCGAGTTCAGAGACAAACTTTTTAGACTTAACTCTAAAGTTCAATACAGATAGAGGCATTAGTACGTCACTCTACAGGAAACCAACCTGGAAGAATTCCCTTTTAAAATTTGAGAGCATGCATCCTAGGCACACCTTTTCAGGTATCATCACAAGTCAGTTGCATAGAATATCTAGAATCTGCACTGACGAAACTGACTGCTTGAGAGAAGTTGCTCTGTTAGAACAGTTACTAACAGACAGAGGTTACAACAACAACCTGATCAGGGACTGTAAACAGAAGGCACTAGGTTTACCATCCAGTAAACACATTTCAACACATAGATCTCATCGATCTTCTCATCACACAAATAGAAAGCAAGATAATTCAAGGAAAGTATCTTTCTTATTGAAATACACGAGTGATGTCTCAAATATTCAGAAATTAATTAAGAAACATTGGGATATTTTAAACATGGATCCACAAATCACACAGATAGTTGGTACACATCCCACTTTCAGTTACAGAAACTGCAACAATCTCAAACAGATTTTATGTACAGACAAACATAAATATGCTGACAAAGACACAACTCCATCTAGAAGAGGGACATTCCCTTGTGGAAAATGTCACATGTGCCCACATATCTCTAAGGAACAAACCTTTGAACATCCACATGGGTTATATGTTTTCCGTCCAAACCACTACTATAACTGTGATAGCACTAATTTGGTGTATCTAGCAACTTGTGAATGCTGTTCAGCGTTCTATGTGGGTCTCACGAAAAGGAGACTCAGGGACAGATTATATAACCATCTTTACGATATTAGGAAGAAGAATGAACAAAATGCACTTGCAAAGCACATTATTGAATTTAATTCACATTATTTTTCGTTTAAAGTATTGCAAGTAATGAGAGACAATATTAGAGGTGGAGACAATATTAATAATCTAGCATGTTTAGAGCTAAAATGCATACTTTTGCTGAAAGCACAAGCTGACCCTGGGATAAATCAATATTTATCCATAAAACCTATCTTAAATAACAGACCTCTTTAAAGAGATATGTGAATCTAATGTCATACTAACTAGTGTTAGATAGTGCATATACTCTTTGAGTTATATTGTCACTACCTTCACACATATCTACATTATAGTCTCTTATATTGATGGCTTTGATTGTCCCATATATTCAATTACATCATTTACCTCAGATGCTTTGGAACAAGAATTAGCTTCTGTTTTCATTGAGCTTTGTTTTAAATAATTATACGTGCCTCAGTTAGCCTATATACATATTCTTCCATGTGTATATATATATATATTTACTTTATTATATATATATTGTTTTGATCATATATATAATTTTTTAGCTCTTTGAGTCTTTTGATCTTATGTTGATACTATACATGCTATCTTCTCCCATGGTATTTTTTTGACAAGCTGGATTTTCCTGATAGGCTGGATTGTTTCAAATAGTGTATATGAGCATGCCACATTAAGCTATTTACTAAGAATATAACTTTTTAAATCTGACACAAGCCCGATATGTCAGGGACATTATTTATAAGAGTTACTAAAAGAGTCTTCTAACTCTTCATATTTCATGTTTGGTTACCATGAATTGTTAATTCCTTTCCCAGGAACTCGATGCGAGCTACAGACATCACTGACAGATATTTAAATCTGGGGCTTTCTGTCTATATTTATATCTACGCTGTAGCAAGTTAAACAGATTGTACTATTTAGGTTTGTGACTTAGCACAAATAACAGCTTTTGCGACTGTTTTTACTATAGATACATAAACATATGTTGATACCATCCATGCTATCTCCTATCAAAAAATTTTTGATATGCGGGATTTTCTTTACAGGCTGCATTGTTTAGATTACGCATGAGCATGTCACATCTAGCTATGTACCAGGAACATAAAATTTTTTGAACCTGATACAAGTCTGGGATGTTAGAGATAGCATTTACAAGAGTAACAATAACACCCGTTTAACTCTTTATACCTTATGTTTGGCTGTGATGAATTGAGGATTCTCCCCCTAGAAACTCGATGTATGTTGTAGACATAATGAGTAGATGTCTTAATCCGGGATTTTTTGTTTTTGTTTACATTCACATTTACGTTAAAGTAAGTCAAACAGACAGCATCATTTAGACCTGAGAGCTAGCGTTAATAACAATTCTGCAACTGTCTTTAATATCGCTAGATGTCCTTGCGCATTGATCTGTCATATTATTTGTATTATATTTATATCTCACTCACGCAGTATCTTCCTGATTGTTATACCATCTAAAATGAAATATTGCTACTCATTATTCAATATATAAGAAGATATCGCACTTGGTTTAGCTAGAACCGGAATGAGTACGGACATATTTTAAAACTGCCTTTGGAACTGTTGTATGATTTTAGCATTAGTTATCATACAGGATTTTAATATTGACAGTTAGTTTCAATGTCTTACATTTTTTCTTTTATGTTTATGCATTTAAATATGAAGAATGTTTTTGATTGTCATATGCTTTTAACTTTGCAAGCACCGGAAGTTCTGGTGTTTGCTTGATTGATTAATTAAGTGAGTTAACAAGCCCGCCAAAAATGTTTCTTATGTATAAAAACAAGTTTTAAATGTATGTGTAGTTGTTTATCTGAAGAAGCATAGTTTGGCTATGCGAAAGCGCTCATTCATTATACTATATTAAACACGTTTTATCTTTTGCTACAAACGGAGGTATTTTTATTCGTGGTGACTCCTTCTGTGTTCTTGATTTTGGATACCTTGTTTCTTTTGTCGGAAGGCGTCTCTGAGCACCAGAAACAGTTTTATCTACCAATAAATATATATTAATACTAAAATGATAAACTGATAGATAGCATATATACATCTTATACTATTTGATGTATTAATTCATGACTTTTATTTTATGGCAACATATATGTGTTCACATATTTATGAATTCTATTTGAGTTTGTTACCTTAAATTTTAATTGACGGAATTTTAATTGATGTGTTTGTAGATATTTTTCATAGGTTGGTTGTGTCATGTGTTTATGTTAATTATATATATAAATATATGAATGTATTGAGTTCACTTACTATTCTAACAGAACTGAAGAAGGGTTATTCCCGAAAGCTTTGTTTGTTATTAAAAGTGAGTTTTTTCTTATTCGCATTACTTTTTGGATATTTTGAACTGGTGAATTTAGAAGAGAAAGTTCCATTGGTTGAAATTCTATCCTGCTTTATCTGTCACTGCAGCAGGGAACCTGATGTCACTGATACAAATAGTGATAATGAGGATAGGTGTGTTGAGGCACACGCATGTTTGCCAGGGTCTGTTGTTGGGCCACCAAAAGACAGTACACAAGTGTCCACCCCATCCATGCACACAGTCATACTGCCAATACATCCATCAATACAACCCAAACAAAACTAAACTACTCATCTTCCAACCCACCAAACATACTCAAAACAACTCTCACTTTAACATCACAGCAAAAGACAACACCACTATATACCCAACTGAACACACCAAATTGCTGGGAGTGGAAATAGACAATAAACTAAAATTTGAAATTCACATATCCATGACCATAAAAAAAGTCCACAAAAAACTAGGAGCATTATACAGAAATAAACAATTTCTCACCAAAGCAGCAAAGATTTCAATAGCAAATTCCCACCTTATCTCCACCCTACTTTATGCCTCTCCAGTATATACCAACTTAAGGCAATGTGATCTAAACAAGCTAGAGACCTGCTACAACAAAATCGCCAAATTAAGCCACAGGGGCATCCTACCGTAGTCACCACTGTCTCTCACTTGCTGAACTGGGCTGGCTTGAACTCCCTCACCTCCTTCAGTGATATCAACTCTCTCAAGCCCACAAACTAGTAAACCATCCACTAAATGTCCCATCCCTCCAGAATCTACTCCAACCCTATCGCACCACCAGACCACTAAGATCCAGCAACAAAAATCACTTGCAGATCACTAAAGCCAATAACTCTGCTGGTGAAGCACTATTCTCTTGCGCCATAGCCAAATTATGGAACTCACTCCCACCCACAATTACCTCCGTACCATCATGCACCAACTTCAAAACTTTATTAAAAGCGCACCTAAAAACATGCTGGCTATGCCCTTGCAACTCCCACTCTAATATCATCCACCCCATCCAACTACTACCTTTCTTTCACCTCCACTAACTACCTTGATGATAGCAAGCTCAGATGCTCATAAGCCTAGTACTTATTATACAGCAGGAACTTCTCATTGTTACATTTGTTAATGCCTGTTATGTGCTTCACAGATAAAGATTCTAGTTCTCTACTGATGTACTATTTTCTTCATCTGTAAATATGTTGTAAGTAATTTCTATGTTAAATTGTTAATCGCTATGTAACCCAATGTAACTACTGTCTGTTTATTTTACTGTGGAGCTTTTCTCCCCGGGCCTCCACTGAAAATGGACCCACGTCCAGTCGGACACTCCCAGTCAACACATTTAAATAAATAAATAAATAAATAAAATCACCAATGCCCTTAGCTGAGGGACAGTGTACAGTTGGCAATGGCCAGGACAGTGTGATATCTATGGCACATGCATCCGGACACAGCAGCCATAGCCAGATGTCTAGAGCGGTACCACATAGGCAGATGTCCAGGGGTTCTCGTCGGAGCACTGCTGGTCATCATGCCCCTGGCAGACGTGCCACAGGTCTTATAACCTCATGCATGTTCCAGGCTGTCATGGAGGTACAGGCACGTATGGAACGGTACACCAGACAGGGACTAAGGGTACAGAGGGCACATAACACCAATGTAATTGACAGTATCCGTGACCTAGCAGGTGCCATCCGTAATTACACTGAGGTCACTGATAGACATTGGGGTGAGACACTAGATGTCCTCCGCAATGTCATGTCTATGTGTCAGGACAGTGCAGGACAGTTGAGACGTCGACGTGAATGTATGACAGCAACATCAGCAGCTGGCAGTCGCCATGGACATCCATCAAGTCACACCCGCTCCCGTAATACCAGTACCAGCCCCAGCAATGTTGGGGGTGGGCTGTCCATAGACCGTCCTAGAAGACCACATAAACATGGCTCTGGCTAGTCCCAGCAGGGACCTGGATCCAGTGTACATATGGCTACCTCTGAGGATAGTACGCAGTCTGGCTTAGTACCTGATACTGTCTGTAGCACCCCTGCCAGGCACAGGTACCGTATCCATGGCCAGAGACTGTGATCTATAAAGCCTGGCAGGTACAGTCTTTGGCTGCCCCACAAATCCCCGTATATGGCAGCCACATGGTGGAACTGTGTGCATGCAGACACACACACATAAACCAGAAACCTAGGGCTAACAAACACCCACACACATTACATCCAGATTGGCCCATACCAGTACTCTTGGTCCTCTCACACACACACACACACACACACACACACACACACACACACACACACACACACACACACACACACACACACACATATACACACACACACACACACACACACACACACACACACACACACACACACACACACATACATGTCGATTGTATAGCTCAATGTAGGCCTCTGGCAAACCAACAACACACCCTGTGCATATGATGAAACCTTTGCCACCTCCTGTCATCTGTAACATTGATGCAGGAACAGGCTAACATGATGTTGATGCACAGGGTGACTTTATAGCAGTATAGCAATGTTAGCATGTTGTCAGCAGTAAAGTGTAATGATATCCTTGAAGGTGTAGCTGAGTAGGCATGATGCATTAAAGCTATGATTGTCAATGTAGCATTGTTTACATTAGTGTTAATTCCAATAGGGTATTGTCTGCCCACGTGCCACTTGGATGATGCGTGTAGTATTGGCAGCATGTGTTAGAGAGTGGACAGTACCTGTGGGATGTGTGCAGCACAGATTTGCAGGTGTACATTTGTGAACATGGTGGAGGTACACTGTCTGCATGTACGTGCATAGCGGACACATGGGCAGGGTGATGTGCCCTGTATTACACAGTGTTAACACTCCATAGTTTCTATTGGTGGCCAGTATGCATTGTACTACACACATTTTGGAACTTGAGTACACATGTGTGTATGACATGGTTTGGCACTGTGCTGTGGGTGATACTGTTACTATCTGTCATTGATTTGCATGCTGGTAGTATACAAAACCTCAACAGCCTGACCATAAACAATCATTAGATTATGTCTTGACAACTGACACACAGATGTAGGACACACAGTAACATTTGGATCCTTCAGGTACTATACTATGCCAGTAACCAGTGTTATTCACCTGCACCCATTCCTGGGACCACTCCTGTTTGGCATATAGCTCTCTTAGGTACAAGCAAACACAGTAGGGATATGTCCGTCCACATCTGGAAATGCATACTGTGGGTTATAATGCATTCTCCAGATGCCACACACATCCTCCACAAGGGTATCATACAGACAGATACCTGATGTCAAACCCATGCTGTAAAGCTATAAGCCAACTAATGCATAGTCATCCACTTTTACAAAACATAGTATCCCCACAGTACCACATAGGTAGTAGCCTCCAACATGTTGAACAGGTACCGATGGGTACATACAGCCAAGTGTTACCTCATCTCTCCTTTGGTAATCACATTTCCAAAGGTATTTTGAAATCCCTCGGTGGATCACATAAGCAATAAGGGGTCTGCATGCATATCCACAAAGGTTGTTGTACACCTATAATGAATAGCCATCATTGACAGACTTTGCTGCTTTTGAACAGGTCTGAAATATACCTCAGGCATAAACCCTCACTCAAACTATTCAATAGAAACCGTAATGAGTGTGTGTGACACGGATGACCTAGGCCATGGATCACTGCACTGGCTGGGCTCGTCACAAGCATACAGATGTGACCTAAGGTCTGGAAAGTGGCAGCACACTTTGGCAAAGATAACAGATGTGTTCATGGAGAAAGCAGGATTTCCACCTATGAAATAATTGAGGTCACATGTACGTATATGTATTTGCCACACAGCTACCTGACATGTGCAATGCACATACTGTTGTCATAGTGATATGTCATACAGTAGTAAAAGCAAAACCCACCACACATTGACCAACAGTGTCACACACATAGCGTACACACACACACACACACACTCACTAAGTGCAGGATTCATACCCCTACCTAACTACTTTATGATACTAACATGACATGCTATTCACATTACTGGGAGTTCTCCTTTCCACAGGTATATTTGTAGGATGGTGACATCATCAGACTTGACAAAGATGAGTATACCACTTTTAAGGTGTTTCAGTAGTCTTCAAAAAGTTGCTCCTCTCCAAGAAGACACACACGCTCTCATACAGTTGTCAAGTGCAAGATTCAAACCCCTACATAACGATACTACAGCAGTACGCAATTACACGAAGTGCTATACACATTACTGGGAGCTCTCCTTTCCACAGGTATATTTGTAGGATGGTGACATCATCAGACTAGACAAATTGGGTTACATTAGGTGATATTAGGTGGGCTACATAGAAGGAATTTCTAAACACTTTGGCAATGTGATCATCAAAGGAAAGTTTACTATCTACCTGGGTCACCCGGGCCATAATTACATTCTCCGTACATACTGGATTACCACCTATGTGGTAATATGTGTGCACTTTGTTTTATCCAAAGGGAATGACTATGCATTATTTGGCATTCTACTTGAGGACATTGTTTTGACACCAGTTATCTGTCTCTGTAGGACCCTTCTGGAGGATGTCTGTGTCAGCCATAGAGTCGATTATGGACCACAGTTAGCAGTTATCTGCAAACTTGTTTAGCCATACTCCTCCTGTGCTTGCCTGTACTTCTGAGCAGTATATGCTGAACAGGTGGGGTCCCAGGAACAAGACCTGTGGGATGCCATTTGTGACTGGTTTAGAGTCGGACATGGCACCCGCAACTCTGAACATGTGTGTTTGATCTGTGAGCCAGTTGGCTATCCATCCTGTGACATAGCTGTTAATGTTCAAGCTGGTAAGCTTGTCCATGATGCCAGAGTGGGGAATGGTGTTGAAAGGCCTTAGTGAGGTCCAGGTGGGCTGTGTGGACTACTTTCACCTCCATCTATGTCCTTGGTAACTGTTTCAAAGAAGTCAACTAGGTTTAGGAGGCAGGATCTGCCTTTAACAAAGCCAAGTTGGGTAGAGTCCAGTGTCTGGAGGTTCCCAATGTCTCTGTTTATGGGTTCCATGATAATTTTCTCCATAGCTTTGCAGACCAGGCTGAGTAGGCCTATAGGGCAATAGTTTTCAGGTTCTGTTGTGGCACCCCCTTTATGGAGCTGGATGACTGTTGCTGTATGCCATTCCTTGGGTACATAGCCTGTGGTAAGGTTGAGTCTGGACAGTGAATGTAGGTGAGGGTGTAGTTCCTTTTGGGGCTGGTGTAAGACGCAGCCTCGGACACCATCCAGTCCCATTGATGCTGTGTTCTTAGCTTTGGAGAGGGCTGTTTTTACCTGCATGTCAATGAAGTCTGGGGCTCTGCATTCTTCTGGGATGGACACAGGCCCTTTTGTAGGTGATGTGGGGAGTTTGCACTGAACTTGTCCGCCAGGATGTGGGCAATGTCAGTTGGTTCAGTGTATTTTTTGCCATTTTGCAGTAGCTGACAGCATATTTGAGAGTTGCCACCTAAATGTTTGGTATAGCTAACGAAGGCTTTGTGGTTGTTATTCTTACATTCATTGGCAATTTGTCTTTAGAAACTGGCCTTGGATTATTTCATGAGCGATCATTGTCTCTTCCTAATAATGATCAGTGATGCCTTTCCTTTTGTGAAGTTTGCTCTATCATGTGTTCGTTTCCTCCTTCTGTTGTATAGCTTATTTATGGGCAACGACCATCAGATTGGTTTCTTATTTCTGCAGGAGTGCATCTTGGTTTTATTTAGGATGTCTCGATTCATGCATCCCTGTAGATGCTCATAGAATGCACTTGTAAATGATTCGGCAGATTGTATAGCATTATACTATAGGAAGGGGGCTTTGGAACTTTCCACTTTGGTCTTGAGAAGTGTGCAGTTTGCTTTTGAAAATGTCTCCACAGTGGTTTCCTTGAATGGGGTGGGGGGGTGATGTCCAGTGTGATTACTTTATGATCTGATATTACCAGCAAGGGGTTTATATCTGTTGTGGAACACTGGTACCCCATGTTGGTGATGATTAGGTCCAGTATGTTGTCACCTCTAGTGGGCGTGGTGACCAGCTGTTCCAGGGCATTTGAGTTTATAAACTCTAGGAAACATTGGGCAAAGGACGTTGTACATGAGTAATTCTCCCACTCAATGTTTGGGTAGTTGTAATCTCCTCATATAATGGTGTTTGGTAGGACCTTTATATTTTCCACTGAACTCAGGAATACTGAGTGAGGTTCCTGAGACAAGATAGGTGATCTGTAGCAGGCTACAATCTGATAAGCAGCTTTGCCCAGTGTTAGTTGCACTTGCATGGTCTCCAAGGCCTCATGCTGTGCCACTAACCTGAAGGTGTGGGTATCCATAAGGTAAATGGATACACCCCTTTCTTTTGTATTTCACTCTGGGTTTTGGGGCAGAAGATCAGAGGGATTGTGAGTGTTTTACGTGGAGCATGTCCAACAGCTCTGTGTTTGACATAGCTTTGTATGTTAGGCAGAGATCACCTCTGAGTAGGTGATATGCGAGAGAGTACAGCTGGAGCATTTTGAGACGGTCTGTGTATGGCATGTATTTCAGGCCACTAATGCTCTTTGTGAGGTATTTCTGCAGGCTTTCCAGTTGTTGTAGATGTATTGTGAGGTACATAGCAAAAGGGGCGTTGTACTCTATTATGGATCTAGTGAGTCATGAGTAGAGGGGAACAATGTCCTCTTCTATTCTGCATGATACACCTTTTGTGATGAGGTATGCTACATAGAAGGATTTCCTGACTACTGTGGGGATGTGATTATCACAGGTGTGTCCACTGTCCACCTGTGACCCAATGTCTCTTATCACGCTTTCAGTGTTAAGTATACTACTGCCTATGTTATAGTTCATGGCTACAGAGTTTTTACCAAAGGGGATGACAATGCACTTTTTGGCATTGAGCTTGAGGCCATGGCTTTGACACCAGGCATCTGTCTCAGTGAGGCCCTTTTGTAGGATGTCCACATCTTTAGTATTTACAATTATGGCTCCTAGTTTGCAGTCATCTGGAAACTTCATTAGCCACAGACCTTCCATGTTAAAATTTACTTCAGGGAAGTAGATACCAAACAGGACAAGACCCAGGACTGAACCCTGTGGTACTGCACTCGTCACTGGTCCAAAGTCATACTTGGAGTCTGCTACTTTCACAGTGTGTGTTCTGTCAGTGAGCCAGTTGGCAACCCATCTTGTGACATAGCAATCTATATCTAGTTTAGTGGGTTTATCTATAATTCCAGAGTGGGGGATGGTGTTGAAAGCCGTGGCAAGATCTACATAGGCTGTGCGAACCACCTTACCCTTGTCTACGGTTCTGGTGACTGCTTCAATGATGTCTATCAGGTTTAGGAAACATGATCTGCATTTTCCAAACCCAACATGGTTGTGGTTCAGACTTTGGGGATTACCAATGTCTTTTTTATAGGTTGTATGATGATACATTCCATGGCCTTGCAGAGCAGGCTCATCAGGCTAATTGGGCGCTAGTTCCTGGGGTCCATGGTGTCTCCACCCTTGTGTAGTGGGATAACCGTCGCTGTGTGCCATTCAGCAGGCACAAAGCCTGAGGTGAGGCTATGACTGAACATGGTACATTGGTGTGGTGCCTGTTCATTCTGTAGTTTGTGTAGAACACAGCCTGGGAAGTTATCTGGTCCCATGGATGCTGTGTTCCTGGCTTTGGAGACTGTTTTTAACCTGTGCAGCCATGATGACAGCAACTTTGCCATCTTCCGTTATAGAGATGTACTCTTTCATGGGTGAGAGGGGGTAAAGTTAGCAATGATCCTATTTGCCAGGATGTTGGCAATATCAGTTGGGTCTGTATATTTAGTGCCATTGTGCTGTAACTCAGAGCAGATCTGAGTGTTGCCATTGAGATTCCTGACATAGCTATAGAATGCTTTGTGGTTGTCTTTAGAATCTGTGTCAATTTTGTTTTCATAACTAGCTTTGGAGGGTTTTATCAGGGATTACATCTTTTTACTGATGTTGACCATGGAACTCCTCCACTCACGGGATTTTACCCTCTTTTGCAACATTTTATTCCTTCTGTTGTGCAGTTTGTTTATGGCAGGGGAACACCAGATTGGCTTCCTTTTCTTGGAAGATAGCATCTTGGTTCTGTTTGGGATAGCACGATGCATGCAGTCATGTAAGTGCTTATAAAGTGCAATTGGGACGGATTCAGTAGTCGTAACTGTATTGCCCATCTGCATGGGTGTCTTGCAGTTCAGCACTTCTGTCTTAAGAAGCATGACGTTGGCTTAGGAGGCATTTTTTAAGATGGTTTCCTTAATGGGGGTGTGGGTCCAGAATGTGGATATGTAAGGTAATTAGCTTATGGTCAGATGGGACCAACGAGGTGCTGACTTCAGGTGTGGAACACCAGTCACACAGGACAAACCAAACCCCGTAACGAACACAAATAACCATGAAGTGAGCTAAATGCTACTCTTTGCCAGAAGTCTCAGCCTCCAGATACACACACTCGAGGCACTTCTCATTATGGAGAACATTGATATCTGTGCAGTAACAGAAACCTAGTTCAAGGCTCCAGACAGCACACCAGCACTACCAGGATACTACTCATTCCATACCTTCCAGCATCAGAACCTGAATCATAGCACATAGGGTGAAGATGTATCCATATTCATCAAGGATACCTACACCTCTCTCTACCTGCTCTCTACAGGATATGTACCCATAGAATGTTGCACAGCAACGTTCTTTACACTCCACATGGGTGGGGCCACAAAAAGCCCATGGCATTCATGCTCTATGAGCCTGATGAGTGTGTTCTGCAAGGCAATGGAGCCAATCATAATGGAAGTCAACAATACAGAGATTGGGAAACTTCACACAGTTGAGCACACCCAGTTTGGCTTTGTCAAATGCAGAACACGCCTTCTGAACTGAGATGATTTCTTTGACAGTTACCCAGGCTACAGATGATGGAAATGAGATCAACACAGCCTACCTATACCTCGCTAAGGCCTTTGACACCATTCCCCAGTCAGGTATCATAGATGAACTCACCAAACTGGTCATGAATCCATACATCACAAGATGGATTGCAAACTGGCTCACAGATAGATCCCACACATTATGAGTTGCTGGCTACATGTCAGACTCTACACTGGTAACAACTGGTGTCCCCCAGGGTTCAGTCCTGGGGTCCCTCCTGTTTGGTATAGACTTCTCACATGTACATGCCAACACAGGAGGGTTGTGGTTGCCTTTGTTTGCTGGGAACTGTAAAGTGTTTGCCATAATAGATTCCCTGTAAGACAGACATATTCTCCAGAAGGGTCTCTATGAGACAGATGTGTGGTGTCAGAATCATGGCCTCAAGCTCTCTGTGGAGGAATGCATAGTGATTCTCTTTGTTGAAAACAAAATACCCACAAACTACCACATAGGTGTCACCCCTTTAAAAATGACAAGGTGATAAGGGATCTGGGGACACAAGTAGATAGTCATATTTCCTTTGACAACCATGTTGCCAAAGTGATTGGGAGATCCTATGTGGCCCACCTAATCTACAAAGGGCTTGCATCAGTATCCAAAGAAGTAGTGTTGGCACTCTACACTTATGTAATCAGACCCATCATTGAGTACAGTGCACCATTTTGGATGTACTAGACTTAGTATATCCAGCAGCTGTAGAGACCACATAGGTAACTCACTAAGAGCATTACTGGCCTCAAACAGTTGTGTTATGCAACACAACTGGTAAAACTAAATATGTTCTTCGTTGCGTACCACATATTCAGAGGCACACACTGCCTAACATACAGATCCATGTCCAACACATAACTGTTGAACATGCTCCATCTACAGATAACAACATCGAGTCGCCCTACACATTCCAAGGATATGAACCTCATCATAACGATGAATACAACATGCTGGTGGGATAGAGTACCATCCCAGACACTTGCCTTACTGTGGAACAGAGTCCCAATGTACATCAGACAGAACCCCTTGCTGACACTCTTCAATTGGAACCTTGATGAGTGGATGGGAAACAGACAATTCATTCCAGGCATCACATCAGCAGCCACACTAGAAAGGGGATTAGTGTACTGACTATTAGAACTAGGCCTTGGAAGACTACCCAGTGGTGTGGTGAAAGCTGCACAACTTGCATAGGCTGATATATGCCTTCATGGAGATAGTCTACTACATACCTATGAACCTATGTGACAGGTACATGTCTACAGAAAGTAGATGTGTACTTCATTGTACAGTCATGTTGTACAGTAGGCACATGGACCACATACACTGTAATGCTTACAGATACTGGTGGCTGTTATGTACAGTGGGAGAGATGTGCACCTCATGTCTTTCATGCCATTGGGATGTGTGCTGGGTGGGACAGTCCTGGATGGCTCACTGTCATGGTCACCCTCTTACACACATCTCTGCCCATCCATCTTTGACTTATTATACTGTGTTCCCCATATATATATATATATATATATATATATATATATATATATATAGGTACTTAAGTAGGTAATAGGCTATCTGCCTGAAGGCATATATTAGTATGGCCAGAGTGTGCAGCTATCACCGCCCATGGAGTTAGTTCCCTAGGCCTCTGTGTAGTAGAGCTGATGAAGTGATCCATGGTGTGACAGTTCACTTTCACATACACTCATCAAGGCTCCTCTGGAATAGTGTCAGTGAGGGACTCAGCTTAATGTCGGTTGGGAGCCTGTTTCAAAGCAAGTGAAGTCTGTGAGTTAGTAATGTATCCCTCCAACATGTTCTATTTAATGTTGTGATGATGATATTCAGGTGCAGGGTCTGTTTATTTTGGAGTTCATACATGGCACAACTAGGGAAACCATGTCATCCCATAGACGCCTTGTTTTTAGGTTTGGAAAGAGTTGTTTAACCATTGCATATGTGACTTCTGGGTTTTCACAATCTCCATAGTTTCATAGTTTCATAGTTTAGTACTAGGCTATCTGTCCTGGGGCATTTGTAAGTCTAGCCATAGTGATGTGGCTTTCACCACCCCATGAAATGGTACAAAAATGCACAAAAATGCATAGAATAGATTTAGAATACTGTGCCTCTGTCTAGTAGTGACACAATGAAGGCCTCCTTATATAATAGAATTAGTTTACTGTGCCCTTGTCTAGCAGTGACACAGATGTGACCCCTGGGGTAAACTTACAATCTCCCATCCACTCATCAAGATTTCTCTTGAAGAGAGTCAGTTAGGGTCTCTGCCTAACATGAACTGGGATCTTGTTCCAAAGCATGGGAAACTTCTGGGTTATGAATCTATCCCTCCAGCATGTCCTATTCATACTTGTGCCGAGGTTTAAGTCTTTAGCTCTCGTGGTCCTGATGGATTTGGATTTTTTGAGGTGGAGCATGTCCATCAGATCCTGACTGGACATGGCCTTGTACGTCAGGCAGAGATCACCTCTGAACAGGTGGTATGCTACTGAATAGAGCTGGAGTTTCTTTAGTCTGGCAGAATAAGACATATGTTGGAGATCCTTGATCCTCTTGGTGAGGTACTTTTGTGGTCTCTCCAGCTGTTGCAAATGCCGGGTGAGGTACATACCAAATGGGGCATTGTACTCAATCATGGGTCTGATGAGGGAGGAGTATAGGGGTACAATGACATCCTTGGATCTGGATGTGAATCCCTTCATGATGAGGTGTGCAAGGTAGAATGTTTTTCTAACCAATTTGGCAACGTGGGTGTCAAATGAGAGGTCGCTGTCGACTTGGGTCCCTAGGTCTCTGATTACTTTTTCCATACTCAGTGGGTTGCTGTCTATGTGATAATTTGTGGGTACTTTGTTTTTCCCAAAGGGGATGACTATACATTTTTTGGCATTTAGTTTAAGACGGTGACTCCAGCACCAGTTGTCCGTTTCTATGAGGCCTTTTTGTAGGACGTATGTGTCCGCTGGTGTTCAGACTATGGCGCCTAGTTTGCAGTCATCTGCAAACTTTGTCAGCCACAACCCTCCCATGTTTGCTTTAACATCTGAGAAATAAATGCTGAACAAGAGGGGGCCCAGGACAGATCCCTGTGGGACACCACTTGTGACTGGCTTTGAGTCTGACATTGCTCCAGCGATTTTAACTTTATGGGTTCTGTCCTTTAGCCAGTTTGCAACCCATCTAGTGACATAAGGGTTTACATTTAAGCTGGCGAGCTTATCTATGATGTCTGAGTGGGGTATTGTGTCAAAGGCCCAAGCCAAGTCCAGGTAGGCTGTATGGACTGCTTTGCCCTCATCAATGGCTCTAGTGACTGTTTCGAAAAAGTCAACCAGGTTTAAAAGGCAGGATCTGCCCTTTACAAAGCCGAACTGGGTGGGGTCAAGTGTCTGTAGGTCCCCTATGTCTCTGTTTATGAGTTCCATAATGATTCTTTCCATAGCTTTGCAGACCAGGCTGGTTAAGCTTATGGGGCGGTAGTTCCCAGGGTCTGTAGAGGTACCCCCTTTGTGGAGTGGGACCACTGTTGCTGTACGCCAGTGTTCAGGTACATATCCTGTAGTAAGGCTAAGGTTAAATAGCATTTTATGTGCGGGTTTAGCTCCTCTTGGAGTTCACGTAGCACGCAACCTGGGATACCGTCAGGTCCCATTGATGCTGTGTTTTTAGCTTTGTTGAGGGCGGTTCTCACTTGGACATCTGAGATGACAGGGAGATTACATTCAGCTGGGATAAATATTTCTTCTTTTGGGGGTGAGGGAGGGGAGAAATTTGCACTGAATCTGTCAGCCAGAATGTTGGCAATATCTGTGGGTTCAGTGTATTTTTTGTTGTTGTGAACTAACTCTGAGCATATCTGAGGGTTTCCACCCAGGTTTCTAACATAGCTGAAGAAGGCTTTGTGGTTATCTTTAGTGTCCTTAGCAATTTTTCTCTCAAAGTTGGCCTTGGATGTTTTTATGAGAGAACGTAGTTTTCTGTTAATGTTGATCAGAGATGTCTTCCCTTTATGGTATTTTGCTCTGTCGTGCAGTAGCTTCCTTCTTTTGTTATACAATTTGTTAATGGCTGAGGTCCACCAGACAGGACGCTTGCCTTTGGTGGAGAGGGACTTGGATTTATTTGGGATTGCATGATCCATGCATTCTTGGAGATGTCCATAGAAAGCATTTCTGAAGGATTTGGCATTGTGGGATGTGGTATCCACTGGCCCAGTGGGCTTAAAGGATACCATCTCAGTCTTAAGAAGAGTGAAGTCTGCTTTTGAGAAGTTTTTCACTAGGTATGATAATGGGCCCTTTTGTCAGTGAGAGGGGGGTAAATATGTATGAACCTGTCTGACAAGACGTTGCCAATGTCAGTCATTTACAGTTTGCACTGACTCAGAACATATATGAGTTTACATTGATATTTATGACATAGCGAAAGAAAGCTTCATGGTTCTCTATGGACTCTTTGACATATAATTTTGCCAAAACATGGATTGGATAATGGTAGGAGAGCTCATTGTTTATTGATGATACTGATCGGAGATTTATTTATCTTCTTTGAATTTTCACTTTCTTTGAACAACTTAAGTACTTGTAGTACATAGTTTGATTATGACAGGAGTCCAGTATATTATATGGGTCTGCTTTCATATAACTGTGTGCGCAAGGCAGGATTGGTGAATAGTGACAAGTTTCTGGGGTAAGAACTGCAACTGCCAGATATGTGTGGCCCACTGCTGTACTCAGACATGGCCTAAGTGTGTGAGCATCCCCAGTATGACCTTTCAGTATGTTGTTGACTGACATTTGCTTCGTTTATTTAAGTGTGTGAGCATGCCCAGTATGACCTTTCAGTATGTTGCTGACTGAAATTTGCTAAATTTGTTTAAATGTGTGAGCATGCCCAGTATGGACATATATATTATATGTGTGTGAAAAATTAAGTTGGTTTTTAATTCAGGGCTCACCTTTGTGTTGTACATCGACAGGAAGCACGCTGTGCCTGCAGGGCTTCCATGAGTCAATTTGCATTGACTTATCAACATTTCTACATACAGGGGGGACAGCTATTTGTACATTTCTACCCGGGGGGGCACATCTGATTGTTACTGTGGGTGTACATAGGATGAGGGGTTCACCTGACGCTTATACACATTTGCTAGGGCTGCACTGCTTTGTCAGGTACTCCATTTCAGTCTCTACTGTTGCCTATCGTACTGGCTTGAGGCATACTACTGTACTACAGATCTTAGCTTCCAATTTCACGTATATTAGTTTGTGACTTTATAGCCTACCCAACCCACATCAGACTGTCTGGCCTGCTGTTATCTGTCTGCATAGGCCTGGGGGGAAGTGCAGAGGGCATGATACAGCATTTGTTTGTGTTTGCGTTAGTCTACAATTGTCCTGCTGTGTCTGTGCCATTGAAATGCTGTCATGGCTTAGTGGTTCAGTACTGTGAGTATAGTACTCACTATCATGAGTTCGAGCCCTAGCACTGCTTTTTATTTTTCTGCTGGGCAGACCTGACTGGTTAAGGAACAGTAAAGCAGGTGTGAGCGTGTTTACTCGACTTTGCTCGACTTTGCCTGACTTTGCCCAACATTGCCCAACATTGCCCAGTGTTGCCCAACGTTGCCCGATATTGCGCTAATTTGCGCGGTGAGCAGCTCTGCGCAATTGTGCTTAAATATGCTAAATAGTGCTAAAATCTGCTTAGCACTGCTTTATATTGCTTAAAACAGGGCAATCATGCCTCAGGTGGCGCTGCAGGGCTGCCTATGTCGGATGCACATAGTACACTCCCTATACATGTTTGAAAACATGTAGTGTCAAGTTAGGCATCCCTTTTATTGTATGTGCAAGTCAGAGAGAGGTGTCATTTCCAGGGTTCCTACTGAGTCAGTGTATGTGCTATGCGTTGCCTCTTTGCCAAGGCTAAGGCATATTGGGCACACCTCCTTCTGCCTACTGGGGCAGGCTCAGGTTGTTCCTCCTCCGAGTTATGCTGTGCCTGTGCAGGCCTTGGCAATGGCGGGGGGCTGTTTGGCCCTGCCCCATGCTGTTCCTGCTGCAGCTGTTTTCGCAGGATCATATAGTGTAGTATGGCACATACCATGACAATTTGGGTACATGTAGTTGGTGAGTACTGCAAGGTTTCACCAGATGTGCCCAGGCACCGGAACCGTGACTTGAGCATCCCAAACACACGCTCGATTATGTTTCTTGTTTGTGTGTGTGCCTCATTATGGAGTTCTTGTTCGGGTGTGTGTGCATTTCTGATGGGTGTCATCAGCCATGGCTCCAGTGCGTATTCAGCATCCCCCACTAGGTGACCATCAGGGATGTCCCCATTGATAAATCTCTGGTACAGCTACGTCAGATGCCAGATGTGGGAATTGTGATAGCTTCCAGGGCAGCCAGCACACACATTCATTATTATGCCCTGGGCATCGCACATGACCTGGCAGTTGATGGAGGGGAAGCCTTGCGGTTGATGTAGACCCTACCCCACTCACCCGGTGGTGCTTTGATTTGTATGTGCGTGCAGTTGATTGCACCCACTACCCCAGGGTATTCTGCTATTTGGTGGAAAAGACGCATATTGCTGGCCAATGCCTCACGGGAATTGGGGAAATATACATGCTCATCGACATGTGCTGACATGGCATCCAGGAACTGGTGCAGTACCCTGGATGCTGATGCCTGTGAAACCCCCATAATATCACCAGTTGGTCTCTGGAAGGTACCTGTAGCTAGTATTCGTAGGCCAACACATACCTTGGTATCCACTGGGATGGGTTCCCCTCTGTTGGTTCTGTGTGTGAGGCATGGCCGGCACAGCTCAACAATTTGCTGCAGGAGGTCTCTGTCCACTCTATAGCGCTTCACTATCTCCAGCTCATGTAGCCCCTGGTAGGTTACCCTGGGTCTGTACACTATTCTCCGTCTCCTCACTGTGGGTTGCTCAGCAGCATTCGCAATATCACCACCCTCAGCATCTTGCACATGTCGGCTTATGATAGCAATAGCAGCCCCTAACATTTTGTCTGACTTAAGCTTTTTAAGTTTTCACTCTTTGTACACTGCAGTGTTGCAGAGTTCTTGAGAACAAACTTGGGGGAATGGTGTTTGCAGAGTTTAAAGTGCTGGGCTGGGCTGGGCTAGTCTACTGCCTGTGTAATTGGCTGATTCAGATATATTTCACCTGGCAGCTCTGCTAGTTCTTGGTTAACTTCCTACTACTTCTTTTCCTTCCTTTTCCCTTCCTGTTTCCACAAGGGGCAGTGCTGCGCAAACAAGCACAAACACGCACACACGAGTGCACGCAAGCACACACAGGCTTACACAGGCTTACATGGGCTTAGATGGGTGTGCACGCGTGCACACAGGCTTACACAGGCTTACACAGGCTTACAGGCATGCACACATGGTGTAATCACATTTGCAAGAAATTTTAGATAGATCCACGGCGTACACCTTTGGTTTCTGGGTTTCAGCTAGGACAACTGTAGACACGCCTCTTGCAATCCTGAGCAACTCATGGCAAACACAAGCCACTCTGCTCCAATAAGCTTACAGTCTTTCAGATATACCCCCTCATGATGTCACCCAGCTTCTACTCTACTACTCCCCTACTCCTACACTTACACTCTAGGGACATGGCTCACATACCAGGGAAAAATGGGATTCACTATCCTTATCCTCATTTGCATAGGAATGCCTACTAATGCTTGGTTACATCTCTCAAACTGAGCTTCCCCCCTTAGCAACCACTACTTAGTAGCCATGTTGTCTTCAGCCTGCCATTCACCTGCATGGCAGAATAATCCTTTTATTAAACATGCCTATTTTTGGCCATTTTTTAATTATTTTCTGGTTTTTAAAGCACCGCACATTTGCGCGGCGCTGCGCTATGCTTAAACATCGGAGATCGGGGGAAAAAAATTATTTTTATTAATTTTCAATCTATAAAAATGCCAGTGGCCTTATATTTAGCCATTGGCATGCTTCCTCAACTGGATGCATCCTTTATTTAGAGCTGTCATAGCTCCGTTTTGCTATTTGCAGAACGGTACTCCATTACCAACGGAGTACATTTCTGCAAATAACACTATTCTTTCACTGACAGGTTATTGTTTCCTGGATCACAAATTTACCTCATTTGCATAGCTTTCAGCAGCAAATGAGGTAATTTGCATAACATAACACTGTCCGTGCAAGAGTACCTTTAGAAGCTCTCATGCATGCCCCTGCTGGCTGTTGCTGGATCGCTCGGCAGACATATTGGCTGCCGTCTTACACTTCTCTTAGACTCTGTGCAAGCCTTCGTAAATCTGGCCCAACATCAATGTACAGAACCATGGCAGGACTGCAACCGACCTTTGGACTATGACCCAGTGAATAACATGGTTTCCAAAGTCATTGATGTTGAGAGGATCCCACCTGGTACACTAAGGAAAGTAAAATCTTCCATTTCCTGTATCACAGGGTCCACTGGAAGCACCTTATTTGGAACTCCTATGAAAGGAAAATAAGTGCTGGTCGTTGATGAATTCATTTACCATTTGGAAAGAACTAAAAAAATAACTGGGCTTGTAAGTATAAAGCTTTGGATAAAAGTAAAGGTAGAGCTGTTATTGATTCTACAGCAGACAGCAAACAACTTGTAAAGTCTGTGTCTCAAAATCATACTGGAGACCATGGTGAAATAGAAAAATATGTAGTGTGTAAAGACTTAAAACATAGAGCAAATTTACGTAGAGACACAATGTCTTTTTTTTTTTCTTTGCAAGTAACAGCAAGGCTGTTGAAAATTTGAACAGTGTGTTTATTGGAAGTTGATTTCTGAGAGTTAAATTCATCTTGTACTTAGAAAAATGTGTGTCATATAAATGAAAAAAGAGTCATTGTTCAAGAAGATATACACTTGTTTTGATTAGAATACTGCACTGGTGGAGGGAGGTAAATGTAATGTCTGTGCTTTTAATTTTGGCATTATGAACTTCGGCATTTTAAGGTGTCAGTGTTACACGAATTCAAAATTATCATCCCAGTACTATGAAATTCATGATTTTAGGTTTTTGATCTTATAAAGATTATATAAATATATACATATACAGTACATATAAAGATATATATATATATATATATATATATATATATATAAATCTTCATCATTAAGTCACATTTCCTTGAACAATAAGATAAGTATTGTTAATATTTACATACTGCTTTGCACACACACACACACACACACACACACACACACACACACACACACACACACACACACACACACACACACACACACACACACACACGCACACTGTTATATATAGAGGGTACTTACTCATATGTTGTGCACAGTAGCTACTGTAGTCAGATAACCACATCTGTCTTCTTGCAATGCATGTTTCTTACAGGATGTCATGCATAGTGGTTGTTACATCCCTGAGCAGTGCACACTGCTCTTTTCAGGGTATATATCGGGTGGGGATCTTAGTGGAAGTCTTACGGTGTGGATGTAAACATGTTTGGGTGGGTGTAATATGGAGGACCTTACTAAGGGTAGGGAGGAGGAGGTGATAATCATGTGGGGAGGGTTGTGTTGAGAGATTGTTTTGGGTGGTGGGATGGGCCTCATGGGGACTTATTACCCATGATTCACTCCAGCATATGCCCTTGTTCATTGTTTCACCTGGCATAAAGCTGTTTATATTGCTAAAGCCATGTTATGCAGGTTGCTGTATAGCAAATAAAATTACAGTTGTGTGGTCAACATGGTCACTTTGCTGCCTGAAGTACAGCATAGTGTCATCTCAGATATGCTGGGTTTCATTGGTATTACCTATTTGTAAGTTCACATGGCAGGCCTCTCAGCATGTCTCTTCTAATAGGTCCAGAGGGTCACAATTCCACACACACTGGCCATGATGGCTGCCATCCAACAGTCCTGTGACAGCACTATATCCTCAATACCATCGCATCCAATTTAAGCAATGGGGTCAGTGACACTGCACACCTGCCAGCACATTTTAGAATATGTATTTGAGGTAATGCACATAGGCAGATGTATCTCTGGTGGTCTTGATTTAATTTCATTAAGTCTTTTGGGTTTCTAATACCATAATGGCAATGGACCCCCTTCCTAAGTCAAAATATGATTAAACTTTATGAAATTAATATTGTTTCAGTCTTTGATGTTATCCAAAACTACTTTTCGATGCACCTTCTGCAATTCATAAGGAGTTACATGTATTAGTAGCATACCTAAATAAGCCTGTAAAATCTTTTTTATGAGACCTATTGCTCCTGCTTATGCCTGCAAATCATGGAACTTTATGATTTTGTGTCTCTCTCTCTCTCTCTCTCTCACTTCATAAGACACTATAATCACTGGGTGTAGCAATTTTAATGATCAGTGCTACTTTTGTCTTCTTTCCATGTCCTACTATATCTGTTCCTCTTGAATCTATGTTTGAACTCCTGGTAATGGTTGAGCCAATGTGATACTAACTTCAGCATTCTCTATCATGGTTTATGGCTCATGTTTCCTATACCTCTCAGCTACTTCAATATTGTAATGCTTGAACAATCTCTAATGCAGCAGTCTTGCCACATTATTAGGCAGTTCAATATACAGTCCCTCTGGCATTGGTGTATCACATCTAGCAATAAGATGTGCAATGGTTTCCAGTTCTGTTTTAGCGAAACTGCATTTGGCTGTTTCACCCACATGTTCAATGGACTTTGTAAACCAACATGTGCAGTGCACTAAACTGGGCCACCAATATTAACCTTTTATCCTTTCATTTAAATTCACCTCTCCTTAATGATTTCTGCATCAGATCCTGATCAACATGAGGTTGTCAGTTTTCTGCACTCGCAACTATATTTATGCCTTTTCTACATTTCTTGCCTTCTCATCTGATCCTTCTCTTTATATTCTGTATTTTGTTTTTGGTACATTACATTGCTGTCTGATTTTTGTCTACTTCTGGTTTGATTTCCATTCCTGATTGACTCCAATATGATTCTGCTAAATTAAACATAGAAGTCATTTATCAAGCCATAGCATATGCCTCCCATCTGGTATCAGAGAGGGATTTTAAGACATTTTCATTTCCGATACAACCTTTAAGAATTTTCCAATGACTGGTTGAGGCTGAAAAAAAGGTATACAGCAACTGTACTGTAGAGAAGAAATTAACAACCTCTTGACAGTAGTCAATAGCACTTTGGCCTACCAGATTTAGTGAATGGATAGTGCACATATATATCAAACATATTTGTTTGAAAATGTTGTGCTCCATCCCCTTATAATGTCCAGACATGTTAGCCGTGTTGTCATAAGACTGACCTCTACATATTGAAAAGTTTTGCTTACAAACTTCACCTAAGTACTGTGACACCTGAATTGCCATTTCCTCACCAGTATGGCTTTTCATTTCCAGAAAGGTTAAAAAGTGTTTAATAGGCTGTCCATCTTTTACATACCTTAGTGCAACACTTAACTGATTGATATGTGATAGATCTGGTGTTGAATCAACTGACAAATTAAATTAACCAGAAGATTTTGCTTTGTCAACAATGAGCATGTGGACCTTTTGAGACATTTATTGAGTGAGTTCCGCACACGTGGTTTTGGACAGGTAAGAAGGAATTCCTTTGCCAGAATTTCCATATTTTGAAGTGTGACCTGCTAAAAATGGATCAGACTAGCTAAAAAATTCCCATTCTGCAATGATCCAAATCTTTCTTCTGTTCCTCAAAAAGCCAAGCCACGTTCAGCTAACATATGACATGCCTCAAGTTCCCAGTGATCACACTCTTCCTGAATTTGTCTTTCCAACCATTGTCCCAACCCCACACCTTGTCTGCAAGTGCAGATTAAGTATGTTAGCACAGTCTTGGTGAGTAGTGTTTTTTCATGACGATCAATTAATATAGAATTTTACCAGTCACTGAACCCTTCTCTTATAACAAAACGTGAGAAATTTTTAGAAGCAAACAGTTTACAAATAAGACAGTAAACTGATCCTGTCTATGGTGAAATCAATAACCACTCTTTTTGGTATTTCTCACCATTGGCTTTTTTCCCAATGGTGAGTTTTTGAGAAAAGATTTGGTCTCAGAATTTGTGAACTGAAATGTGAAGTTGATCTGAGTGTGCGATAAATTAGTAGCGTTAGTGGGGACCTGAACCTGCAAAGTAGCACACGGATGAAAGCCGCCTTTTATCACGTGATGGAATAAACTTAGTCATTACAACCAACATGTGAGAAAAAAAAAAACACTTATGCTGTCCTCACCCCCATCACTACAGCACCACATACAAAAAATGCACATGGAGACATCACCGACACCATGTAAATTGACGTAATGAAATACAAACTCAGTTATCACTACCAGTCCACCACCTCGTGATAAATAAAAATCAGAAAATACATGCATAGTCAAAAGCAGCACTATACACCATGTGGCTATTTTCAAAAGTTTCACAACATTTATAAACACTACCAGTTCACAAAATTATGAAACATTAATTACATTATTTATTGTCAGTGTCATGAACACTGAAAGGAGAAAAAGAAAAAAAAAGAAAGAATCAGCTCACTTACAAAGTTACAATGTTACGATGTGAGCTACTCAGCGCCGCTGCACCAGCACATGCATGTACAGTAATAAGGAGAATCTCTGTGTGTAAATTCAAAACACATGGTATTAAAAATATGTATTATGTTTTCATATAAATTTATTGTAACAAATTACATTTTTGATCAAATTATAGTATAAAATGCATACTCTAATGGTATGCTATGTACTATCATACATGCCATAAAATTATCGTACATGTACAATGATTTATCATATGATCTCAGTGGATAATTGAACAGGACAGCTGACATGACCAAGAAAAGAATGATCACATGAGCCTCGGTGGACCATGTGGTGTGTGTGTGTGTGTGTGTGTGTGCGTGTGTGTGTGTGTGTGTGTGTGTGTGTGTGTATATATATATATATATATATATATATATATATATATATATATATATATATATATATATATGTGTGTGCGTGTGTGTAATTTTTTTCATTTATTGTGGAAGTCCCTTTTGTGGAACCTGATTCAGCTGCACCATTTGCAGTTTTGCACCATATGGTCCATGGTAAATCCAGCAATGGAAAATTTCTGTGGTGACCCCATTCCATTGATGCTCTACGCATGTGCTTATTTTACTTAATGGTTAATCCAGCCCTGCATTGCTCTTTCATATGGGATCTCACTGACATATCACTCTGCAACATTGACTGCATCAAAGTTGCCACTGTTTCCTGCTCCTGTGCAAATCAAACTGAACTTTTCTACTGATTTCCTAGTGAGGGCTCCAGAATATCTTTTTGTGGCAAGTGGTTAGTTACTTCCTACTCCATCTATTTCTCCTTTAATTGGAGACTCATTGTTCCATCATGCTGTGATGTTATCAGAGTTGGATTTCTACACAGACAACCAAATGAAACTGTGAATCCTCATGGCTAAAGATTGGTTAAAATATACTAGTAAAATGTCCAAAAAAGAAAATTAAAACCAACCAACAAGGCAATAAAAATACAACTACTTTAATCAAATATGATGAGCACTTTCGTGGGGTTACCACTTCTTCAGACTATACAAATTGAAAAAAATGTAATTTAAATAATACAGGCAATCAAGCATAATTAAAAGTAATTGAATCATCAATTAAAACATCTCATACCCTCCTCTCATTGAAGACAGATTTTAAAGGAACAGTAGTATTTAGGTCTGGTTCCTTACGTGCTTGCAGGGATAAAATCCACTTTAATTCAGTCTTTTCTATTTTGTTATTCAAATACACACCTCTGATATCACACTCAATGAACTGTAAAACCCTAAAACAAAATCTATAGTGTCCTTTACCAAGATAGTGACAGGCTAATCCATTAGCTTTTAACTTCTTGTGAATATCCCTAGCATGTTCCAAAATCCATTTCTTAAGTTGTCTTATGTTTTTTCCCATGTAAAAACAAGAGCAATTACAACAGGTTGCTAAATAAACTAAAGAATTGCATCTACAGTCAGCATAGAAATGAGCCAGGAGTGAGTCAGAAAGCTCCTTTATTAAAGTAGTTGTATTTTTATTGCCTTGTTCATTGGTTTTATTTGTTTTTTGGACATTCTGCTGAGACAGAGTCTGCCTCTCCCATGTGACAATTGGCAAAGAACAATGAGGGAATGCCGAACCATTTGTACTACAGCACTGCTGTAGTACTGTGGAGGCCAGGGATTCTATTGACAATGTCACGGATAACATGCTTTCATACTGTACAGCCAATGACACCACTACCTCACCATGTCTGTGCTTCTGTCCTTCAAGCAGCACAGCTAGTTGGTGTGCAATATGATCTGTGGAACAAGCAAGTGCAAGGATGTCAGATCCATAACATTGCTGGGAGCATTCATTTGCCTACAGGAGTAGGTGGACACCTTCTGACATTTGTCCATGCACATCATCTGCACACCTATATCTAGTGCGATGGCCAGTATCAATGTGTTTTGGTGAACTGCTTCCATAAGCAGCAGTCTCATCTTGAGTCTGATGTTCACTAGCCTCATCATGTCCACTATTCAATGTCTCCTCATTGCCAGAATGGCTGGACAAGTTTCCCTCCACATCTGAGGCTACAGTCACATTCACATGCTTATCACCATCTTGTCCAGACTGCATCACCATGTCACTGTCCTGTGTGCCAGGGTCCATGTCACAGTACCGGGACACATCCAGTCTCTTATAGTGATCACTGCATGGGCTAATGGAGGATACAGATAGTTGATGTGCTAAAAAAAGTGACAGATGACACAGATCAGGACAATGTGCTTACATGACATGTTGGATATCATTACAGATATATGGCACATACAGGACACTGCAGTCTCACAGACAATACTGACATACCAGTAGGTCTTATTTGTGTATGGGTCATGGAATCGACATAACAGGGAATTGACAATTATGTTACACAGCAACATACAAGACATATGTGATACATACAGAAATAACACACGTCTGACAAGTCCTCCTGGGAAGATGGTGTGGTATAAGAGGGATGTACTTCAACTAGTGTAGGGAAAAATGTTGCATGAACCATTCAAACAGTGTTAAAACATATAGTAGGTTTTATGCAGACATACCACTTGGTTTGTACTTTATAATGATGCAGTTTGTCCTATGAATCTATAGTAGGACACAATATTAATGGAGGGCAACACCAGGCGTAGCAGCAAAGACATGCATGTCTAGGTATTAGAAAAACAAATAATGAGGAACCTTCTCTGTGTGGAAGATCTAAGATTCCCTAGAGTTCCTGCACCTAATAAAAACCATTCTGTGTATATCCAAACTAATTACGGGTGTTAGAATTACTTTCTTTAAAAACTTTTCAAAGTATAAATCCACTAATGAAAGTAGGGAAGCACAAGCTGGTTCAAATCAAACCTTCTTTATTAAAAACAGTCAAACAAGCGATCCAAATAGTAGTTGTAAAAAACAGAATAAAGTATAAAAATTCACCATTCCATTTCTATAACCATTTAAAAGCACGTTTAAAATCATGGGAGTGGCTTACAAGGGTAGTTGTGTTATTGTGTTATAAAAGACAATTAGCATGTTTACTTGCTAAATACTCCTTCCCCCATACACAGTGCTGACTTACTTGAAGCTCTGTGAATCCAAAATATATTAAACTAAACTAATAAAAGTTAAACTAAAAATTACACATTATAGTTGCTAAAACTTCCTGAAAGCATTTCATTGTAGTATCGAAAAAGAAAATGTTAACACAAGTCTTCAAAATTCCATAGATATCTTTTCTGCCAAAATTCAGAAAACAATTTAACATAGATCATTTTCGTCTATTAGAACTTCTTCAGGTTTGTGTGTCAAGTAGGAAAAGCAACTAAAAGTTAAAAATTAAATAACAATACAAAACACTACATATTGTATTATTTAAGAACATGTAGTACAAAAAACAAATCCTAAATAAAAGCCTATCACTCTTTAGAGGATATCTATATGTAAAGAAGGCTATTCATCTCAAAACATAAAAAATGCTTTAAAGAATTTTAAAATAAAATTCACTCAGAAATCTATCAAAAAAAAAAAAAAAAAATATATATATATATATATATATATATATATATATATATATATATATATGTTTTGGTCAGTCTTTTATTCATTTAAATCATATTTTGAGCACTTTCGCTCCTTGTAAAGTTTTAGAATAAAAGACTGAGCAAAACACCTAGAATAGCGTAGCATCTATATTCCTTCCAGTTTAAGTTTTTAAATAGTTGTTTACACTTTTGTGCTAGCGGAGTTACAATATATATATATATATATATATATATATATATATATATATATATATATATATATATATATATGTATCTATATATATATATATATATATATATATATGTGTGTATATATATATATATATATATATATATATATATATATATATATATAGAGAGAGAGAGAGGGTCTATATTACATCGTCAAACTGCAACAAGTTCGAATGATGTAATATTGAACCTGAAAGTCTGAAACCTGAAAATAGCGAAACCACGGCACATCGATTTTTTTCCCAGGGCCTTTGCTATTTCCTCCACTGTGGTGCGAGCTCGGAGTTGGTATATTTAAGTAGGGGGGGTGAAGCCCCCCACTTTAGGTTAAGTTTCAAGTTGCAGGGTTTTTTTTATTTTTGTTAGGGAACAGCATTTTTTGATTTTTCCATTCAAATTCATTTTCCATTGGGGTATCAAGATTGCTTCCAGGAGGCTGCAACGTGTCTGGGAGTTGAATTGGACTGAGGAGGAGCCCACACAGATGCCCTCTGTCTATGCTGGAGTGGAGCATCAGATGAGAGCCAGGACAAGGAATTTTGCAATGATCGACATCTGTAACTGGATTGAGAGGGAGCACCAATGATATATGGGGATTTACAAGACTGGAGTGCAAGTGCACCACCGCTGTGATGAATTGCACTGGAATGATGTACAGGATGTTTGTCAGAGAGTTGCTGAGGTGTAGAAAGATCCCATTGATCACTACAGCAGATGTCACTTTTCTGTGTATAGCTGAGCATTCCTTTGGAATATAGAGGTATAACTGTGTCCCAAATATATAAGACAGATTGAATTTTTTAACCACTAAGTAGCTGTTCTGACAATTACCTCATCTGGAAAATTGAAAATACATTGTGACTGCTCTCCATATAAGCATGGGTTCTAGTCCCATGAAGTTAATTTATTTAAGAATGTTTAAAATATACATAATTCAGAAATTTGCAAATGTACATATATTTTCCAACATATAACATCATTTTACACATCCACTGTACTCGTGTATCACCAATGCATCAGTGCCTAGGCCGCTGAACACTATGCTTAGTTGTACATTGTACTATGACAGCATCGCCTACTCTAGCTCTGTATGTCTGAATAGTAAATCATAAATGGCTTATTTACTGACTTCCTCTTAACAAAGTTAATAATCTTAGTATAGTCCAGTTTGTTTAAGACAACAGGAAAGCCTGACCAACGACTTAGACATATGTTTTCATTTGTGTGTTAATAGCTGTTATTTCATCAGATTATAATGGCAAAAAAGTTTCTGAAATTTCTGCATTCATCTGTTATTTGCAGGAATACAACTTAACACAAGTAGTACCTGCTTGTTAAGAAAGCACGTGTTGCCTGTTAGCTTGCACTGTAAGGAAATGTCTCCAGCAAGAAACATATCAATAAACTCTCATCTTGGTTTATTTTACACATACTTGGATCTTCTCTACACAACTGCTTATTGATATTAATGTTTATTTTGTGTATGGTTACAAAAACTTAGTTATTCATCAAAGTCCTATGAATGTGGTCATGATATGTAATAGTCTAACAGCAGCTCTTTAAGTGCAGGTTTAGTAAAGCTTGCAGATTGTCATATGTCTTGACAAAGCACTGTGCAATAAGGTATAATTTTCAAAAGTGCTATCAAGTGTTATTTTGTCATTCAGTATTAAATTCATTTCAACAACCACCTCATCCTTATCTCTTGAGGGACTCAGATGGTCAGAGTTACGTCTGAAATATGAAGCAGGGAGGTATATTTATATATGCATTTGCTTTGTGATGTGCACTTTTCCAAGGAATATCTTTAAATGTCACCCTCCTAGGTACCTGACTGTGTCCCTGATGTGTAGCACCTTTTATATGTGTACATATACAGAAGCTTTGTGATATACAACACTGTCCCACTATTCTGTTCTGAGGAATGAAGGTTTTCCATTGCTGTTAATGGTGATGATCACAGGGCAGACATGAAATCATTTTTGCTAAACAATTACATACATTCCCAGCAGATGTTCCATTTTTGAAACCCTAAGCCATGATTCATATTAGTAGCCCATCTGCCATCCAGGTGATATTATTACCCGAAGCCTTTTCACTGCATTCACAACACTCACCCTTAGTTAAGTTGTATTAGCCAGGCATGTGCCTGACAATGTTAGAGTTTGGATTTATGTTACAACTGTAGGTTAGAAACTCATGTCCTCCAATTTGCGTTCAACAATATAATTGCCCGATTGTAAAATTAGAGTAATGTGGATGTTGATTACCTGTTCATCAGAATGAAATTTTCTATAATCTGATCTATGCAATGTATATCCCTGTTATTTGACAAATGCATCATTCATAGTTGCATTTTTCTTTTTTAAGCAAGGAAAACTGGAACCAGAATTGAACTTTGTGCTTTGAACAGATGCCCAGGCTTGAGCAGTAGTGGAGGGAGTGAGGTATGTTGCTTATTTTTTCTGTCTAGTTAAATAAAAAGCATCTGATCCTAGTTACAGGCCTGTATTTTTTACATTACCATGTATTTTGCTTAGAATGCCTGAATGCCCATCATATATCAGTAAGGCTAGTCTAATAATTATACTTTACCTGTGCATAACTGTCTGTTTCAAACCAAATACATGGATATATCATTTAGCATTAAGCCATGTTTCCTGCAGATAGTGTTTGAAATGTAGGCCACAACCTAAATGACAGTCAGGTTTTTGTATCTGCTGCACATATGTTGAGTTGGATGTTTTGTAAACAAATTGTTAGTGCTTTGTTGCTTATAATAGGTTAGCAGCATATCTCTAAACCTCTTAGAACAACACATCTGGACAAAACCGTGAACGGAGGGGGGGGGGTTAATGGCCCCAAAAATAGAGACATTTTTTAAATACTGGTCTTACAAACATGTAAAGAAGATAGAATAACACTTTTGCAGTAGCATGAATTTTCTGAAGGGTATGAAGTTTGAAACTCAAATGTCTGTCAATACTTTCTGATTTAAATCATCAATGATTTGTTGATGATTTGCTAGATAACCACAGTTTTATGAAAAATGGGTGGCACAGTGGTGCAGAGGTTAATTTGTCACCTCAGAGCAAGAGGTGCTCTGACTTAATTCTTGGCTGGGGTGCCTTCTGTGTAGAGACTGCATGTCCTCCCTGCACTCATGTGGGTTTCCTCCAGGTACTCCGGTTTCCACCCATATTCCAAAGATGTGTGCCTCATCTGAAAATAGACTCTGTCCTAGTCAGACTTTCCTGGTCAACAAATGTTAAATAAATAAAATAAAATAAATAAAAATATGAAGCAAAAATCTCGACATTCTGTGAAACTCTGTACAGTTCAGAGGTATGGTCGGCACATTTGTATGTGTGGACATGTTTCCCAGTGTCTGATCTGTTGCGCATAGCTAGCCTACCTATTCATAGACTGAATGGGTGTCTGCCATGACATGTTCACGCTGTTGTTTGCAGACTGTGTAGCATGCCCTTTAGTTCAGCATTGGTACTGCATTTGCCTAAACCACCTTTTATCCTGTGGTTTTGGATACCTGTATAGGTAGACATTTCTTTGGAGCATTTCATAATCAGTAAGGATCATCAAGATGTTTGCATTTTGCTGGCTATCAATTGCTAATAATCACAGCTATTACATACATATAGTTGTACACATACAACACTGTTTGAACAACATATTGTAGACTTTCATATGTTATAGGCTGAGAAGATTGAACATTGTAAGTATTGTTACTGTAGTATTCATGATGTTGATGTGAGTTCAGCTAATTGCAATGCTGCATGGATCAGATGTTTGTCATATGGCTTGCCTAGTTTCCATAATATTGTCATGTAAAAAAATGCCTTCATTTAAACATTGTCACTGGTTGGCTATTCATATGGCTTATTACGTGCTGGGAGTACAATTTACATTCACACAGACATATCTGAACAGGGAAGACATGGTAGAGAAAAAGAAAGGGAATGATGATATGCTGACAGATACTTAGATGAACAGTTTAGTGAGGAAGACCAAATAATTAAACTGTGCAGGTCCCAGTAATAATATCTTGATGTATATAACCCTCTATTTTGTCAAATTTCAGTTTTGTTAATGTGTCATCAGGCAATGTTATTTATGATTCCATTCAAATGTCAGGAAATGCTACATGTGCTTGATTTGTGCATGCTTGCCATGATTTATTCTGGCCAATATTCAAATGAACATGTAATATCATGATTCCTAGTGTTAACCTGTAGTATGCATGCCATTGCACAGCCTTAATCGAACTGCTCACATTGGTGGTGTGTACTTTCTTTCTGTTATGTTCTGTTATTGGACATGTCTATAGCTATAGATAAAGTGACACAGGGATGGTGTTGTGTGCATTAGGAGTCATTCAATAGCATCAACTATGTTGATTATATTTGTGCTACTTTCTAATGTTTACAACATTTCAAATTGAATTGAACTGTATTTTAAATAACAACTTCAATAGAGCTAATACATCTTTAGTGTCATATTTGTATTTGCAGAACTGAGAAGTGGATGGGATGTTAAATAAGTACGTTAGATTACAGACATGGACTTCAATTTCAGTTTAATGTCAGCCCTGATCTTCATGCAAGATTGTGGCATGATAGATATTCATACCTCTTAATCATACTGAATTCCTCAGTATTTACCAGTTTTGAGGGCAAAATAATTGGGTGCTACAAATTCCCGAGTAGCCCCTTCAAATCCCGATTTTTTCTTTTTTAATTTTTTTTTTAAGTTGTCATTACACATCCCAGGGGCACGCATGCGTAATGACATCAGGCAGACTGCCAACCTGTTGGATACGTTGCTCACCTTGGACTATGTTTACTTTTCCACCTGGCTGACCTGTTTGATTTGGAAATTTGGAATAGCAGGGGCAGGGCACAACAGTAATCAGCAGCTAGGAGCAGAGCTGTTTACACAGTTTAACTTAAGTAATTTCTAACTTCTGCCAAGCCCAAAACCCAGTGCAACAGAGTGTGATCTGCCCAGCATCTGCATGCACTCCCAGGATGAGAAAATTTACTTTCCCTGGTGACTCAATCTCTGGATCCAGCTAAGTAAAAAAAAAATGCATATGTAATGTATGTATGCCATCCAT
The DNA here is from genome assembly GCF_019279795.1 of Protopterus annectens. NCBI lineage: Eukaryota > Metazoa > Chordata > Ceratodontiformes > Protopteridae > Protopterus > Protopterus annectens. Next base: position 1,655,073,518 of record NC_056737.1, on the reverse strand, counting down.
GCCATATTGTCATGAATCAATTAACAGGCTGTGGGAAAGGTAATGTTTATGCTGTGGTTCTTTAAAATATTGTCTGTAGTTAACGCATTGTCCAGAAGACGTTGGAAGAGTTTTGATCACATAATGTAGCTGGATTTAAGGTTAAGCATGTTGTACTTCGCACCAGATTCACTTGTTCTACCAGATAGTTCATTGCAGTTGCGATTTGTGAGCCTATTTGTTTTAGTCGATGTGGGATGGGCAATCAATGTTAACTTGTTAGCTACTGTCATCACGGGTCTGTTTTTTATGTATTATGACTGTTAGTATTACCATTACCACTGTTTATATATTTACTTATTTATGTTTTGTTCCCTAACTGTTTACGAGAGCTGGCCTGCAGCAGCAGAACTTGTGATATTCTAGTAACCCTTTAAAGATTGTAGTCAGTAAATAATGATAGTCACTTGAGTTTATTTCATGTCATTCAGAATGTGAATGTCAAACAAACCCTGTTATTCTAGAAACTTTCAAAGTTAGTAAAACAATACTTTTAAAAAATCTGTCTTTAACCCTCCCCCATTTACGTCCCTGACTCATGCACTAAGAGGTTGAGAGGTATGCTTCAGGACACACACCACCCAACTCATGTACAGCCACCTCCTTCCCCATTACATACAGTTCGCTATTAAGACAGACTAATTGGGGGGGCTATGGTATACAAAAATAAAATACTGTCCCATTTAACAAACTTTATAAGGGACAGACTACAAATATGGGATAAAAATAAGGAAATTTTATGAAATTCTGGGCAGAGAGGTAGGGTCCAAAGCATCCAAAGAGGATGCAATTGACCCAAAGAAGTGGCAAATAGCTGAATCTAGTGTAAGTAAATTCATTTGCAGACTATGTTTTCACTATAGCAGTTTGTTAACTAGAGACACGGTGGTGTCAGGTCAGCTCCATGTGGAAACTTGCATGGCATGTCCTTTTCCTGCTTGATAACTGTTTCGGTGGTACTCCGGTGTTAACTTGCCTTGTGTTCCTCTTGTTATTTTATTCAATTTATTTACTTATTGAGTGTCTAAGTGTGCCAAGGTGCAGAGTTGGATTTTGGAAATGAACACAAGCTTTTACACCAATGTACACTGTGCATTATCATTCAGGATGTAGTCTAGACCCATGACAGAGCGTGTTTTAGGAGAGCAGTAGTTTTAAATTAAGTATTATTGTCCTGTTAAGGACTTTGCCCTGCAGTTAAAAGAGTGCACACACATATATTACTGTTCACAACTGATTGGAGGAAGGGACAGGTTAGGTAAGGCTTAAAAAACAAGCTTGCAAGGTGGTCTCTGTTTACATTTTTGGATCACTGAAAGTCTGTACCATTTTGAGCTTCTTTACAGAATCAGTTGTCTAACGTTGATGTAGACCTCAGTCTTCAACACAAGGGCAAGCAGCACCTGCTAGTGGAAGAGCTGTACACTCGTGCATTCCTTACCTTTTGAATACACTACATTTACAAGTCAAACAGTGTAACAATTTTTTTTTTAAACAAGATTTATTAAATTATCACACATGACATAGAAGTCCCAAATGGGAAATGCTTAGTCAATAAGCAATTGTTGTCTTTAATAAACAATCGTCATATTTAATAAGTGGTCATATTTGTTCATCTGGGTTAGTGGATTTATTTTCTTTTCTTGAAGTGAAGTACATGCCCTTATGGAATAACCAGTTTAAGTTAAAGTCCTTAAGTGATGCAGGAACTATTCTACTAGTTTCCTTTCCCATGGCATGAAGAGGACATATGCAGTGCTTAGTAATACCAGGCTGTGCTTGAATTTGTATCATATCTTCAAATAATGTAGAGACAGGACTCAGTGAAGAATCAAAGCAAGCTTCTCTTCTGAGTTTATATGATTGAGACTCATATTTTGCTTAAGCTGTTTTATAGAGTTCAAATATTAATATAAACAAAATATTATTTTCTGTTTATATTTTGTTTAATATTTTGTCAGTTCTTCAGTTTGTGTTTTAGAGTTGGTATCCCATAATTCCACTGGAGAGGGTGGGGTTGCATAATTATGTATGCAAATGTTATGTTAATTAGCCTGCAGATTTTTGGCCAGTTTTTCATGGGCCTTTGTCCGGATTTTTCCATTTCATCTTGACAGATCATAGGACCTTTGGACAATCGCTGAGCAAACTGAGATGATAAGTACATGCTAGACCACTGCTGGAGTACTGTGATGATGATGATGATGATGATGACAATGATGACAATGATGAGGAAGTTGGGCAAGCACCTGCCTGAGCCATCATGCCTGCTGCATGCTGGAGGAGACAACCATAGGAGCAGAGCATAGACGATTATCGGGAAGATATCTGGGAGGTTGTGACCAATGTGTTTTGAACACAGATAAGGGACATGATGAGGACATTCTTTCAGTATATGGCATGGGCTATGCATGGATCATTCAGGGAGATAGCCTGTGAGGTGATTCATTCGGCTCAACCTCATTAACCTGGTCTCTCTGGTCTGTAAGTATTAAATGTGTGCTCCAATTGTGTTATGCTTCCAACATGCTGTTGCCACTTAATTGATTGGACTGTATATGCACTATTGTGTATGCATATCATGTAGCTGCCATGCATAATGTGGGAGGTTGGCATAATAGCTAAGGTGTTTACCTTACAGGCACATGTTGCAGGGTTTGATTCTCACATGTGGTAATTGGCTAGGCTTACAAGAGTTACCAAATAGCTGGGTTACTACAGCAGAGCTAGTAAGGGAGACGGCTAGAAAGGTGCTTGGTATCACATCTGGACAGAGGAAGGACGACAAGGAGACATGGTGGTGGAATGAGGAAGTACAGGAGAGTATACAGAGAAAGAGGTTGGCAAAGAAGAAGTCAGATTGTCAGAGAAATGAAGAAAGTAGACAGGAGTATAAGGAGATGAGGTGCATGGCAAAGAGAGAGGTGGCAAAGGCTAAGGATAAGGCATATGAAGAGTTGTATGAAAAGTTGGACACTAAGGAGGGAGAAAATTACCTGTACTGATTGGCTAGACAGAGGGACTGAGCTAAGAAAGTTGTGCAGCAGGTAAAGGTGATAAAGGATAATGAGGGAAACATACTCACAAGCGAGGAGAGTGTGTTGAGGAGATGGAAAGAGTACTTTGAGGGGTTGATGAATGAAGAGAATGAGAGGGAGAGATAGTTGGATGATGTAGGGATAGTGAATCATGAAGTGCAATGGATTAGCAAGGAGGACGTAAGGATAGCTATGAAGAGAATGAAGAATGGAAAGGCTGTTGGCCCAGATGACATAGCTGTAGAAGCATGGAGGTGTTTAGGTGAAATGGCAGTGGAGTTTTTAACCAGATTGTTTAATGAAACCTTGGAAAGTGAGAGGATGCCTGAGGAATGGAGAAAAAGTGTTTTGGTACCGATTTTTAAGAATAAGGGTGATGTGCAGAGCTGTAGTAACTACAGAGGGATTAAATTGATCAGTCACAGCATGAAGTTATGGGAAAGAGTAGTGGAAGCAAGGTTAAGAAGGGACGTGATGATTAGTGATCAGCAGTATGGTTTCATGCCGGGAAAGAGCACTACAGATGTAACCTTTGCTCTACAAGTATTGATGGGGAAGTACAGAGAATGTCAGAAGGAATTGCATTGTGTGTTTGTAGACTTAGAGAAAGCATATGACAGGGTGCCTAGAGAGGAGTTGTGGTATTGTATGAGGAAGATAGGAGTGTCAGAAAAGTATGTAAGAGTGGTACAGGATATGTACGTGGGTAGTGTGACAGTGGTGAGGTCTGCGGTGGGAGTGACAGATGCGTTTAAGGTGGAGGTGGGGTTACATCAAGGATCAGCTCTGAGCCCTTTCTTATTTGCAATGGTGATGGACAGGTTGACAGACGAGATCAGACAGGAGTCCCCGTGGACTATGATGTTTGCAGATGACATTGTGATCTGTAGTGAGAGTAGGGAACAGGTGGAGGAGACCCTGGAGAGATGGAGATATGTTCTAGAGAGAAGAGGAATGAAGGTCAGCAGGACTAAGACAGAATATATGTGTGTGAATGAGAGGGAGGATAGAGGAATGGTGAGGATGCAAGGAGTAGAGGTGGAGAAGGTGGACGAGTTTAAATACTTGGGGTCAATAGTACAGAGTAATGGTGAGTGTGGATCAGAGGTGATGAAGAGAGTACAGGCAGGATGGAGTGGGTGGAGAAGAGTGTCAGGAGTGATTTGTGACAGACGAGTACCTATAAGAGTGAAAGGGAAGGTCTACAAGAGGGTAGTGAGACCAGCTATGTTATATGGGTTGGAGACAGTGGCATTAACAAAAAGGCAGGAGTCAGAGCTGGATGTGGCAGAATTAAAGATGTTAAGATTTGCACTGGGTGTGATGAGGGTGGACAGGATTAGGAATAAGTATATTAGAGGGTCAGCCCAGGTTGGAAGGTTTGGAGACAAAGCCAGAGAGGCACGATTACGTTGGTTTGGACATGTGCTGAGGAGGGATGCTGAATATATTGGGAAAAAGATGCTAAGGATGAAGCTACCAGGTAACAGGAAAAGAGGAAGGCCTAAGATAAGGTTTATGGATGTGGTGAGAGAGGATATGCAGGTGGTTGGTGTGACAGAGCAAGATGCAGAGGACAGGAAGAAATGGAAACGGGTGATCTGCTGTGGCGACCCCTAACGGGAACAGCCAAAAGAAGATGATGATGATCATCTTACATTTAATTATGCATGAGTGTGTGCAATGTGTGATGATTGGGGAGAGATGGGTGAAGGCTGCCCGCCTAGTCAAATAGAATTTGATACATAATTCTATCAACTGTATAAATAAATGTAAAATACAGGCTTGTGTTTTAAATGTAAGAAAACACTGTAAAATGTGAACTTCAAGATTGTTGCAACATTACCAGCTGCTGTAAGGAAAACCAAACCAAGTATTTCAAATGTGTCTTTTTAAGTTGAAAAGATCTTATGAATCTCTTTAATGTTTTACAATTTGGTTCCAGTGCGGCTGGGTGAAGGTTTCATGCCCATTGTTTTAAGCCTAAAGTTTATGACCAGAATTTAGATGTGGATAGTGCTTTATTGCTCTATTTTCTGTTAGAATATACATGTGAAATGTCTTCCATTGTTGTAAGTTTCTGTTTAGGTGCTAGATTGCTAAATAATGCAGTTTGTTTGCCTGGGAAAACCTAAGTGTCAAAAATGATGTAATTTGGGGAGGTACCCAGCAAACATGTTTGTTAGTAATGTTTAAATACTATTTCTCATAAGAGACTGGAAGCATTTTGAATTTGGACATCTAACTTATCAGCACTCTGCCTTGTGCTCACATGTAAGTTTTAGCACTGTGATTTCTTGTAGGAATAGTTAAAGCTAGAAAAGATTAATTAGGTATTTTTCTTTGAAATCAGACCTGCCCTACTGTATTATTTTAAGTTTCCATGTGATCTCTGAACTCTTAGATATCTCTGTGGTGTAGTAGTTTTGTCTTGTGTTTTAATTATTTATTATTAAATATTTTTAAAACCTTCTACCTGTGGCTGATTTGTGTAGAGATAAGCTCTAGAGTACATTGCATATTTGTAGAGGTTATTGTAATAGGCCACTCTAAAGTAAGCCTTGACTGTTAGTCATACTACCATTGGATTATAATATTGCACAGTAATAATTGGACACCCTTTTAAGGGCCTTTTAGCAGCTGATATTATTAACTGGGTGGTGGCAGTAATTACTACCATATAGCCTGGGTAAAGGGGCACAGCTGGAGAACCTGTGTCAGCCTTTGTCCCAGGAGGGTCTGTGTAGTTGTATAAATACTTATCTCAAAGTGTGTGTGTGTTGTGTCAGCTACTTGACAGGGACATGAAGCACTGGTTGGACAGAGAGGGCACTGGAGGTTTTAGCTTAACTAGTTAGGCTGAGACCTGGTCCCTATAGCAATGCCAGTGTGGAGTCTTATTGGGGACCTGGTGAGCAAGGGAGCAACCAGCCCCAGACTGACTGTGATCTCTGTGTGCACTTAAGGGAAATTGTACTTTACTGTGTGTATTAGTTATCCTTTTCTCTTCTAGGAGACAACCTCCCTGGTGTTAGTGGTGAGGACTGAGGCTCCTTGATTTCTGGGCCAGGGCATGGTCGTCACACATGATACACATTAACACATTACACTTTTATCACACACTCAGCTGTCCATGCTTTGTGGCAGTTAAACTGCAGATAATGCTACAACAATTGGCTTTTAAACATATGTTTTACTGAGGCAAACTGACAGACAACAGATGTTGTCCACAGTCCTACACTACCACTGTGGTATGGTTTATGTTTATGTATTGTCATATAATGTATGCACAAAAAAATGACATTTAATTTCCCATTTGGTTTAGATGACAGTTGTCATGCTGTCCCACTGGCAAAATGTAGTGTATGACATGTGTTGGCAATCCTGATGGAATGTGGCATCATATACAGGTATGTCAAACCTATGAACAGTCCTCCTTTTCTGACTGCATCACCCACAAATGTAGCATTATTGTATACACTGAGGCAAGGACAATTTATTCTGTAACAGTACATTATACAGTGTTGGGTGTATGTTGCATTTCCACATCCATTGCTTATTCTCATCGGTTCACACCTTAGGCCAGTATTTGCACACAGTAACTGATATTGTATATGCTTGTGCACATACCTGGATCCATACTGGCACACGATTGTACTTTTTATGTGTGAGCATTCACTGACTTATCATTGATGTGCTGTACTTATGCTCACAGGAGTGTTCTCTGCTCAGTAATGAGCAGAGTACATGACATACTATTGTAGTTTTTATTCAACATTGGTATGAGAGGATATGTGTATGTGATTAAAATCCTTACCTTGCTTACCTATGCCTGTTGATGTCATATGATTGCATGTTACCATGTCTGTGTGATTTATACATGCTTATTTCTGCCAACATCAACAATCAGTCTTCCCTCATGACATACATTTACTGTTTGCTTGAATGTATTTTTGGATGGCTTCAACAGTATCCTGTGTGCTGTGCATATGCATTTGCAAAGTGTAAACTTACCTTGCTGTCTTGCTTTTCCCTAATGTGGGTCCAGGTTGTACAACACACTTTCATCATCATATTTCTGTATTATATTTTGCAGATATATTTGCCTTTGTTGCAATTCTTGACCATTGCAATGTATTACATTGTTGCCATGGTGAACATGTGCCAAATGTATGACCATTTTATGGGTGCAGGACATCTGCACACAAGTTGCTGCCTACTGCTTGCAATACATCCTTTTTCTCATTATACTTGTGTGTCAAACAATGTGTATTGCTAAAATCTTTATGCACAACCTGATATATTTTTAAGCTGCAGTGTTACATTTTTGCAAATATTCTTACATGTTATTGATGTGTGCATGTGTATTGACATTGCTTTCAAATACATTCCATTTAGGCCATTTTAAGTCATATGTATATGCCTACACCTGTATGTTGCCTTTGACATGGCATATCTGTGTGATATATACATATTACATTACATGTTGTTTAAGTTGTGTACACCTACTTGTGCATTTAGCAGACATTTTTCTGCTTTGCTGCAGTACTGTTGTTTGGCACTGAGCTTGGTTGCTTGCCTTTCACACGCATGGTCGATGGTTTGTTTCTATCTTCTGCTAGAGTTATCTGGCATTTTTAGATTTGCATGTGCTCATCTGTGATGCTGCTCGACTTACACTTGGACTGCTAACATACTACTTGGATATGTGTTTATTTATCCACCATGTACTGCAATCCTTATTTATTATCCTACAACACACATCTAGCATTGGCTGTACACATCCAGGTATGACTGCCACACAGTTTGCAACATGTTGTAAATTGATAGTGAATAGGTAGATATGTTTTTCTGCATTTCACCATGGGTGTTTGCCAAATTTGCATTGTCTGCGTTGTGCAGTGTGCTGTGTAACTCACCTATCTTTATTGTTTTATTTTTTTTCCAAGCTTTTGTCCGTCATGTGTTGTGATATCTGTTCTATGGGTATACCTGATCTGATGGCCTTCCCCTCCTCTATCCCAATTTTTACCTTTCCTTCTGTTCTTAAAATCAAATTAAAAAAATGGGGTCTATTCCCACCAATAAAAAAATGCTCATGCCCCCTCTGACTTTCTCTCTGATTTTTCTGTTCTATCATCCCTCTTGTATTTCCCTCTTCTTCATTCACAACCCACTTCTTCTTTTCTATTTCCCACGTTCCTTGGTTGGGTTCCCCATGCAAGTTCTGCACCCATTGTTAGCTAATGTTAGCCATGGAAATTTAGCTGTGATTGCCCTTTGTCTTTTTTAAAAAAAATGTAATGATTCTGTCTATAATAATGGAGTTAAGGTGATATTCCATCACTGTCCTTAAGCTTACTGGAGAGATTCTGTTATAGACATGTATTTAAGACAGTTAAGATGCTTGAATTGCGAAATTCTTTCTGTAACTTTGTTCATGTATATCATGCTTAGACAGCGATTTTTCATTATTTACAGATTACTTGCAGGCAATGTTCAGTGCACCATTATTGCTGAGATACTGTTTCATGGGCCAAGATATTTGAAATTCACTGTGGTACAGTTACATAGTATACTGTTATCCAAAACGTTAGAGCTGGCATCGATCTAATGAGTCATATTCCGTGAACTTTATGGAATCTGTCCTCATAAATTTAGCTTTTCTTTGTTTAACTTCTACTTTACTAATCTTCTGTTCTGTGTTTCCCCTTTGTGATCTTATTGTTTGTATTGTGAAAATTTCTATATCTGGGTGCCTTTACCTGCTGTTTTCTTCAAATATTCAAAGAGCTGTTTTTTTTTGTACTGATTAGTTTGGCTTTCTTATTTTCATAAACATTGCACCATATGAGAACTCTCTTTCTTTCTTTCATATGCCCATGTTTTTTATATACATTTCAAAAATCTCTTGTTCTTTATATTTTTGTACATCCTCTGCTGCTTCTTTTTCCAAAGTATGCAAAGTTTCTTGGTCTGTATAATGTTTTAAATGAATTTGTTGTATTATCAAACACAGAATTGCAATTGAAGCTTATGACAATTTTTGTGGAATTACTTTTGTTTTCTCTAATTTCTCTGTTAATCTTTTTGAATATCATTTATCTGGAAATTCTGGTCTTCTTTATAATACTTAATTTTGTCATTATCCTCAATAGTCCACTCTGGCATCTTTATGGCTCTTTTTTAGCCTATCAGTTTTTGTGGACTACTTCTTCTTTCTACAACAGTAAGGTCAACCTCCCCTGAGCCTGGCCTAATCCCATTCTATGAATGATTTTGTGTCCTGAGAATTCCACACTGTCATTTTTTCCATTCCTGGCACAAGTGCACATACCAGGATTGGAAACTTTTGATCCTGGAACTTGTGCACTCAACTGTCTTTTTTATTTTTTAACCTTCTTCTGTCCATGATATATGCTGTATGAAACACAGTGTCATCTTGGTGAGATTTTGCAAAAGAATGGCCCACCTCATGAAGATACTCACTAGGACTTGAGAACAAATTCAATTTCAGCAATACTACTCTCTTTTTTTCTTGCTGATTTTATCATCTGTCCATTCGGACCCCTCAGTACTATTCTCCTTTTCTTACTGATTTTATCATCTCTATATTCAGACTCATACTGGACATGATGTCTGTTATCCAACAGTCCTGTGCCACTACTATTGCTTCCATACCATCACACCCAAACCAAGCAATGGGGTCAGTGACACTGCATACCTGCCAGCACATTTTAAAATATGGGTTTCTGGTAATGCACATAGGCAGATGTATCCATGGTGGCCTTGTAGTATATATTCTGCTTCTGTAGTAGAATATTACATAGAAATCTGAGTGGTCATTTATGACACAAATAATGGCATCTTTCTTTTTTTCCCTTTCACTTTTTTGTTACTATCCTTCATTTTAATATTTTATTTGCTCTTTCTTATTTTCTTTCTGTCTATGTTACCATTTTCTCAGCATCTTCTTCTACCGTGCTAGTGGTGCAGCACAAGAGTCCACCCCACCATCAGACCCAGTCTTCTCCTACCAGCACAGATCTGATTCCAGGCCTGCATTTCCACTGCGAATTAGGGTTAGTATTGTGATGTTACCAGTGGTCCCCTAGTGGTCACTCACAAAATGAGAAAGTGATGTTTTTCCCTCAGGTGGATTTGATAGATGTTGACAATTTGTCATATAATGGGAGTTAACTAAGTTTACAGGGAGTTGATGAACTGGCAGCTGTAAGCCCTACTTGCCCACTGGAAAGGGTCTTAGTGCAGATTCAAGAGTTACACCACTGCCTAGTTTTGCTTTCATCACATTATGCAAAGTCCACTGGAGAAGGCAGCAAAGATGATAACTGACCTCTCCCTGGGAGTAGCCCAGGTAGTATGGAAACAATAGTCAGACATCCACCCTATATCATCCATCCTGGTGTTCTCATTGCTTGTGTGCCACCCATCTTTTCTGTTTGCTGTCAAGTATTTCCCATCACCAATGTCATTCCTCTGTCTATATGCCTATAATCTACCTCTCACCCCACCCCTGTGTGGCAGCACCACCTGTAATGGTCTTTTCTGTAATTTATATTTGTCTGTCTGCCCTCCTCCCACTCATATACTGTCTTGGCATTGCCTGTCTTCCCCTTACATCCTTTGCCATCTTTCCTCTTACCTGTCCCTAAATAAAAAGAAAAGAAAATAAACAAAAAGAAAAAAAAAGCCTTCCAACATCTTCCCACTCCACAGTGGTGCAACAGGTAACATTGTCACCTCACAGCAGATTCTCAGCTTGGGTGATTTTGGTGTGGAGTCTGCATGTCCTCCCATTGTTTGCATGAAGTTTTTCCTAAATTATCTGGTTTCTTCCAGATTACAAACAGATGCAGTAGATAGATTGGACTGAGCACTCTAAACTGGATATATGTGTGAGTGCAAAAGTGTGTTTGGTATGAAATAACAACTGAAGCAGTGCTAACCACCCAGTGGTGTGAACTAGATAATGGTCACTGTTGATGTGTAACCCTAGCCTATGTGCAGAAAATGTGTAAAAGGGAGTTATGTTTGGATGGATGGATGGATGGATGGATGGATGGATGGATGGATGGATGGATGGATAGATGGATGGATGGATGGATGGATGGATGGATGGATGGATGGATGGATGGATGGATGGATGAATCAATGGATGCATCTCCTCACTCCCACTCTAACCTTCTCTTGTGTCCTTGTGTATGTTTCTTTGCTTGATCTGCCTTCTCTTCCTATGCACCTACTGTCCTGTGCACACATTTTCTCTTCATTTAAAGTAAAAAAGTAGAAATAAAAATTGCTGGAACCCATTTTGTGTGGCTTTTAGACATTTTCATAGCATTACTATTGTAACACTTGTGCACACACTAAAGCATGTATCTGCCTCTTGCTTACCACTTGTCTTTGTGTAATTTTTGGCTGCAGTTGTTGGAAACAATCTGTCTCCACCCAACCATTCATTTCTGTAAAGGATTTTTTTTAATTAATAGTAGCTTGAGCTGTGAAATTCCAGCAATAAAGTTTTATTTTTTGTGATTGAAAGAGTTTATGTTTCGGAACGGGGAGGCAATGCTGAACTATTACTGGAACAAAAACAGAATGGTAAATAAGATCAAACGCTACTATTAAGACAGGATTGAATGAAATGCTTTCTCTTAACAATGATCTGAAGTATACATCCACTATTCAATTCAATTCAATTCTATTCAACTTTATTATCATATGTACTAGAGACAGCATCAAAAAGTACAAATAATTTCTTATTCTGCAAATCCTTCAGCAACATATAAAAACAACAACAGTTAACAAGAAGTAATCTAATACAACAAATAGAAAATAAAGGAGATGAGGTGCATGGCAAAGAGAGAGGTGGTGAAGGCTAAGGATAAGGCGTATGAAGAATTGTATGAAAGGTTGGACACTAAGGAGGGAGAAAAGGACCTGTACCGATTGGCTAGACAGAGAGACCAAGCTGGTAAAGATGTGCAGAAGGTAAGGGTGATAAAGGATAATGAGGGAAATGTACACACAGGCAAGGAGAGTATGTTGAGCAGATGGAAAGAGTGCTTTGAGGGGTTGATGAATGAAGAGAATGAGAAGGAGAGAAGGTTGGGTGATGTGCAGATAGTGAATCATGAAGTGCAATGGATTAGCAAGGAGGAAGTAAGGATAGCTATGAAGAGGATGAAGAATGGAAAGGCTGTTGGTCCAGATGACATACCTGTGGAAGCATGGAGGTGTTTAGGTGAAATGGCAGTGGAGTTTTTAACTACATTGCTTAATGAAATCTTGGAAAGTGAGAGGATGCCTGAGGAATGGAGAAAAATTGTTTTGGCACCAATTTTTAACAATAAGGGTGATGTTCAGAGCTGTAGTAACTACAGAGGGATTAAATTGATCAGTCACAGCAGAAAGTTATGGGAAATTGTAGTAGAAGCTAGGTTAAGAAGGGAGGTGATGATTAGTGATCAGCAGTATGGTTTCATGCCAGAAAAGAGCACTACAGATGTAATGTTTGCTCTGAGACTGTTGATGGAGAAGTACAGAGAATGTCAGAAGGAGTGGCATTGTGTCTTTTTGGACTTAGAGAAAGCATATGACAGGGTGCCTATAGAGGAGTTGTGGTATTGTATGAGGACGTCGGGAGTGTCAGAGAAGTATGTAAGAGTGGTAGAGGATATGTACAAGGGTAGTGTGACAGCGGAGAGGTCTGCGGTGGGAGTGACAGATGCATTTAAGGTGGAGGTGGGATTACATCAAGGATCAGCTCTGAGCCCTTTCTTATTTGCAATGGTGATGGACAGTAGACAGACGAGATCAGACAGTAGTGCCCATGGACTATGATGTTTGCAGATGACATTGTGACCTGTAGTGAGAGTAGCAAACAGGTGGAGGAGACCCTGGAGAGGTGGAGATATGCTCTAGAGACAAGAGGAATGAAGGTCAGCAGGTCTAAGACAGAATATATGTGTGTGAATGAGAGGGAGGATAGAGGAATGATGAGGATGCAGGGAGTAGAGGTGGTGAAGGTGGATGAGTTTAAATACTTGGGATTAGCAGTTCAGAGTAATGGTCAGTGTGGAAGAGAGGTGAAGAAGAGAGTACAGGCAGGATGGAGTGGGTGGATAAGAGTATCAGGACTGATTTGTGACAGACGAGGACCAGTAAGAGTGAAAGGGAAGTTCTACAAGAGGGTAGTTAGACCAGCTATGTTATATGGGTTGGAGACAGTGGCACTGACAAAAAGGCAGGAGTCAGAGCTGGATGTGGCAGTGTTAAAGATGTTAAGATTTGCACTGGGTGTGACGAGGATGGACAGCATTAGGAATAAGTATTTTAGAGGGTCAGCCCAGGTTGGAAGGTTTGGAAGCAAAGCCAGAGAGGCAAGATTATATTGGTTTGGACATGAGCTGAGGAGGGATGCAGAGTATATTGGGAAAAAGATACTAAGGATGAAGCTGCCAGGTAACAGGAAAAGTGGAAGGCCTAAGATAAGGTTTATTAATGTGGTGAGAGAGGACATGCAGGTGGTTGGTGTGACAGAGCAAGATGCAGAGGACAGGAAGAAATGGAAACAGATGATCTGCTGTGGCAGCCTCTAATGGTAGCAGCCGAATGAAGAAGAAGAAGAAGATCAGTAAATATATATATAACTCTGCAAAAGAGTGCATTTGAGCAAACAAATCTCATTTCCCCCCAAATCTGGACCAATCTACCATATTGGAGGGAGAGGTAGTATGTGAGTTTTATTTAACAGTCTAATGGCTTGAGGTATAAAACTATCTTTCAGCCTTGCTGTTCTGGCCGCCATGTTCTTATAATGCCTCCCTGATGGTAGCAGCATAAACAGTTTGTAATATGGGTGGGTAATGTCCATGATAATGTTTGAGCCCTCCTAAAACCTCTTTTGGTGTAGATGTCCTCTAATGCAGGTAGTGTTACTTCAATGATGTTTTGTAGTTTTTAATTACTCACTGCAGAGCCTTGCAATCCAGTATTGTACTATTTATGAACCATACTGTAATAGAGTGGGAGAGAATGCTCTCTGTTGTACATTTCAAGAAGTTGCTGAGGATGGTATTGGGCATGCCAAACTTCCTCAGCCTTCTCAGAAAATATTATGTTATACTATATTAGGCTAATCATCAATATTTTAAAATATGTAAAAATGTTTATTATTCTTGCCTCTTGGTATGTTTGTACCCCGTGTGGGAACTGAACACTGCACCTCTGTGCAGTTGCAATAGGCATGCCTCTGAATTCCAATGAATGTCTGAAATCACATTAAAAAACAATCTAATATATTTTGCAAACTTGAACACTTCTATGAGAATGAATAAGAGAACTCAGGCTACACAATTTAAAATGACAGGAAAAAATTAGTCTGCAGTCAAAGTGAGCAGAATAAAATGGATAGAGAAGCCATACTGGTATCACACACACAGCGCAGTGAGACTATATGAGAAGATACATTGCATGTTCACATATTCAAATATAATGCTTCATATGACAGTAGTCTTGCATGTCTGAGTAGGGCTAAATCAGAATCAGTGCAGACAGATTAAATTAGGTAATACAGCAACTGAATAACAGGAATTTTGAAGCTTTTTCAGATAAAATGTTCCCTGAAAACACAGGAAAGATGTGCCATTTCTGCCAGTATCACTGTAGATGAAGAAACAAAAGTGTAAAGTTCTGTGACTAGAACGGATGTACTAGAAAATTATTCTGATCTCTGTGACAATCTGATATTCTTAAAAACAAGAGTTTTGCATTAAACTATTGTCAGAAGCTGTATAAGTGATGCTATATCTCTGTGGAAGGCATATGGCTCAGGGACAAAAAGATAAAGTGGGAACTTAAATGTATGGAGCTGCTATGGTGATAGATAAAACAGAGTGAGATTGCTGAAAGGGTTAACAGCACAGTAACTGTTAGTAAAGAAAGATGAAGTTAGGATTAGTACAGACCTACAAATCTTTAGAAAATGGACTCTAAGAGAACACTGCCCTTTAGAGACAGGTAAAGAAACAGCTGTTGCAATGATTAATGCAGCATTATTCTCAGAGTGGATACTAATTAGAAGTATCAATATATTAAACAGAATGAAGCAACCTTTAAGATTAAGTTATTTGGACATGAGCTGAGGAGGGATGCAGAGTATATTGGGAAAAAGATGCTAAGGATGAAACTGCTAGGTAACTGGAAAAGAGGAAGGCCTAAGATAAGGTTTATGGATGTGGTTAGAGAGGACATGCAGGTGGTTGGTGTGACAGAGCAAGATGCAGAGGACAGGAAGAAATGGAAACAGATGATCTGCTGTGGCGACCCCTAACGGGAGCAGCCGAATGAAGAAGAAGAAGAAGATCAGTAAATATATATATAACTCTGCAAAAGAGTGCATTTGAGCAAACAAATCTCACCCCCCCCCCAAATGTGGACCATATTGGAGGGAGAGGTATTATGTGAGTTTTATTTAACAGTCTAAGAGCGTGAGGTATAAAACTATCTTTCAGCCTTGTTGTTCTGGCCGCCATGTTCTTATAATGCCTCCCTGATGGTAGCAGCATAAACAGTTTGTAATATGGGTGGGTAATGTCCATGATAATGTTTGAGCCCTCCTAAAACCTCTTTCGGTGTAGATGTCCTCTAATGCAGGTAGTGTTACTTCAATGATGTTTTGCAGTTTTTAATTACTCACTGCAGAGCCTTGCAATCCAGTATTGTACTATTTATGAACCATACTGTAATAGAGTGGGAGAGAATGCTCTCCGCTGTACATCTCGAGAAGTTGCTGAGGATGGTGTTGGGCATGCCAAACTTCCTCAGCCTTCTCAGAAAATATTATGTTATACTATATTAGGCTAATCATCAATATTTTAAAATATGTAAAAATGTTTATTATTCTTGCCTCTTGCTGTGCTTGTACCCTGTGTGCACCTTGTATCACTGATAATGACTTTTTGGTCTCATAAAATATCCTGACATCTCTGTGCAGTTGCAAAAGGCATGCCTCTGAATTCCAAGGAATGTTTGAAATCACATTAAAAAACAATCTAATATATTTTGCAAACTTGAACACGTCTATGAGAATGAATAAGAGAACTCAAGCTACACAATTTAAAATGACAGAAAAAAATTAGTCTGCAGTCAAAGTGAGCAGAATAAAATGGATAGAGAAATGGATAATACAGCAACTGAATAACAGGAATTTTAAAGCTTTTTCAGATAAAATGTTCCCTAAAAACACAGGAAAGATGTGCCATCTCTGCCAGTATCACTGTAGATGAAGAAACAAAAGTGTAAAGTTCTGTGACTAGAACGGATGTACTAGCAGTGGTGGCTGGTGACTTCAAATTAAAGGGGGGCTGCAGGAGACAGCTGAATGGGTGGGGCCAATGTGAAGGAGTGTGACCAACTAGAAAGGGGTGGAGCTATGCTCAAAACCACAACAATTGGAACTTTAATTAAATATGCTGCCCTGGGTGACAAACTGTCATTACGAGAGTCCAATCAAGACAAAATGAAGTGTAGAAGAAAAAAAGATTTCAATGCATTGGCTACATGACAACTTACTTAATATCTAGATGGAAACACAAAGGTTGTGAGGCATGAAAAAATAAATTGCTTTTTAAATACATTACTGGAATGCCAGTCAAAATCAAGTATAAAATAAAACAAGCAGCACTCAGCTCAAATCACTTCTCCATGCACTGCAGTTCTAATTATAATTTATATTCAGCTTTATAAATTTACCAAGTAACATGCTGAAAGTAGCAATCTCTGTGATACCCCCACTTGTAAAAATGTTTCTTATCCAAAAAGACCTGCTGCCTAACAACAACTATCTACTTGTTTCATGGAGAACACATGATTAAAGTAAAAAATGAACAGCGAACAAGAAACAAGCTCAAGATAAATTGCTTAAAGGATTACTGCACAAGTTGTGGACCACACATGATAGATTGGCATTCTGCTTAGTTTATGGGTAAAGCCTGCAAATATAACTGCAAGTCTCCAACAAATGTAATGAGCTTCTGAAAATACTGTAATCCTGTCCTTTATTACAAATACTGTCAAATGCATTTCAATACCTAAGGCTTATACATTATCTAGTTATGTAAATATTCTCTGCTTGGCAACAATGAAGAGGCTTTCAATGATGGCAATTCTTTAACAGTATGCTTATTAAAGCTTACTTGCATCTTATAATCTCCAACAAGCTTACCTGATGGTCAATAAAGCATTACTACTTTAATACAGAGCAACAGTGCACTGCAACAGCATGCATTTTCTGAATAAAATGGGTTGGAATGTCACACTAACCCTCATTGTCATTCTTAATTCAATGCGTACTCTTCCACCTTCTTTGAAAGTCATGTCTGATTGTGTGGGTCTTCTCTCATGCAATCCATCTAACTCTTTGTTGGGTGCCCTTATTTCTTTTTGCTTTCCTTCTGCCTATCTCCACTCTTCTTCAGCAGGTCATCTTCCGTTTTTCTATACATGTGCCCATATCACCTTCAGCTGTTCATTTTGACCTTCCCTGCATTAGGAGCTACTTTGACTTCTGCACTGATGTCCACTTCTTTATCTGTTTCACAGTGTGTATCTCACTACTCATTGCAGACACTTTAGCTCCATCACCTTTAGTTTCCTCATTTGCTCTGCCTCAAGTACCCAGGTATTTGTAACATATATTAGTACAGGTCATATTGCTCTTTTGTACAATTTATGTTTCAGCTTCTTTAACACATTACGCTTGACTCTTTGTGCTTTCCAGATACTTGAAGCTGATAACCTCTTTGAATAGTTTCCTTTCTATCTCAATTGTCACCTTTTCAGATTTCCTTATTTGCTGCTATGACACGTGTCTTGTCTGCACTCGGTTTCATCCCACGTGCCTTGAATTATGCATTCCATTCCCCCATTATTTGCTGAAGTTCTTGTTCAGAATCTGCTTGCAATGTCACATCATCAGCATACTGCAACTTTATTGATCTTTCAATGTCATGACCTGTTTGCTAATGTAGTACATCATCAGCATGAAGAACAGTGGTCTCAGAGCTGAACTTTGATACATATCACCCCACTGGGAACCCTTCTGTCAGTCTAAGCAGTGTTCATTTTTTGTCATTGTGTGGTTCTACATAGCCTGTACTAATTTTGTTTTGAAACATCAAAGGACTGCCCAAGTCATCTTTCTTGTGACCTTGTCTTATGCTTTCTCCAGGTCTAGGAATGCTGAGCTGAACTCTTTCCTCATCCTTAACTTTTTCTCAACTATCTGTCCCACTGCAAAAATCAGGTTGATTATGCTGCATCCTTTTATTGAGGAACCTCTCTGGACATTCCAGTACTTGGATATGCCTGGTTAAGTACATACCAAAGGGGGAATTGTACTCAATGATAGGTGTGATGAATTCCAAATACAGTTTAACAATGACTTTCTTGGACTTAGATGCCGTACCTTTGTTTATAAGTTGCACAACATCAAATGATTTCCTCACCACTGTAGACACACGATGGTCAAATTCTAGATTACTATCTATGTGTGCCCCAAAGTCCCTGACTGCTGGGTCAGCTCTAAGGTGTGTGTTGTCAATGTGATAGTTACTAGGGACGGATGACTTCCCAAAGAATACTATTATGCATTTCTTGCCATTTAGTTTTAGTCCATGGCTCTGACTCCATTTGTTTGCCTGTGTCAATCCTTCTTGGAGAACAGTTGTGTCAGTGTGAAATTCAAGGACATCTTCTAATTTGCAATCATCTGCAAATTTAGTCAGCCAGAGACCACTGACATTGGCCCTAACTTCTGAGAAGTAAATGTCAAAAAGGAGCGGTCCAGCGACTGATCCTTGAGGGACTTCAATTGTGAATGGCCTCTTTAAAGAGGTGGACTCCCCAGTTCTAACTTCATAGGTCCTGTCTGTAAGACATTTGGCTATCCCCTGGGTGACATACAGGTTTGTACCTAACCTCTTGAGTTTGTCAACAATGCCTGAGTGGGTTTTGTGTCAAATGCCTCGGCCAGGTCAAGTTAGGCAGTGTAAATGATTTTGCCCTCATCCTTTGCTTTGGTGACCTTTTCAAAGAAGTCCACCAGGTTGAGTAGGCATGATCTGCCCTTGATGAAACCAAACTGGGTTGGGTCCACTGTCTGGAGGTTTACTATCTGTCTGTTGATCATCTCCATGATAATTCTTTCCAGGGCTTTACATGTAAGACTCATGCGACGCGTGGGTCTGTAGATGGCCCACCTTTGTGCAGAGGGATGACTGTTGCCTTTATCCATTCATGAGTCATGAAGCCTGTTTGGAGGCTACAGTTAAATAGTAATTCCAGAGGCCATGATAGGTCATGTTTCATGCTATTTAGAATGCATCCTGGGATATTGTCTAGGCACATTGATACAGTGCTTTTGGTCTTAGAGAGAGCATTAAGGACAGGGTCTATATTATATTATTGAAAAGCCATTATATCGAACTGTTTTTCATTGACCCATAAAAGTCAAACTCTTATAACAGCAAAAATCCGAATGAGCGAATTCTTTCCCTGGGAAAGAACTCACTAGCCCTACCATGAATTACACACTACTTTATACATAACATATAACTGCTTTTCAATAACCTAATACAGACCCTTAAGGTCCTGTTCCTTAATGATAGTAGGGGGAGTTATATTTGATGGTATTTCCTGAGTGAAGGTTGAGGGGGAGAGACGGGTAATGTTGGAGCTGAATTTATCAGCCAGGAGGTTTGCTATATCCTCTGGCTTAGTATAGATGGCTCCATTTACAATGAGCTCTGTACACAACTGCGTATTGCCGTTGAGGTTGTGGACATACCTAAAGAATGTTTTGTGGTTGCCCTTGGCTTGGGAGGCCAAATTTACCTTAAAAATGGCTTTGGTAGATTTTATTTGTCCTCTGAGTTGTTTGTTTAGTTTGATGAGAGTGCTTTTATCCTGCAGGGTGCTGCACGTCCTAATTTTTCCCACAATTTTCTTCCTCCTCTTATATAACCTATTGGTTTTGTGATTCCACCAGGGTGGCTTGTTTTTTAGTTAGTTCTGTACTTTTTCCTTATGGGTACAACTGCTTCTATGCAGCTATTAACATGCTTGTACAGGGTTTCTGTGAACAGTTCTGCATAGGTAGCAGTGTTCTTAGTGGTTATGGGGGCTTGACATTTTGCCAGGTTCTCACTTAATCAAAGGAGGTTAGCCTTAGAATAGGTCCTGAATATTCCAGGTTTAGCTGGAGGTCCAGGTTTTATTTTTACTTCAAAGGGGGCCATTCATCTTCCATCTTACTTTCTGCTACTCTGCTTATTCGTTTATCAATTATACTTTTCATCACTTTCATGTAGTATGGCAGGAGTTTGATATCTATAGACTGCCAACAGCTATGACTCTCCCTTTTGTTCTTCTAAACCAACACTAAAATGTTTATTCTGCAGTCATCTGTCATACACCCTTTTCTTCATAATGCTAAGAGTACTCTCTGGAGCCATTTCTCCCCTAATTAACCCAAACCTTTGGTCATATCTGCCATATCGTCTGATTTTGCTGCTTTCCCTGACTTCGTTTTCCTTAGTGCTGCTCTAACTTGTTCCCAGCTGGGCTCTTTCTACTCTTCTCTTGTAGGCCATGTCTAGGGCTGTACAGTTTCCATGGGTTTTACTTCATTCAGAAGCTGTTGGAGGTATTTTTTCTGTCTGTCTTGGATGTACTGTTGACAGATTAGCAGATGTTTGCTGGCATCCGTTATGAAGCGTGCCTGATGACTATCTCCTTTATATGTCTGCACTGAACCTGATAAAGTTTCTTTGTGATATCTTCTGAGTCTTTTCTCAGGAGCTGGTTGATTGCCTCTGATGTACTGTGCTTTGTTATTGCAACTGCTCTCTTAGCCTCTTGCTTAGCCTACCAGTATTCCTTCTTGGCCTGGTCCATATGTTGTATCCCCTACTTTTTTCCACACTCCTTTTCTTTTGATAACTTTCTAGACTTTTGTATTACACTACCAGCCAACTTGACCATATACTATCTGTTCTACAGTCTTCACACATGTTGTTTTGAGATGCTGCAATTCTTTTTTCCACTCCAAATACTAAATATCAAATTTGCTTCAAATGGATGCATGCAAGAAAAGGCAAGGGTCAATATTACTCTAAGAAAACACGCCTACTGTAATGTCTGTGCACTGAGAGATAAAAACCCAAATCCAGATATGCACAGACTGAGAAGGGAATGCTGCTGTTGTGTTCCCCAACCTTGGGAGTCATTTATCCTCTCCTGTTTGTTGTTTCATCATTACTATCACAGGGTATCTACCCTCTATTTCTCTGTGTTTCTCCATTGTGGCTCTCCCTTCAGTATCTCCACCTGTCATGTCATTCTTTGTTTGTATTAAAGATTTGTGTATCTGTCCATGCTTCCATCCTATACTGTTATTCCTACTCATGTAATTTCTTGCTTCCCTCCCATTCTATCCATCTCTAAAAATAAAAAAGACACTGTCCTACAAAAAATAAATTACCTTTCACTGAGGAAGCTGTGTATTTTGCAGTGAAAGCAGTTTGGTTTTGATTTAATAAACATGTTGCTTGAGGCCGTGTCTAAGTTTTCTGTGTGCAATGAATTGGACTATTTTGAAATCATGTGTGCTTCTCTGGTGTTGTATATACAAATACACACACACACACACACACACACACACACACACACACACACACACACACGAGATATGAGCATGCAGGGAGGCTTGTACCTCTGCAAAAAATATTTTGCTTGTGTGTGTGTGTGTGTGTGTGTGTTTTATGCTGGGTGGCTGGGTGTTCTGAGATCTGATATTATGAATGTTGGTCTTTTGTTTTTTGAAATTATGGTCTGTTGACATAACAAACTAGATCCACACACAGCCACATGTACATGCACTCACATCCACACAACACACAGACACACACACAAACACATACGCACGCAGACACACACACACACACACACACACACACACACACACACACACACACACACACACACACACACACACACACACACAGAAACATGCGCACACACACGCACACACACACACACACACACACACACACACACACACACACACACACACACACACTGGTGTAGCCACGTATTTTGCACACATGGTCCATATTGCAGCTCCCCACAATAAAAGGTATAGGTTATCCATGTTACCACAGCACACAAAGGATCTATATTGGACCCTCACCAAAAAGGAGAGTAGACATCCTCCTGATGACCTCTGGAATACTGACTGCAGTATGTTGACTAGCTTTCCATATAATACAGCCTGACTTTTAGCTGCAGTGCTGGTTTGTAAAAAGGCTCTGTACAGTAGCTGACAGACTTGGTTTACAATGCAGTACTGAGACAGCTGCCTGTACCTCATCATGGTAGCCAGTCTCACACTCATTAAATACTAGTGCTGATATTCAGCAATCGCCCTCAGCGACACATCCTGGCAGTTACTTCCAAAGGTCTGGTAATGCAAATGCCAATATGCAGCACTGAAAAGGATTAGCTTTACACCATGGCAGCTGGTTCCACACCAGTAGGAAGGGCTGGCAAGCATCGGTGTCATAACATGATACCTGGTCTCAGAGAGTTCCACTTATGCCAGTATTATCCATTTCTCACACTTACTCATAGCTGCATTAATAATTTCAATATCATAACAAATAGCCAGTTTACACCAAGAAACAACAAACCATAGCCAATATAAGCAGGCTGTTACACTAATTACAGGACTACAGTTACAGCTTTGTTCCATTTGCAAATAAGACTAGCCCATATTACGAAAATTAAAAAAAAAAAATCTCTAAAGCATCCAGTCACAAAATTAGCCAGCAAAACCTTGCAGACCAGACATATTAATGTATTGCAAACATAAGCAATGTTTAAAGAATAATTATTATGAATATCCTAAGCCAAGGGCTGAACGTTCTTTTAGGGAAGAAATAAGTTATGTTCAAGGTTTAATGTTCAAAACAGACAAAATGATAGCTTCCAAAATACAGAGATGACAAATGTTTGCAAGGATACATAAAATAATATCAGGAAATAGTGTCTACCTCCCCCCCCCCAAAAAAAAAAAAAAGACAGTCAACCTCTACATACTCTTCTAGTGTTCGACTGGGATGAAAGTTATAGAACAAAAATGGGCAAAGGCATATAATTCAATCTGTTGCTGGAATAGATATACAAAGAATGCTCCATCTCCCCCTACACAGAAAAGACAGCCACCTTCTGTGCACTTGTTTGATGTCAGATTGGGACAACAAGGAAAGAAAAAAACAGAGATTATTTCCACATTTCAACTTGTTGCTGTCAGATTTATTTTACACAGCTCTGTACCCATACTTCCCAAAAAAGTCACTTGTAAACACATCTGATATTTGATTATGGAGCAAGTAAAAAAGTAACAATCACAGTAGTGTATTCCAATTTTTTTTCTGTTGGACAGTACACAACCCTTAGACAAACTATCTTACATTACACTTCTGGGGTTTGGTTGAATGGAAAACTAAAGAAGTAATGATAATAATATTTTGTTTTATTTGTATTTATCATTTGTTGAGTTAAACTAGTAGACTCTTTTTATGGGGAGACTCAAGGCAGTATTTATACTATAAAGGGAAATTTTGCCAGGGCATCAGGGAACTTCACCTATTTTTTTAATGGGTGCTGTGGTATATTTTACTTCTACCTGAGCTACCACCAACTCAGGCAGATGAGATCTCAGTTGAATGTCTTATCCAAAGCCGTAAAGAAGCTATAGTGATCTTTTCTTACATTTCTGAGAATGTGAAGACAGAGGACCCTGTTAAACATATGTCAAAATACTCTTATAAATAGCAAGGTATATGGGTCATAGGTCACCAGATGTTCTGACAGTCTGGAAGTTCTGTGGTGTATTTTATGCCTTATTTTTGAAAGATAATAGTTTGTCAATTGTTTTTTATTTTTTCTGCTATGTAAAATATTTAAGCATGTACTCACCAGAAATCTGTGTGCATATACCTACACAGGCAAACACAGACACACACACACACACACACACACACACACACACACACACACACACACACACACACTCAAACACAAATATCATCCTTCTTTCTGAGATACACGCATACAGAGACACACTGCCATTGCCTCTGACAAGCAAGGTCTGTCACAAGATGAACCCAGGCACAGACACGTACATAGTTCTTTTAGCAGTGGGCAAAGTGGAAGAATGACATTTACTCAAGAGCATGTCAGTGGGGTGTTGCAGGAATCCAAGGTTTCTGGCTTAACCCACAAAGAGACAGGGTAGACCTGCTGTCTACACAAAGAATGAGCCACAGCTTAAAAACCAACCAGTTTGCCAGCAGCAGTGAGATGACAATGCTATTCGCTGTGCCACTCTAACAAGCAGTGGTTGCTTTCACATACATGGTGCACAGAATACTAACATAGCTTCTTAAAATGCACAGTGCTGTTGTATGACTATGATGGAAAACGAAAGTCATTATGGCCAGCTTATAAGTCTTAAATACATTGCAGCAACACCCCTAAGATGCATACACAAACTGCCAGACAGACACAGAGACAAACACAGAAATGCACACATGCACAAGCACACAAATGCACGCATGTACACACACACACACACACACACACACACACACACACACACACACACACACACACACACGCCACATGCACACACACACGCACGCACACACGCACACAACAAACACACACACACACACACACACACACACACACACACATGCATACAGACACACATGCACACACATACATGCATGCATGTACCCAGAGATACACACCACAAACACACATGTACACACACACACACACACACACACACACACACACACACACACACACATGCCACATGCACGCACACATGCACGCACACACACACACACACACACACACACACACACACACACACACATGCCACATGCACACGCATACAAAACATAAACCATTACAGTGTTGCCAGATCAGTAATTATTCAGCAGAAATCAAGCAACAGCAGGTATAAGTCACTTTTTCCACAGATAGCTTCTCTATGCATCAACAACAGCCTCTGTACCAATCAATTACAGCTACTTTATCGAATGCACGCACAGACACACACACACACACACGCACACACACGCACACACACACACACACACACACACACACACACACACACACACACACACACACACACACACTCTCAGAGGCACAAAGACACATACACAGAAACACGTCCACAACCTGTAAAAAAATTTTGCAGAAATCAAGCAACAGCAGGTATAAATCACAGAAAGAAAGGTTTTACATAGTGAAAAATATCTTTATTTTTTATTTAGTTTAGCAATTATTAAAGGAATGTTAATCAAAATGTAAAATAGATAAGATGTCTTCAGTATGAAAAAGTCACCTGTTTTCTTACATGTGATATCTGCAACCCTAATTAATGCACCCCACTGTATTTTTGACAGGTGTCAGAGATAAAACACTTTACATCTTTCAATAAAGTCCATCAGTGCTGAACTAACCTATTGCTACTGGACAATAAATACAGATCTAGGCATAACTCTCAAATTCATTGATTAAGAATTCTGGACAAAGCCAAAAGTCCTGGGTGTATGAGTGTGCGGGGGGAGGGTGAATACCCAAATTAATGAACAGTTTTAAATATTACTCCAATTCACTTAAAACATTAGTGGTTTATATCAACATGTATTTTAGACTAATAAGAGTAATAAAACTCTAATATCTGGTATTATTGGCTGAATGTAATTCTCTGTGATTTACAAGAAAATCAGCAATTGTATAAGACAGAGGGCAAAATACGAGGACATCTTATCATATCAAACTGGGGATGTTCTGCCAAACCAGGGACAGTTAAAAGGCATGCACTGTAGCAGAGATGCAGAGGAACTACTACAGCGAGCTACACAAGTTCACAGCAGCACTGCCATGTTTGTGAACCCCGACGACCAATACAAAGCAGTACACAAAGTATACTATAAAGTGAAATGAGTCACACTGAAAAAAATATTTATTACAGTACAACAAATGTGACTCATGACTGCATTCTTTCTGAAACAAGTATTTGAAAACTTTAGTTGCTTAAAAGAGAAGTAATTGTGGTACTCAGATTATTATTGCAACAACTGAAATCTCCACTTAGGCAAAACAGCTCCAGCTCTATAAATCTTTTCAACTAATACTGGAGAACAATACAGGAGAAATAAACTATTACTACAATGCAAGCAACTGAAAAGAAATCATCTCTCTCTCTTTCTCTATGTCTTCAGGGACAACTACAACTCTATGCCATTGACACAATAAGAGAAGAAAGTGAACATCTCACCTTTACTAGTATAAGCAACTGGCAGCACCATTTCTGCTCCACTACTTCTTCAGATTCAGAGGTCATGCTTCAAGCCATCCACCACTGACTTTGACTAAAATTAAGCTTAGACAGAAGTACACTTTCAAGCAAGCAGCTAACTTTTTGGCAACTCACCCCAGTGCATAATGTTGCCTTTCAACAGAAAAGAGTGGTCTGATAAATTGCTCCCATGTGTTACTTCTTGGGAGAAACTACATATATCACTATTACAATACACTATAATTAAACAGATGTTGTTTTTATGCCACACACACACACACACACACACACACACACACACACACACACACACACACACACAGATCTGACCATTGTTAAATTACTTAACTGTGTGGCTTTATGGTATAGTTAAAACAGAAGTGCCCCCCCCCCAAAAAAAAAAAAACATGAGGGGACAGTGACAACATGCAAACTTTGATGGCTCCAGCACCATAGCCAACAGGGATAAAGCCATAACTTCAGCCTTTGTAACAGAGGTTCCTTTAGTGGCATAACCAGAGAGGGATCGGTGTGCTCATCTCAGGGTGAAGGGCATTTATCTATGCATTCCCTATGGGGGTACATGGTCCATATTAGGCGGTAGCCCACAGATATAGGTTCATAGGTTCATAGGTTCATATTAGGCTATCTGCCCTGGGGCATTTATAAGCCTAGCCGGAGTGTGTTTGGCTTTCTCCACCCTTTGATTTGAGTTTGCTGTGCCCTTTTTAAGGTTTGTTTACTGTGCCTCTGTCTAGTAGTGACACAGAAGTAATCCCCGGGGTAAACCTACGATCTCCCATACACTCATCAAGATTCCTATTGAAGAGAGTCAGTGAGGTGCTCTGCCTAACATGGACTGGGATTCTATTCCAGAGCAAAGGGAGCCTCTGGGTTATGAATCTGTCCCTCCAGCATGTTCTATGTATTTCTATGCTGAGGTTCAAGTCCCTCGAGCACATGGTTTTGAGGAATTTAGATTTTCTGAGGTGGAGCATGTCCATTAATTCTGGGTTGGACATAGCTTTGTATGTCAGGCATAGATCGCCACGAAGTAGGCGGTATGCAACTGAGTAGAGCTGGAGTTTTTTTAACCGGGCAGCATATGGGATCTGTTGGAGTCCCTTGATCCTCTTTGTGAGGTACTTTTGGGGTCTTTCTAGTTGCTGCAGGTGGCAGGTAAGGTACATCCCAAAAGGGGCATTGTATTCTATGATGGGCCTGATGAGGGATGAATAAAGGGGCACTATTACCTCACTTGATCTAGATGTGAATCCTTTCGTGATAAGGTGGGCTATGTAGAAGGTCTTTCTAACCACTTTGGCAATGTGGTTGTCGAAGGAGAGATTGCTATCAACTTGGGTCCCCAGGTCCCTAATTACTTCTTCTGTACTTAATGGGTTACCACCTATGTGGTAATTTGTGGGCACTTTGTTTTTGCCAAAGGGTATGACTATACACTTTTTGGCATTTAACTTTAGGCCATGGCTCTGGCACCAGTTATCCATCTCTGAGAGATGGAGGATGTTCGTGTCAACTGGAGAGGCAATTATGGCGCCGAGTTTGCAGTCATCTGCAAACTTGGTCAGCAATAGTCCTCCCATGTTGGCCTGTACCTCGGAAAAGTATATGCCGAACAAGAGAGGTCCCAGAACCAGAGCCTTGTGGGACACCACTTGTAACCGGTTTCGAGTCTGACATGGCTCCGGCAATTCTGACTCTGTGGGTACTGTCTTTGAGCCAGTTAGCAACCCATCTTGTGACATAGGGGTTTATATTTAAGCTGGATAGCTTATCTATGATGCCCAAGTGGGGTATTGTGTCAAATGCCTTTGCAAGGTCCAGATAGGCTGTGTGGACTACCTTCCCTTCATCTATGGCCTTGGTGACTGTTTCGAAAAAGTCGACCAGGTTCAAGAGGCAGGATCTGCCCTTGACAAAGCCAAATTGGGTAGGATCTAGTGTCTGTAGGTCCCCAATGTCTTTGTTTATGAGTTCCATGATGATCCTCTCCATGGCCTTGCAGATAAGACTAGTCAGGCTTATGGGGCGATAGTTACCAGGGTCCGTTGAGGCACCACCTTTGTGGAGTGGGACCATTGTTGCTGTATGCCATTCTTTGGGTACATATCCTGTAGTGAGGCTGAGATTGTACAGCAGTTTTACGTGAGGGTTTAGTTCTTCTTGGAGTTCATGTAGGACACAACCCGGGACTCCATCTGGTCCCATTGAAGCAGTGTTTTTTGCTTTGGAGAGGGCGGCTTTCACCTGAGCATCTGAGATGTTAGGGAGACTGCACTCTGCTGGGATAGATATTTGCTCTTTTGGGGGGGAAGGGGGGGGGGTTTGCACTGAACCTGTCTGCCAGGATGTTGGCAATGTCTGTGGGTTCAGTGTATTTGTTTGTCATTTAGAATCAACTCTGAGTATATCTGGGAGTTGCATCCCAGGTTCCTAACATAGCTAAAGAAAGCCTTGTGATTATCTTTAGTGTCCTGTGCAATTTTTCTTTCGAAGCTGGCCTTGGAGGATTTTATGAGGGATCGTAATTTTTTGCTAGTACTGATCAGAGATGACTTCCCTTTTAGGGATTTTGCTCTATCATGTAGTAGCTTCCTCCTTCTGTTGTACAACTTATTTATGGCTGGGGTCCACCAGACTGGATGCCTGCCTTTGGACGATTGGGTCTTGGTTTTGTTTGGGATAGCATGATCCATGCATTCCTGGAGGTGTCCATAGAATGCGTTTATATAGGATTCTGTGGTTTGGGCCGTAGTTTCCACTGGCCAGGGGGCCTTGAAGGATTCCATCTCGGTTTTGAGAAGTGTGAAGTTCACTTTTGAGAAGTTTTTCACTGTGGTTTTCTGGGCTGGGGGTGGGGTTGGGTTTTGGATATCCAGTGAAATTAATTTATGGTCTGA
Source organism: Protopterus annectens (assembly GCF_019279795.1). NCBI lineage: Eukaryota > Metazoa > Chordata > Ceratodontiformes > Protopteridae > Protopterus > Protopterus annectens. The sequence continues at coordinate 1,655,044,050 of NC_056737.1, read as the reverse complement.
TCTTACCAATGAGGGGTATACTTTTGGTGTGGAGCATAGGGTCCCCATGTTGGTGATGATCAAGTCAAGTATGTTTTCCCCTCTTGTGGGAGCTGTGACTAGTTGTTCCATGGCATTTGAGTTTATAAATTCCAGGAACCTTTGGGCTAGGGTGTTGAGGCTTGAGTAATGCTCCCAGTCTATGTTTGGGTAGTTGAAGTCACCCAATATAATGGTGTTTGGAGAGATCTTCATGTTCTCCAATGTTTTCAGGAAAGCCGAGTGGGATTCCTAATTTTGAGATGGGGGTCTGTAGCATGCAATAAACTGAAAGGCAGTTTTTCCCACTGTTCGTTGCACATGGATGGTTTCTGATGCTTCGTGCAACGCCACTAACCTGGAAGTGTGGGTATCCTTGATAAATATGGATACTCCCCCTCCTTTTGTGGTTCGGTCTGAGTTTTGGGGTCGAAAAGCATGATATGAGGTATAACCTGGTAGTGCTGGGGTGCTCTCTGGAGCCTGGAACCAGGTTTCTGTCACTGCACAGATATCGATGTTTTCCATACTGAGGAGAGCTTTGAATGCATGCATTTTGAGGTTCAGACTTCTGGCGTTTAGCAGCATTACCCTTAGTTTCTTGTTCTTTGTGTTTTCTATGGAGGTGGGTTTGTCATTTGAGCCTTGCCTAAAAAAGGCACTATGGGGGTGGCAAGAGCCTTTGCCAGTATCCGAAAGCCCAGGGGTGACAGGTGCAAGCCATCCCTAGCAAAGCAACGTGGCTTGTCGAGCATGTCATCCCAGGCTGACAGGCAGTGGATCCCCTTTGAATGACACCAAAATTTTAGCCAATTGTTAAAATCGATCATTTTGTCTTTATACTGTGGCATCATTCTAGGTGAGGGTAAGATGCTGCTCAAGGTCAGGGTCATACTGGCCTGGGCTACATGATTGGAGAGCTCCTCTATGTCTCTTTTCATGTAGTCGAGGGAGGTACATCTCAGGTCATTCACACCAGCATGTACTATGACAGAATCATATTTGTACTTGCTTTGGAGTGACCTGAGTGCTTGCGTTATGTGGCGGATCCTAGCGCCCAACAGGCAGCTCACTGTGACCTTCTCCTTGTTCAGCCTGGTGAGCGGGACGTCAGTGTGTCTGACTATAGAATCACCTATTACAAGTGTATCAGGTGTGTTATTCAGCCTTAAGGGCTGTGACTGTTTGGCACACTACTTTGTGAGCTATGTGTTGCACGTGTTTTGCTGTGGGGTAGCGTTTGCTTGGGTGTCTGCTTTGGAGGTCTCTGCTGCTTAGGTAGATTTTTATTTAGAGTCTCCGAGTATGTTTTTGTGTGTTTATGTGTTTGGTTTGCTGTTGTGGTAGGACTATGTGAGACTGGATTAGTGTTCTGTGAGGTTATCTTCTCCTCCAGTTTGGCTATATGGTTGCATCTCTCACATATGTTTGAACCTGTTTGGAGGAGGAGAGGGTTTTCAGTGTACATGAGCCAGTTGTAACATTGCCTCAGGATTCCCAGATTCACCAGCTGGACTGGAGAGGAAACCATTAACTGACCTTTGGACATGCTAGAGTAGTAAAGAGAACTCTTTTATCACTTAATTAAAAAGGACCAATAGGGGACAAGGTAATTTTGGAGAGTATATGAGGATGTAGTACTTTTAGTTTATTAGTGCTAGATTGTGAGATTGCTTATTTGGGCAAGTGCAGGGCCTTAGATTGAAACTAGAGTGTTTAATTTGAGAGATAGAGCAGTTCTGAGGGAAAAAGTGAAGAGCAGACTTTGTGGAGCCGGGAATACTTTAAACCCGATTAAGCAGTGCTGCCCAATGCTGTGTTATGCGCACAATCACGCAAAGCCGCGCTAAAGTGGGTTTTTATGCAGGGAACTTCAAAGAGCTAGAAATGGCCCAAAACGGCCAATTACTACAAGATTCTTCTGCTGAGGTCACTCCTTCAGGGACAGATAGGCTGCTCAAGGCTCCCCACTACCACTGGTGAGCAAAGAAACTTCCTTCTATCCAAGTAAGGAAATGGGCAACACAGGAACTATCCAAAAGTACAGAATACAGCAAAGCCTGTATAAGGGACTATTCTAGTTTAGGAAAGGTGGGAAACAAGAATATATATTTTTTTTTCAGGAAAACAATAGGAGAATTACAATATATTCAATGCACAGGCTAGTGCACTTGTGTGGGCAGCCTCAATAGTTAAATATAACAAACAAACTTTTAAATTAAGTGCAGGTAATAAAAAAACACAACAACAAGCTTATAATAGTTAAATCAGCAGTGTAAACAGATGAACAAAGTAGAAGGGGGCTACCAAGGCTTAGGCCATGAATTAAAAAATCCCCTGGTGAAAGAAATCAATAAATGACCCCCTCCCCAGGAAACCCATAGGTCCTGCACTGGACCAAACCTTAAAACAGCAATAGTCCAGGGAAGGACAGGCTGGTAGACTAGGAGATGGATAGGGGCATTGGGTTAATCAGGAAGAATAAGGCAGAAATGGAACAAAAAAAATGCAGTCTCTGAACATAAGTATCCCAGTTCAAAAACAAACCAGGCATTATGAGACTGCAACACTATCTGCTGTATCATTATTGTATACTTAAAATATGGGACATATTTGTTTTGATTACAAGCCATACAAGTGGCTCTAAAAAGTATTCTCTTTAAGCTCTCACTGGTGTAATATTCCTTCACTGGAAAATATTTGAGTGAATATTAGCAGCCAAAATTTGAAACAATTTTTTAATAAATGACACTAGTCAACAGAGAAGTCTACATAGTATTATGGAGACATTACCTGAGATACTATTTTTAGGCATAATAAAAAAAGGATTACTGGTTGACACTGATCATTATGACTCCACCAAACACTGATCACTCCTAATTAGTTCCGGTGGGCTTTTGGCAAAAATCTGAATGGCTACAGATTTGGCCTTACTTTTGACCTTATTTTACTTCTATATTGCAAAAATCTAAAGTTCTGTATACCATACTAATTTGTACAAAACAATCAAATAATATCAATATTTTATTTAACTGAAATATAATAAGATAAAAGGATCCATTTCATGATAATATCTAAGTAATGATTAGCCTTTATGAAATGGGCTGTTGTAGCTTTTAAAGAAAGGTCTCATTACAGTGGTTTAAAAAATGGTAAGGCACACAAATCAGAGTGACTCAATGGGAAAATAAATAATCAACTCTCTGTCAAGAGACTTAGAAAGTAATTACCATAATTCTAAGTCAATTGAAAGAGCTACTGACAAAACAGGATGTACAAAAAATATCATCTTCTGAGGATTCTTAGCACATTTTATAAATTAAAAATATAAGTTGGAAAACAAAATTTGCTTTTTGGATACCTACATAGGCAATGTTTGCATTGGTCAAAAAAAACCCATTACACTACATTATGCTATTCTGTAATAAGACAATAACAGTACTAACTGAGAAAGAGCAGTTATAGCTTTATTTGTGCACTTTGTAATTGCTCAGGTTATTCAAGTAACTATAAGGGTCATATAAGACATCAGACAGGGTTTTATCCATTGCACCATATTTAACAATTATGCTCACTATTTAATTCAGGCTTTTATTAGCAACTTCCACAAAACCAAATTCAAAAATTACTTGACACTAAAACACAGTACTTAAACTTAGATACAAAGACTGAAAGCATTCACAAGATAAAAAAATCCTAATACACTGATGTCTTATTGATTCCACATCTATGAGGTTAATCAAAAAAAATCCTCATAACAAGGCACAAGTTACTGATATTCAACTTTATTTTTACTAGGGAAATGAAATATATAATTTGAAGATTGGAGCTGATAACCAGAAAATGGAAAATTCTGAGATATCTGTCATTGTACACACATGGACACATTGTAACTTGAATTTTCTTGCTATTTGCTATGCATAAACCCAATAGTTTGCTTTACAAGGTGCTCTATACTCAAAATCTGTTTTACTTTTGCTTACCAATAGAAGTGATAAAAATTCTAATGGAATCATGCTAATGCTGAAAAATTACACTTAACAGTCCCAGGAGTAATGTCAAGAACTTCAACTCTTGACAACTGAATTTTCTTTTTTTTTTTCTTTTCACAACTGTTAATTAGTGTTTCTGTGCTGGTTTATCTGAGAAATGCATCTAGTCTCCATGGACATGCAAGGTGATCACACTGTAAATAAAGAAAATGTTTAGGCTACGAGGTTTCAGTCTGCATATTGCGATAGCAGTAGAAAACATGACTGCATTATCCTTATTTGGGTTCTGACAAGGTCATGTTTTCATGGCTGTTAGCTTTAGAAAAGCCCAGCAATCACTGCAGGACAGAGGTAAACACTTGAGGATTCCAGATAATCTCACCATAAAACAGTAGGGTATTTAAATTGAAGGTGGTTGACAGCACACTATTTTTCTCAGCTGTAAGCATTTTCTGCTTCATCTTCTTTGCACAATAGATATATATTATGTTTAAAGACTCATTTGGTGTCTTATTTTTAGCAAATAATTGTTAAAAGAGTACATTATATCACATCCAACTGGTGGTGCTATTTTATTTTCTACTTAAGCTAGGGGTACTTATTGTAATTAGGTGCAGAACTGGGAAATTGGAAAGAATAAAATCCTAATTTAAGAAGCCATTTGTTATGGGACATAAAGCATACTGCTTCATTGTGTTCTTTCGTGTTATTGCTATGCTGGAAGCACAAACATCTAATCAGTCTGTGACAGTGATTCAGTGAATATATTTAGAAAGGATCTAAGGTTAAGTTTAATTTTAATCTCATTTCTCAGAGAGAATAATTTCCTTTCATGTTTATATGCACTTTTTTTACCAAGAGAAAGGTATCATATGTAAAATGTTTTAACTCCTTGACCTGTCTGTTGGCATTCTCTCCTTTTCCTGGTAACTGTCTGCAGTATCCCTTCATTAATTTTTGTATAGCCTATGTCACAACAGTTCAGTAAGCAGTCATGTAATTATGTGTTCCATGTTCTATAACAAGAGGTGTCTATGCCCTTATTATTAATTTAGAATGTTTGGGATAATCATATTCCCTCACCACACACTCTGCATCAGTATTCACAGCATTCAATTGAAAGTAACTGGGAAGCCTTGATATTAAATGCTTGGATCAAGAGGTAGAAGTCTATTACTCCATTTACATTGTCAATGAAAATCATAAATATACTAACTTGTATAATAATGCTGGCAATATTTTAATTACGTTTCTGTACTTACTAAAATATGGTTGAACAGCTTATTTAATGATTTTTAACACCTCTGCTTAACACTTGCTTATTCTGAGCTTTTATGACTATTTTCTAATGAAAATAAACTTTATTTGACATCATGTTTATTTGTTTCTGTATGCTTTGTTGCATGTCCTAATGAATTGCAGCCCTTACTTATTCTATTATAGTCATGATGAGTTTGGATTGCTTAGGGTATCTTCTTAATGGCTTGTTCTACGAAGCTCCCTGTTCCCACTCAAAGTGACAATATTGTGTGTCTTAATTATTCAAAAATTAAACTCCAATTTCAAGAAGAAAATGAAATTCTAAAACTTCATGTCACACCTTTTACACTTTTAAAGTATTTTACATGGAGATTACCTCCCCTGCACTTCCTTAAATGGGTAGATATGCCCTCACATTTCTCCTACTTACGTAAATTAATTTTAAGATCCCAGCACCTCAAAGCAGAGTACAGTTCTTCAAGATATCATAGGTTCAGAACTGTATATTTCCTTATTAATGCTTAGAATTTTACTGTTCTGAGTACCACTATTATAGTCCTTGGACTTTAAGTGTTAATCCTTTCAGGTTGAGGGCCCTTGACATATACATTTCAACTCACTAATACATTTTTGTAGTTGTATTCATATTTGTTATGAGTAAGTTTCATCTGTGACCATTCATGTCTTTCTGTCTAGTGTTACTTTCACCTGCCACTTAGATATTGCCTTCATGCTGACAATGACAGCATCCAGTCTTGTCATTAGACACCACCTTTCCTTTGTAAACTTCTTATCTATATAGAGGGAATATACTTCAGTAAAGACAATTATCCAGGAAAGAAGATGAAAGTCTGCATGCAGAATTTGTTTCCACAACCCCAGCATGTTTTCTTTGTTATTGTTTTGCCTGACAAAACTTGTAAAATGTTTGTAGTTTGGGAAAACATAAATCAGAATTATGCACATGAATTCCACTTTAGTACCCATGTTCAGCTGCAAAGAATCTTAAACTGAGATGGTCCTTCTTAGACTGCTTTTAGTTATAACCCATGCTAGATGGATGCATGCACGCGCACACACACACACACACACACACACACACACACACACGCACACACACACACACACACACACACACACACACACACACACACACACACACACACACACACACATACACACACACACACACACACACTATCCCGATTGCTGACTTCCATAATTATCTTAAGAATTCATAATCATAACACTGTCCAAGGTTTAGCTGCATTACTCTTAAACAACCCACATTCTCCATCCTTTAGCATCACTTGAGTGATGATTGAGCAATGTGTACCAACAGCAAATTTTGCCTTTCTCCTTCATGTCCATGTAGAGACAATAAATGAGAACACAATGTGTATAACATGATGGTTGCTTCTCATAAACATGCCCTTTATAATCTACTACTCCAGTATTCTGCCTTCAGATTCCTGGTGTCATTCATCCTAAAGTGTATGTCCAAAATACCAGGCATTACATTACGACTTTCCAGCTAGAACTAAAATGGGAGCAAAGGGCCCCATTGCATAATTCTCACACCTTGCTCAAGATTTTCACTTATCTTGGATCAAACTCCAAAGACACCCTGACACACATACATCTTGGCATTCTGTTATGCTCAGTTCCTCCGTTCATGTATGGATAGTGAATAATTCAAATTTAATATAATCTTAGCGATAAAAACAAAGCAAGAGATGGAAACATTAAACATCATTTAAGGCATGGGGAAACACAAGGTAAAAAGCCTTAGTCTATCTGCCATACTCAGCCTTGGCAGTATATATTTTTTTATTTTCATTTCTTTTTGTGTATTTTACACCCATTTTCTGCTTTGCCACATTTCTTTTTTTACGCTCCCCATTATGTAGTAATTTGCACTTTATCAGTATCAGCCAGCTCTATTTCTGTTTATCACCTAACATGCCTCCTATATTTATTTGAAGTCCATCTGCCACTTTACCTCATTGTTTCACCACAAACATTAGTGTTTGCCATTCTTTCCCTTCATAAAGCATGGGTGCTGTATCAGCCATCAACAAAGTCTTGGTCCCACAGAACTGTAATCATTAATCTTTAAAGCTGCACGACTATCAATTGTTTACTACTGCAATTCAAAAAATAAGCTCACAAGAAGACTCAAGTGCACACACATTTTCTGTCTGTTTAAATCCCTCACTGAACATAGCCTGCTACCATCATGCTGTCTAATCCCAATACAGGTTTTGTTTCTTAACAGATCAGACTTGCTTCTAAGCAACCAGGTAACTAAAGTATTACATGCATCTGAACCTACCCCTTTGCAACAGTTGTATTTCAGAATATCATCGCTGTTTAGCAAATTAGTGATTCCGAAGGTAATTTAGTAAATTAAAAGAGTTGAGATTGTAAACAGTTCATAATCCATCTCTGGCCAGCATGCAATGCTGAAGCATTTCAGTAATACCATCTTAAAATTGCTTAGACTGGTGATCGCAACAAGATTTTCAGCATTCCATAGAAAAGTATTAATGTACCTGTAAAACACAAGGAAAAGAAGAACATTTCATTCAGGATGAAATCTCACAACTGCCACAGAAATCATCCTCAGGAACTGCCATTTCCTTTCTCTTCACTAACTGCAGCTGTTCAGTTAGTGAGAGAGAAAAAATATATAGCAAACTTAAATAACTGCTGCTGAAGCAGTTACAGGGACTTGCCCCTTACTTTCCCTTAGCTCACCATGACTTTTAGAAATCTTTGAGCAAAGGGTCAGCATTAAGGTTAGAGATACCACCCATACTAAGGTGGTGAGTGCTGGGATAGCACCCCTGCCATCTTTAGTATTATGTACTAACCTTAATCATAACGCTGCCCCTTTCCTGAACCCTAACCCTTTGGCTTATCTTCATGCTGTTATAAAAATCATCCCATAACACTGCTACTATTAAGATGAATTTGAGGCTAATGTAATTGGTGGCAGGGAGTAGTGTTAATATCAGGAGAGAAAATAGTTTTCCTTTCTCAATATTATTTAATTCAATGGTTTTTGTTTGATTATTTTTGGTATTGTATAAGTTCAAACTTTTTTGTCAATGTTTTCAATTTGACATTAAATTAGTTTGATCATACAGAATAAAACTCTCTCTCTCTCTATACATATATATATATATATATATATATATATATATATATATATATATCTCGACACACACACACACACACACACACACACACACACACACACACACACACACACACACACACACACACAGACGCACACACACACACACACACACACACACACACACACACACACACACACACACACACATTTATTTATTTATATATTCATGTGTGTGAGTGTTTGTGTCCATCTGCCTGCATGTGTGCATATGCGTGTTCCTTCCTCTAACAATTACATACCCTACAGCAACTTTAAAATATTAGCCAGAGGAGTTGTTTGACATCTAAAATATGTGTATACTGAGAGTAAAATAAATCATCAGCATTTAGAGAGGTACAAGATACACCTTGAGAACTTTCCTCTGTGAATGTAAGTGTGTGTGTGTGTGTGTGTGTGTGTGTGTGTGTGTGTGTGTGTGTGTGTGTGTGTGTGTGTGTATACATGTGTGTGCGTATATACGTGTGTGTGTTTCTCTGTCTCTGTGTTAGTTTTTGCATGTGTGTAAGTGTATGTATATATATATACATATATATATATATATATATATATATATATATATATATATATATATATATATATATATATATATATATATATATATATATATATATATATATATAGATATATATGGGTTTAGGACTATTCACTGAAAACACATTTCACTGAAACATGTTTGACTGTGCACAATTCACTGAAAGTTCAATTCACTGAAAACACAATTCACTGAAACATATTTTACTGAAAGTTATATATGGCCTTTTCCCCAATGTAGTGTGACCCTGGAAGTAGAATATATATATATATATAGTAAGGGGGTGTGGGGGGCATAGCCCCTGACCTATTTTAAATATTTTGAACTATGCACATGGATACTTGCAATTTCAATAAATTACTCTTTTCTAAACTTAATATATATATATCTATATATATATATATATATATATATATATATATATATATATATATATATATATATTTATATATGGGTCTACGAGGTATGCTCGAAAGCCCAAATACTTGAATGTTATTTTCATGAGACAATAACGGAAACTAAAATATCGAACCGTGCATTTTTCCCAGGGCAAGTAAGCACTTTCCCAAAACTTCACAAAAACTCACTGGAGTATGTGAAACTCTCCTAGGTAGGGGGCTGTGCCCCCACCCACCAACTATATATACCAACTCCAGGATTGCACTACAGTGGGGAAAAGGGCATATTTCCCCACATTGGGCAAGTGTTTACTTGCCTGTAAAAAACTGCATGGTTCAGGACTTCAGTTTTCATTATTTTCATCTCAGGAAAATAACACTGGAGTATATGGGCTTTTGACCAAAGCAAATTAGACCCATACACATATATATATATATATATATATATATATATATATATATATATATATAATTATATATATATGTATGTGTGTGTGTGTGCGTGTGTGTGTGTGTGTGTGTGTATGTTTCATTTCCTTCAACAGCAATCACATTCCTACCACAATTTTGAAATATTAGACTGATAGGTTCATAGGTTCATAGGTTCATACTAGGCTATCTGCCCTAGGGCATTTATAAGCCTAGCCAAAATGTGTTTGGCTTTCGCCACCCATTTCAAATTTATTTTGCTATGCCCTTTTTCGAGGTTAGTATACTGTGCCTCTGTCTAACAGTGACACAGAAGTGATACCCGGGGTAAACCTACGATCTCCCATCCTCTCATCAAGATTCCTCTTGAAGAGAGTCAATGAGGGACTCTGCCTAACATGGACTGGGATTTTATTCCAGAGTGAAGGGAGCCTCTGGGTTATGAATCTGTCCCTCCAGCATGTCCTATTTATTTCAGTGCTGAGGTTCAAGTCTCTCGGGCGCGTAGCTCAATGGGATTTGGATTTTCTGAGGTGCAGTATGTCCATTAATTCCGGGTTGGACATGGCTTTATATGTCAGGCACAGATCACCTCTCAACAGGCGGTATGCCACTGAGTAGAGCTGGAGTTTCTTTAACCGGGCAGCATATGGCATCTGTTTGAGCCCTTTGATCCTCTTGGTGATGTACTTTTGGGGTCTTTCCAGTTGCTGCAGGTGTCTGGTAAGGTACATCCCAAAAGGGGCATTGTACTCAATTATGGGCCTGATGAGGGATGAGTAAAGAGGCACGATGACGTCCCCTGATCTAGATGTGAATCCCTTCATGATTAGGTGGGCTATATAAAATGTTTTTCTAACCACTTTGGCCACGTGGTTGTCAAATGAGAGATTGCTATCAACTTGGGCCCCCAGGTCCGTAATTACTTCTTCTGTACTTAATGGATTACCACCTATGTGGTAATTTGTGGGCACTTTGTTTTTGCCAAAGGGGATGACTATACACTTTTTGGCATTTAGCTTGAGGCCTTGGCTCTGGCACCAGTTGTCTGTTTCTATGAGGCCCTTTTGGAGGATGCTTGTGTCAACTAGAGAGTCGATTATGGTGCCCAGTTTGCAGTCATCTGCGAACTTGGTCAGCCACAGTCCTTCCGTGTTGGCCTGTACCTTCGAGAAATATATACCGAACAAGAGAGGTCCCAGGACTGAGCCTTGTGGGACACCACTTGTAACTGGTTTGGAGTCTGACATGGCTCCAGCAATTCTAACCATGTGGGTTTTGTCCTTGAGCCAGTTTGCAATCCATCTAGTGACATAGGGGTTTATATTTAAGCTGGTGAGCTTATCTATAATGCCCGAATGTGGTATTGTATCGAAGGCTTTTGCGAGGTCCAGGTAGGCTGTGTGGACCACCTTCCCCTCGTCAATGGCCTTGGTGACTGTTTCAAAGAAATCAACCAGGTTTAAGAGGCAGGATCTGCCCTTAACAAAGCCAAATTGGGTAGGATCCATTGTTTGTAGGTCCCCAATATCTTTATTTATGAGGTCCATGATGATCCTTTCCATAGCTTTGCAGACCAAGCTAGTCAGGCTTATAGGGCGATAGTTTCCAGGATCCGTTGAGGCACCACCTTTATGGAGATGGACCACTGTTGCTGTACGCCACTCTTTGGGCACATATCCTCTAGTAAGGCTGAGATTGAACAGTAGTTTTATGTTTGGGTTTAGCTCTTCTTGGAGTATATGTAGGACACAGCCCGGGACACCATCTGGTACCATTGATGCTGTGTTTTTTGCTTTGGAGAGGGCGGCTCTTACCTGAGCATCTGAGATGTCAGGGGGGCAGCACTCTGCTGGGATAGATATTTGCCCTTTTGGTGGGGAGTGGGGGGGGAGTTTGCGCTGAACTTGTCAGCTAGGATGTTGGCAATGTCTGTGGGTTCGGTGTATTTTTTGTCATTTTGGACTAATTCTGAGCATATCTGGGAATTACCACCCAGGTTCTTAACATAATTAAAGAAAGCCTTGTGATTATCCTTAGTGTCCTGTGCAATTTTTCTCTCGAAGCTGGCCTTAGACAATTTTATGTGTGCCCGTAGTTTTTTGCTAATACTGATCAGTGATGCCTTCCCTTTTTGGGATTTTACTCTATCATTTAGTAGCTTCCTCCTTCTATTGTACAGTTTGTTTATGGCTAGGGTCCACCAGACGTCCAGGACGTCTGCCTTTGGAGGATTGGGTCTTGGTTTTATTTGGGATTGCATGATCCATGCATTCCTGAAGGTGTTCATAGAATGCGTTTATAAAGGATTCTGCAGTCTGGGCCATATTTTCCACAGGCCCGGGGGCTTTGAAGGATGCCATCTCAGTTTTGAGGAGTGTGAAATTTGCTTTAGAGAAGTTTTTCACTGTGGTTTTCTGGGCAGGGGGTGGGGTCAGGATGTGAATATCCAGTGAGATTAGTTTATGGTCTGATCTTACCAGTGAGGGATACACTTCTGGTCTGGAGCATTAGAGTCCCCATGTTGGTGATGATCAGGTCCAGTATGTTTTCCCCTCTTGTGGGAGTGGTAACAAGTTGTTCCATAGCATTTGAGTTTATAAATTCTACGAACCTTTGGGCTAGGGTGTTGGAGCTAGAGTAATGCTCCCAGTCTATGTTTGGGTAGTTGAAGTCACCCAATATAATGGTGTTTGGAAAGACCTTCATATTTTCCGTGTTCTCAGGAAGACCGAGTGGGGTTCCTGGGTTTGGGTGGGTGGTCAGTAGCAGGCTATAAACTGGAAGGCAGTTTTACCCACTGTTAGTTGCACATGGATAGTCTCTGATGCTTCGTGCTTTGCCACCAACCTGGAGGTGTGGGTATCTTTGATGAATATCGATACTCCCCCTCCTTTTGTGGTTCGGTCCAAGTTTTTTGGCCAAAAAGCATGGTATGAGGTATAACCTGGTAGTGCTGGGGTGCTCTCGGGAGCCCTGAACCAGGTTTCTGTTACTGCACAGATATCGATGTTCTCATGCTAAGGAGAGTTTCGAGTGCGTGCATCTTGAGGTTTAGACTTGTGGCGTTGAGTAGCATTACTTTTAGTTTCTTATCCCTTGTGATACCTATGGAGGTGGGTTTGTCTTTTGAGCCTTGCCTAAAAAAGGCACTATGGGGGTAGGAAGAGCCTTTGCCAATATCCGAAAGCCCAGGGGTGACAGGTGCAAGCCGTCCCTAGTGAAGCATCGTGGCTTGTCGAGCATATCATCCCAAGCTGACAGGCATTGGATCCCCTTTAAATGACACCAGTACTTAAGCCAATTGTTGAAATTGATCATCTTGTCTTCATATTGTGGCATCATTCTTGGTGAGGGTAAGATGCTACTCAAGGTCAGGGTCATACCGGCCTGGGCTACATGCTCAGAGAGCTCCTTTATGTCTCTTTTCATGTAGTCCAGGGAGGTACATCTCAGGTCATTCACACCAGCATGGACAATGACTGAGTCATATTTGTACTTGTCTTGGAGTGACCTGAGTGCTTGTGTTATGTGGCGGATCCTAGCGCCCGACATGCTGCTCACCGTGACCCTCTCCTTGTTCAGCCTGGTGAGCGGGACATCAGTGTGCCTGACGATAGAGTCACCTATTACAAGTGTATCAGGTGTGTTGTTTAGTCTTAAGGGCTGTGACTGTTTGGCACACTGGCTTTGTGAGATATGTGTTGCACGTGTTTTGTTTTGGGGTAGCAGCTGCTTGGGTGTCTGCTTTGGGGGTCTCTGCTGCTTCGGCAGATCTTTATTTAGAGCCTCCGAGTATGTTTTTGTGTGATTATGTGTTTGGTTTGCTGTCGTTGTAGGTCTATGTGAGACTGGAATTGTAGTGAGTGTGGTTTCCTTCTCCTCCTGACTGGTTATGCCAGTACTGAGTTGAGAGAGCTTAGCCTCCAGTTTGGCTATATGATTGCATCTCTCACATGTGTTGGAATTTGTTGGGAGGAGGAGAGGGTTGACTGTGTACATGAGGCAGTTGTAACATTGCCTCAAGATTCCCAGATTCACCAGCTGGACCGGAGAGGAGATTGACAACTGACCTTTGGACATGCTAGAATAATATTGGGAATTCCTTAATAATTGAAAACCAGGGCCAGTGGGGAGTGAGGGTGTAGTGCTTTTAATTTTTAGTGCTGACTTATATAATTGCTTTAGTGAGCAAGTGCCAGGTAACTTAAGTGCAATGTGTTACAGGTAACTTAAATGCAAAAACGACAAACAGTAACTTTCTTTCAAGTGAAACAAGGAAATAAGTACAGTAAGCAATGCAGATATCACTAGTGATCCAAAGAAGCACAGAGAAGCCGCATATTAGGTGGAATTAGCGTTCCAGGGAAATAAACAGAAAACAAACAACAAGCATATAAACAAAGCTAGATTCAGCAGGCCTGGATCTAGTCTATGCTACAGCAAACAAGGTGTACCAATTTCAGTAAGATACATTTCAAATATTCAGGCACTATAAACCTTTAACCAGAAATTCCCAGCTCAGAAGGGCAGAGTCCAGCCTCTTCTCCCACAAGAGTGCAGACCACAAACCTTCTTAATGTAAAATAACTGGCCTGAAGCCCAAGTGCTTAAACCAGACCTAATACACTTTAAGAATAACAGACACTGGGCTCTCAATCAGCAGTTCCCAACTTAGAAGGATGAAAGCTACCTCTCCTGCCACCACAGTGCATGCCACAAACCTTTCTAATGTAAATCAACTGGTCTGAAGCCCAAGTTCTTAATCCAAAAGACTTAGAATGATAGCTACACTTTAATCAAGTTACTTCCAAGCAGTAATAAATACAATTGAATACTTTAGAGAATGTCTGGATTAGTGCTCGAGTTATACAAACAAAGCTAGATCCAGCAGGCCTGAATCCAGTCTATGCCACAGCAAACAAGGCGCACCAACTTCAGAAAGAAGCAGTTCAGATATGCATGCACTATAAGCCTTCAACTAGAAATTCCCAGCTCAGAAGGGCAGAGTCCAGCCTCTCCTCCCACAAGAGTGCAGACCACGAACCCTCTTAATGTAAAATAACTGGCCTGAAAGCCCAAGTGCTTAAACCAGAATTAATACACCTTTAGAATAACAGACACTGAGCCCTCAATCAGCAGTTCCCAACCTAGAAGGATGCAAGCTACCTGTTCTGTCACTAACAGTGCAGACCACAAACCCTCTCAGTGCAAAACAACTGGTCCGAAGCCCAAGTGTTTAAACCAAAACGCTTAGAATGAGTTACACCAAGCAGTAATAAATACAATTGAGTACTTTTAAGATTATGCAAAAGTAAAAAAAGTAGGTAGAAACACAAGTACAGTAAAAGCAGATGAATTTTTTTTTTCTGAACAAGTGCTGAGATCAAAGAAACAGATTTGAGTGCTGAAACTAGAAAACTGGCTAGTAATAAGAAAAAAAAAACTAAGCTAGAATACTTCCCTCCAACACAGAAGGGCTTGGAGGCTCAGAAGCCTACAAATAGAGTCTATACCACTTAACAAGAAAGGCAGGAAACAAGCTTAATTTTTTTTTCTGTTTACCAGATGCTCTCTTTGTACACAGTAGGAGTGCCTGAAACCAGAATATGATCTCATTGCACTCAGTTGAGTGAGCAAATGAGATGGTCCCAGAAGGAGTATCCAAACACAAATTTACAAGAGGGGCGGGCAGTTGCAAGGCCACTAAGATTAACACCAAAACAAAAACAGGGAGGGTGGGTGGGACTAACTGAAGAGCAGAGTGAAAACTTCCAGTTCAGTTAATATTCCTGCAACACAGTTAAAATCAATTTAAATACTGTATTTTTTTGAAAAAAAAGGTGCAGATAAAGGTACTTAAATTCTCTTATCTGTCCAGTTGAATACAGCAAGTTCTTAGCCGGCCAAAGCTGAGGTTTTAAGCAGAAAATATTTCACACTGTACCACTTAAATAGGCAAGGACAGGAAATCAAAGAATGTGGCTACCCCACACCTGTAATTACTAGCAAATAACAAAATTCAGCAAACACTGACTAACTTCCAGTTCAGTTAATATTCCTGCAACACAGTTAAAATCAATTTAAATACTGTATTTTTGAAAAAAAAGGTGCAGATAAAGGTACTTAAATTCTCTTATACGTCCAGTTGAATACAGCAAGTTCTTAGCCAGCCAAAGCTGAGGTTTTTAAGCAGAAAATATTTCACACTGTACCACTTAAATAGGCAAGGACAGGAAATCAAAGAATGTGGCTACCCCCACACCTGTAATTACTAGCAAATAACAAAATTCAGCAAACACTGACTAACTTCCAGTTCAGTTAATATTCCTGCAACACAGTTAAAATCAATTTAAATACTGTATTTTTTGAAAAAAAAAGTGCAGATAAAGGTACTTAAATTCTCTTATACGTCCAGTTGAATACAGCAAGTTCTTAGCCGGCCAAAGCTGAGGTTTTTAAGCAGAAAATATTTCACACTGTACCACTTAAATAGGCAAGGACAGGAAATCAAAGAATGTGGCTACCCCCACACCTGTAATTACTAGCAAATAACAAAATTCAGCAAACACTGACTAACTTCCAGTTCAGTTAATATTCCTGCAACACAGTTAAAATCAATTTAAATACTGTATTTTTTTGAAAAAAAAGGTGCAGATAAAGGTACTTAAATTCTCTTATACGTCCAGTTGAATACAGCAAGTTCTTAGCCGGCCAAAGCTGAGGTTTTAAGCAGAAAATATTTCACACTGTACCACTTAAATAGGCAAGGACAGGAAATCAAAGAATGTGGCTACCCCACACCTGTAATTACTAGCAAATAACAAAATTCAGCAAACACTGACTAACTTCCAGTTCAGTTAATATTCCTGCAACACAGTTAAAATCAATTTAAATACTGTATTTTTTGAAAAAAAAGGTGCAGATAAAGGTACTTAAATTCTCTTATACGTCCAGTTGAATACAGCAAGTTCTTAGCCGGCCAAAGCTGAGGTTTTAAGCAGAAAATATTTCACACTGTACCACTTAAATAGGCAAGGACAGGAAATCAAAGAATGTGGCTACCCCCACACCTGTAATTACTAGCAAATAACAAAATTCAGCAAACACTGACTAACTTCCAGTTCAGTTAATATTCCTGCAACACAGTTAAAATCAATTTAAATACTGTATTTTTTGAAAAAAAAAGTGCAGATAAAGGTACTTAAATTCTCTTATACGTCCAGTTGAATACAGCAAGTTCTTAGCCGGCCAAAGCTGAGGTTTTTAAGCAGAAAATATTTCACACTGTACCACTTAAATAGGCAAGGACAGGAAATCAAAGAATGTGGCTACCCCCACACCTGTAATTACTAGCAAATAACAAAATTCAGCAAACACTGACTAACTTCCAGTTCAGTTAATATTCCTGCAACACAGTTAAAATCAATTTAAATACTGTATTTTTTGAAAAAAAGTGCAGATAAAGGTACTTAAATTCTCTTATACGTCCAGTTGAATACAGCAAGTTCTTAGCCGGCCAAAGCTGAGGTTTTAAGCAGAAAATATTTCACACTGTACCACTTAAATAGGCAAGGACAGGAAATCAAAGAATGTGGCTACCCCCACACCTGTAATTACTAGCAAATAACAAAATTCAGCAAACACTGACTAACTTCCAGTTCAGTTAATATTCCTGCAACACAGTTAAAATCAATTTAAATACTGTATTTTTTTGAAAAAAGGTGCAGATAAAGGTACTTAAATTCTCTTATACGTCCAGTTGAATACAGCAAGTTCTTAGCCGGCCAAAGCTGAGGTTTTTAAGCAGAAAATATTTCACACTGTACCACTTAAATAGGCAAGGACAGGAAATCAAAGAATGTGGCTACCCCACACCTGTAATTACTAGCAAATAACAAAATTCAGCAAACACTGACTAACTTCCAGTTCAGTTAATATTCCTGCAACACAGTTAAAATCAATTTAAATACTGTATTTTTTTGAAAAAAAAGTGCAGATAAAGGTACTTAAATTCTCTTATACGTCCAGTTGAATACAGCAAGTTCTTAGCCGGCCAAAGCTGAGGTTTTAAGCAGAAAATATTTCACACTGTACCACTTAAATAGGCAAGGACAGGAAATCAAAGAATGTGGCTACCCCACACCTGTAATTACTAGCAAATAACAAAATTCAGCAAACACTGACTAACTTCCAGTTCAGTTAATATTCCTGCAACACAGTTAAAATCAATTTAAATACTGTATTTTTTGAAAAAAAAGGTGCAGATAAAGGTACTTAAATTCTCTTATACGTCCAGTTGAATACAGCAAGTTCTTAGCCGGCCAAAGCTGAGGTTTTAAGCAGAAAATATTTCACACTGTACCACTTAAATAGGCAAGGACAGGAAATCAAAGAATGTGGCTACCCCACACCTGTAATTACTAGCAAATAACAAAATTCAGCAAACACTGACTAACTTCCAGTTCAGTTAATATTCCTGCAACACAGTTAAAATCAATTTAAATACTGTATTTTTTGAAAAAAAATGCAGATAAAGGTACTTAAATTCTCTTATACGTCCAGTTGAATACAGCAAGTTCTTAGCCGGCCAAAGCTGAGGTTTTTAAGCAGAAAATATTTCACACTGTACCACTTAAATAGGCAAGGACAGGAAATCAAAGAATGTGGCAACCCCACACCTGTAATTACTAGCAAATAACAAAATTCAGCAAACACTGACTAACTTCCAGTTCAGTTAATATTCCTGCAACACAGTTAAAATCAATTTAAATACTGTATTTTTTGAAAAAAAGTGCAGATAAAGGTACTTAAATTCTCTTATACGTCCAGTTGAATACAGCAAGTTCTTAGCCGGCCAAAGCTGAGGTTTTAAGCAGAAAATATTTCACACTGTACCACTTAAATAGGCAAGGACAGGAAATCAAAGAATGTGGCTACCCCACACCTGTAATTACTAGCAAATAACAAAATTCAGCAAACACTGACTAACTTCCAGTTCAGTTAATATTCCTGCAACACAGTTAAAATCAATTTAAATACTGTATTTTTTGAAAAAAAAGGTGCAGATAAAGGTACTTAAATTCTCTTATACGTCCAGTTGAATACAGCAAGTTCTTAGCCGGCCAAAGCTGAGGTTTTAAGCAGAAAATATTTCACACTGTACCACTTAAATAGGCAAGGACAGGAAATCAAAGAATGTGGCTACCCCCACACCTGTAATTACTAGCAAATAACAAAATTCAGCAAACACTGACTAACTTCCAGTTCAGTTAATATTCCTGCAACACAGTTAAAATCAATTTAAATACTGTATTTTTTGAAAAAAAAGTGCAGATAAAGGTACTTAAATTCTCTTATACGTCCAGTTGAATACAGCAAGTTCTTAGCCGGCCAAAGCTGAGGTTTTTAAGCAGAAAATATTTCACACTGTACCACTTAAATAGGCAAGGACAGGAAATCAAAGAATGTGGCTACCCCACACCTGTAATTACTAGCAAATAACAAAATTCAGCAAACACTGACTAACTTCCAGTTCAGTTAATATTCCTGCAACACAGTTAAAATCAATTTAAATACTGTATTTTTTGAAAAAAAAGGTGCAGATAAAGGTACTTAAATTCTCTTATACGTCCAGTTGAATACAGCAAGTTCTTAGCCGGCCAAAGCTGAGGTTTTTAAGCAGAAAATATTTCACACTGTACCACTTAAATAGGCAAGGACAGGAAATCAAAGAATGTGGCTACCCCCACACCTGTAATTACTAGCAAATAACAAAATTCAGCAAACACTGACTAACTTCCAGTTCAGTTAATATTCCTGCAACACAGTTAAAATCAATTTAAATACTGTATTTTTTTGAAAAAAAGTGCAGATAAAGGTACTTAAATTCTCTTATACGTCCAGTTGAATACAGCAAGTTCTTAGCCGGCCAAAGCTGAGGTTTTAAGCAGAAAATATTTCACACTGTACCACTTAAATAGGCAAGGACAGGAAATCAAAGAATGTGGCTACCCCACACCTGTAATTACTAGCAAATAACAAAATTCAGCAAACACTGACTAACTTCCAGTTCAGTTAATATTCCTGCAACACAGTTAAAATCAATTTAAATACTGTATTTTTTGAAAAAAAAGTGCAGATAAAGGTACTTAAATTCTCTTATACGTCCAGTTGAATACAGCAAGTTCTTAGCCGGCCAAAGCTGAGGTTTTAAGCAGAAAATATTTCACACTGTACCACTTAAATAGGCAAGGACAGGAAATCAAAGAATGTGGCTACCCCCACACCTGTAATTACTAGCAAATAACAAAATTCAGCAAACACTGACTAACTTCCAGTTCAGTTAATATTCCTGCAACACAGTTAAAATCAATTTAAATACTGTATTTTTTTGAAAAAAAGTGCAGATAAAGGTACTTAAATTCTCTTATACGTCCAGTTGAATACAGCAAGTTCTTAGCCGGCCAAAGCTGAGGTTTTAAGCAGAAAATATTTCACACTGTACCACTTAAATAGGCAAGGACAGGAAATCAAAGAATGTGGCTACCCCCACACCTGTAATTACTAGCAAATAACAAAATTCAGCAAACACTGACTAACTTCCAGTTCAGTTAATATTCCTGCAACACAGTTAAAATCAATTTAAATACTGTATTTTTTGAAAAAAAAGGTGCAGATAAAGGTACTTAAATTCTCTTATACGTCCAGTTGAATACAGCAAGTTCTTAGCCGGCCAAAGCTGAGGTTTTAAGCAGAAAATATTTCACACTGTACCACTTAAATAGGCAAGGACAGGAAATCAAAGAATGTGGCTACCCCACACCTGTAATTACTAGCAAATAACAAAATTCAGCAAACACTGACTAACTTCCAGTTCAGTTAATATTCCTGCAACACAGTTAAAATCAATTTAAATACTGTATTTTTTGAAAAAAAGTGCAGATAAAGGTACTTAAATTCTCTTATACGTCCAGTTGAATACAGCAAGTTCTTAGCCGGCCAAAGCTGAGGTTTTAAGCAGAAAATATTTCACACTGTACCACTTAAATAGGCAAGGACAGGAAATCAAAGAATGTGGCTACCCCACACCTGTAATTACTAGCAAATAACAAAATTCAGCAAACACTGACTAACTTCCAGTTCAGTTAATATTCCTGCAACACAGTTAAAATCAATTTAAATACTGTATTTTTTGAAAAAAAAGGTGCAGATAAAGGTACTTAAATTCTCTTATACGTCCAGTTGAATACAGCAAGTTCTTAGCCGGCCAAAGCTGAGGTTTTAAGCAGAAAATATTTCACACTGTACCACTTAAATAGGCAAGGACAGGAAATCAAAGAATGTGGCTACCCCACACCTGTAATTACTAGCAAATAACAAAATTCAGCAAACACTGACTAACTTCCAGTTCAGTTAATATTCCTGCAACACAGTTAAAATCAATTTAAATACTGTATTTTTTGAAAAAAAAGGTGCAGATAAAGGTACTTAAATTCTCTTATACGTCCAGTTGAATACAGCAAGTTCTTAGCCGGCCAAAGCTGAGGTTTTTAAGCAGAAAATATTTCACACTGTACCACTTAAATAGGCAAGGACAGGAAATCAAAGAATGTGGCTACCCCACACCTGTAATTACTAGCAAATAACAAAATTCAGCAAACACTGACTAACTTCCAGTTCAGTTAATATTCCTGCAACACAGTTAAAATCAATTTAAATACTGTATTTTTTGAAAAAAAGTGCAGATAAAGGTACTTAAATTCTCTTATACGTCCAGTTGAATACAGCAAGTTCTTAGCCGGCCAAAGCTGAGGTTTTAAGCAGAAAATATTTCACACTGTACCACTTAAATAGGCAAGGACAGGAAATCAAAGAATGTGGCTACCCCCACACCTGTAATTACTAGCAAATAACAAAATTCAGCAAACACTGACTAACTTCCAGTTCAGTTAATATTCCTGCAACACAGTTAAAATCAATTTAAATACTGTATTTTTTGAAAAAAAGTGCAGATAAAGGTACTTAAATTCTCTTATACGTCCAGTTGAATACAGCAAGTTCTTAGCCGGCCAAAGCTGAGGTTTTAAGCAGAAAATATTTCACACTGTACCACTTAAATAGGCAAGGACAGGAAATCAAAGAATGTGGCTACCCCCACACCTGTAATTACTAGCAAATAACAAAATTCAGCAAACACTGACTAACTTCCAGTTCAGTTAATATTCCTGCAACACAGTTAAAATCAATTTAAATACTGTATTTTTTGAAAAAAAAGGTGCAGATAAAGGTACTTAAATTCTCTTATACGTCCAGTTGAATACAGCAAGTTCTTAGCCGGCCAAAGCTGAGGTTTTAAGCAGAAAATATTTCACACTGTACCACTTAAATAGGCAAGGACAGGAAATCAAAGAATGTGGCTACCCCACACCTGTAATTACTAGCAAATAACAAAATTCAGCAAACACTGACTAACTTCCAGTTCAGTTAATATTCCTGCAACACAGTTAAAATCAATTTAAATACTGTATTTTTTTGAAAAAAAAGGTGCAGATAAAGGTACTTAAATTCTCTTATACGTCCAGTTGAATACAGCAAGTTCTTAGCCGGCCAAAGCTGAGGTTTTTAAGCAGAAAATATTTCACACTGTACCACTTAAATAGGCAAGGACAGGAAATCAAAGAATGTGGCTACCCCCACACCTGTAATTACTAGCAAATAACAAAATTCAGCAAACACTGACTAACTTCCAGTTCAGTTAATATTCCTGCAACACAGTTAAAATCAATTTAAATACTGTATTTTTTGAAAAAAAAGGTGCAGATAAAGGTACTTAAATTCTCTTATACGTCCAGTTGAATACAGCAAGTTCTTAGCCGGCCAAAGCTGAGGTTTTTAAGCAGAAAATATTTCACACTGTACCACTTAAATAGGCAAGGACAGGAAATCAAAGAATGTGGCTACCCCACACCTGTAATTACTAGCAAATAACAAAATTCAGCAAACACTGACTAACTTCCAGTTCAGTTAATATTCCTGCAACACAGTTAAAATCAATTTAAATACTGTATTTTTTGAAAAAAAGGTGCAGATAAAGGTACTTAAATTCTCTTATACGTCCAGTTGAATACAGCAAGTTCTTAGCCGGCCAAAGCTGAGGTTTTTAAGCAGAAAATATTTCACACTGTACCACTTAAATAGGCAAGGACAGGAAATCAAAGAATGTGGCTACCCCCACACCTGTAATTACTAGCAAATAACAAAATTCAGCAAACACTGACTAACTTCCAGTTCAGTTAATATTCCTGCAACACAGTTAAAATCAATTTAAATACTGTATTTTTTGAAAAAAAGGTGCAGATAAAGGTACTTAAATTCTCTTATACGTCCAGTTGAATACAGCAAGTTCTTAGCCGGCCAAAGCTGAGGTTTTAAGCAGAAAATATTTCACACTGTACCACTTAAATAGGCAAGGACAGGAAATCAAAGAATGTGGCTACCCCCACACCTGTAATTACTAGCAAATAACAAAATTCAGCAAACACTGACTAACTTCCAGTTCAGTTAATATTCCTGCAACACAGTTAAAATCAATTTAAATACTGTATTTTTTGAAAAAAAGTGCAGATAAAGGTACTTAAATTCTCTTATACGTCCAGTTGAATACAGCAAGTTCTTAGCCGGCCAAAGCTGAGGTTTTAAGCAGAAAATATTTCACACTGTACCACTTAAATAGGCAAGGACAGGAAATCAAAGAATGTGGCTACCCCACACCTGTAATTACTAGCAAATAACAAAATTCAGCAAACACTGACTAACTTCCAGTTCAGTTAATATTCCTGCAACACAGTTAAAATCAATTTAAATACTGTATTTTTTGAAAAAAAGTGCAGATAAAGGTACTTAAATTCTCTTATACGTCCAGTTGAATACAGCAAGTTCTTAGCCGGCCAAAGCTGAGGTTTTTAAGCAGAAAATATTTCACACTGTACCACTTAAATAGGCAAGGACAGGAAATCAAAGAATGTGGCTACCCCCACACCTGTAATTACTAGCAAATAACAAAATTCAGCAAACACTGACTAACTTCCAGTTCAGTTAATATTCCTGCAACACAGTTAAAATCAATTTAAATACTGTATTTTTTTGAAAAAAAGTGCAGATAAAGGTACTTAAATTCTCTTATACGTCCAGTTGAATACAGCAAGTTCTTAGCCGGCCAAAGCTGAGGTTTTTAAGCAGAAAATATTTCACACTGTACCACTTAAATAGGCAAGGACAGGAAATCAAAGAATGTGGCTACCCCACACCTGTAATTACTAGCAAATAACAAAATTCAGCAAACACTGACTAACTTCCAGTTCAGTTAATATTCCTGCAACACAGTTAAAATCAATTTAAATACTGTATTTTTTTGAAAAAAAGGTGCAGATAAAGGTACTTAAATTCTCTTATACGTCCAGTTGAATACAGCAAGTTCTTAGCCGGCCAAAGCTGAGGTTTTTAAGCAGAAAATATTTCACACTGTACCACTTAAATAGGCAAGGACAGGAAATCAAAGAATGTGGCTACCCCCACACCTGTAATTACTAGCAAATAACAAAATTCAGCAAACACTGACTAACTTCCAGTTCAGTTAATATTCCTGCAACACAGTTAAAATCAATTTAAATACTGTATTTTTTGAAAAAAAAGGTGCAGATAAAGGTACTTAAATTCTCTTATACGTCCAGTTGAATACAGCAAGTTCTTAGCCGGCCAAAGCTGAGGTTTTTAAGCAGAAAATATTTCACACTGTACCACTTAAATAGGCAAGGACAGGAAATCAAAGAATGTGGCTACCCCACACCTGTAATTACTAGCAAATAACAAAATTCAGCAAACACTGACTAACTTCCAGTTCAGTTAATATTCCTGCAACACAGTTAAAATCAATTTAAATACTGTAATTTTTTGAAAAAAAAGGTGCAGATAAAGGTACTTAAATTCTCTTATCTGTCCAGTTGAATACAGCAAGTTCTTAGCCAGCCAAAGCTGAGGTTTTAAGCAGAAAATATTTCACACTGTACCACTTAAATAGGCAAGGACAGGAAATCAAAGAATGTGGCTACCCCCACACCTGTAATTACTAGCAAATAACAAAATTCAGCAAACACTGACTAACTTCCAGTTCAGTTAATATTCCTGCAACACAGTTAAAATCAATTTAAATACTGTATTTTTTTGAAAAAAAGTGCAGATAAAGGTACTTAAATTCTCTTATACGTCCAGTTGAATACAGCAAGTTCTTAGCCGGCCAAAGCTGAGGTTTTTAAGCAGAAAATATTTCACACTGTACCACTTAAATAGGCAAGGACAGGAAATCAAAGAATGTGGCTACCCCCACACCTGTAATTACTAGCAAATAACAAAATTCAGCAAACACTGACTAACTTCCAGTTCAGTTAATATTCCTGCAACACAGTTAAAATCAATTTAAATACTGTATTTTTTGAAAAAAAAGTGCAGATAAAGGTACTTAAATTCTCTTATACGTCCAGTTGAATACAGCAAGTTCTTAGCCGGCCAAAGCTGAGGTTTTTAAGCAGAAAATATTTCACACTGTACCACTTAAATAGGCAAGGACAGGAAATCAAAGAATGTGGCTACCCCACACCTGTAATTACTAGCAAATAACAAAATTCAGCAAACACTGACTAACTTCCAGTTCAGTTAATATTCCTGCAACACAGTTAAAATCAATTTAAATACTGTATTTTTTGAAAAAAAAGGTGCAGATAAAGGTACTTAAATTCTCTTATACGTCCAGTTGAATACAGCAAGTTCTTAGCCGGCCAAAGCTGAGGTTTTAAGCAGAAAATATTTCACACTGTACCACTTAAATAGGCAAGGACAGGAAATCAAAGAATGTGGCTACCCCACACCTGTAATTACTAGCAAATAACAAAATTCAGCAAACACTGACTAACTTCCAGTTCAGTTAATATTCCTGCAACACAGTTAAAATCAATTTAAATACTGTATTTTTTTGAAAAAAAGTGCAGATAAAGGTACTTAAATTCTCTTATCGTCCAGTTGAATACAGCAAGTTCTTAGCCGGCCAAAGCTGAGGTTTTTAAGCAGAAAATATTTCACACTGTACCACTTAAATAGGCAAGGACAGGAAATCAAAGAATGTGGCTACCCCCACACCTGTAATTACTAGCAAATAACAAAATTCAGCAAACACTGACTAACTTCCAGTTCAGTTAATATTCCTGCAACACAGTTAAAATCAATTTAAATACTGTATTTTTTTGAAAAAAAGGTGCAGATAAAGGTACTTAAATTCTCTTATACGTCCAGTTGAATACAGCAAGTTCTTAGCCGGCCAAAGCTGAGGTTTTTAAGCAGAAAATATTTCACACTGTACCACTTAAATAGGCAAGGACAGGAAATCAAAGAATGTGGCTACCCCCACACCTGTAATTACTAGCAAATAACAAAATTCAGCAAACACTGACTAACTTCCAGTTCAGTTAATATTCCTGCAACACAGTTAAAATCAATTTAAATACTGTATTTTTTGAAAAAAAAGGTGCAGATAAAGGTACTTAAATTCTCTTATACGTCCAGTTGAATACAGCAAGTTCTTAGCCGGCCAAAGCTGAGGTTTTTAGCAGAAAATATTTCACACTGTACCACTTAAATAGGCAAGGACAGAAAATCAAAGAATGTGGCTACCCCCACACCTGTAATTACTAGCAAATAACAAAATTCAGCAAACACTGACTAACTTCCAGTTCAGTTAATATTCCTGCAACACAGTTAAAATCAATTTAAATACTGTATTTTTTTTGAAAAAAAGTTCAGATAAAGGTACTTAAATTCTCTTATACGTCCAGTTGAATACAGCAAGTTCTTAGCCTGCCAAAGCTGAGGTTTTTAAGCAGAAAATATTTCACAGTGTACCACTTAAATAGGCAAGGACAGGAAATCAAAGAATGTGGCTACCCCCACACCTGTAATTACTAGCAAATAACAAAATTCAGCAAACACTGACTAACTTCCAGTTCAGTTAATATTCCTGCAACACAGTTAAAATCAATTTAAATACTGTATTTTTTGAAAAAAAAGGTGCAGATAAAGGTACTTAAATTCTCTTATACGTCCAGTTGAATACAGCAAGTTCTTAGCCGGCCAAAGCTGAGGTTTTTAAGCAGAAAATATTTCACACTGTACCACTTAAATAGGCAAGGACAGGAAATCAAAGAATGTGGCTACCCCCACACCTGTAATTACTAGCAAATAACAAAATTCAGCAAACACTGACTAACTTCCAGTTCAGTTAATATTCCTGCAACACAGTTAAAATCAATTTAAATACTGTATTTTTTGAAAAAAAGGTGCAGATAAAGGTACTTAAATTCTCTTATACGTCCAGTTGAATACAGCAAGTTCTTAGCCTGCCAAAGCTGAGGTTTTAAGCAGAAAATATTTCACACTGTACCACTTAAATAGGCAAGGACAGGAAATCAAAGAATGTGGCTACCCCCACACCTGTAATTACTAGCAAATAACAAAATTCAGCAAACACTGACTAACTTCCAGTTCAGTTAATATTCCTGCAACACAGTTAAAATCAATTTAAATACTGTATTTTTTGAAAAAAAGTGCAGATAAAGGTACTTAAATTCTCTTATACGTCCAGTTGAATACAGCAAGTTCTTAGCCGGCCAAAGCTGAGGTTTTTAAGCAGAAAATATTTCACACTGTACCACTTAAATAGGCAAGGACAGGAAATCAAAGAATGTGGCTACCCCACACCTGTAATTACTAGCAAATAACAAAATTCAGCAAACACTGACTAACTTCCAGTTCAGTTAATATTCCTGCAACACAGTTAAAATCAATTTAAATACTGTATTTTTTGAAAAAAAGTGCAGATAAAGGTACTTAAATTCTCTTATACGTCCAGTTGAATACAGCAAGTTCTTAGCCGGCCAAAGCTGAGGTTTTTAAGCAGAAAATATTTCACACTGTACCACTTAAATAGGCAAGGACAGGAAATCAAAGAATGTGGCTACCCCCACACCTGTAATTACTAGCAAATAACAAAATTCAGCAAACACTGACTAACTTCCAGTTCAGTTAATATTCCTGCAACACAGTTAAAATCAATTTAAATACTGTATTTTTTTGAAAAAAAGTGCAGATAAAGGTACTTAAATTCTCTTATACGTCCAGTTGAATACAGCAAGTTCTTAGCCGGCCAAAGCTGAGGTTTTAAGCAGAAAATATTTCACACTGTACCACTTAAATAGGCAAGGACAGGAAATCAAAGAATGTGGCTACCCCACACCTGTAATTACTAGCAAATAACAAAATTCAGCAAACACTGACTAACTTCCAGTTCAGTTAATATTCCTGCAACACAGTTAAAATCAATTTAAATACTGTATTTTTTGAAAAAAAAGTGCAGATAAAGGTACTTAAATTCTCTTATACGTCCAGTTGAATACAGCAAGTTCTTAGCCGGCCAAAGCTGAGGTTTTAAGCAGAAAATATTTCACACTGTACCACTTAAATAGGCAAGGACAGGAAATCAAAGAATGTGGCTACCCCCACACCTGTAATTACTAGCAAATAACAAAATTCAGCAAACACTGACTAACTTCCAGTTCAGTTAATATTCCTGCAACACAGTTAAAATCAATTTAAATACTGTATTTTTTGAAAAAAAGTGCAGATAAAGGTACTTAAATTCTCTTATACGTCCAGTTGAATACAGCAAGTTCTTAGCCGGCCAAAGCTGAGGTTTTAAGCAGAAAATATTTCACACTGTACCACTTAAATAGGCAAGGACAGGAAATCAAAGAATGTGGCTACCCCCACACCTGTAATTACTAGCAAATAACAAAATTCAGCAAACACTGACTAACTTCCAGTTCAGTTAATATTCCTGCAACACAGTTAAAATCAATTTAAATACTGTATTTTTTGAAAAAAAGTGCAGATAAAGGTACTTAAATTCTCTTATACGTCCAGTTGAATACAGCAAGTTCTTAGCCGGCCAAAGCTGAGGTTTTTAAGCAGAAAATATTTCACACTGTACCACTTAAATAGGCAAGGACAGGAAATCAAAGAATGTGGCTACCCCACACCTGTAATTACTAGCAAATAACAAAATTCAGCAAACACTGACTAACTTCCAGTTCAGTTAATATTCCTGCAACACAGTTAAAATCAATTTAAATACTGTATTTTTTTGAAAAAAAGGTGCAGATAAAGGTACTTAAATTCTCTTATACGTCCAGTTGAATACAGCAAGTTCTTAGCCGGCCAAAGCTGAGGTTTTAAGCAGAAAATATTTCACACTGTACCACTTAAATAGGCAAGGACAGGAAATCAAAGAATGTGGCTACCCCACACCTGTAATTACTAGCAAATAACAAAATTCAGCAAACACTGACTAACTTCCAGTTCAGTTAATATTCCTGCAACACAGTTAAAATCAATTTAAATACTGTATTTTTTGAAAAAAAGTGCAGATAAAGGTACTTAAATTCTCTTATACGTCCAGTTGAATACAGCAAGTTCTTAGCCGGCCAAAGCTGAGGTTTTTAAGCAGAAAATATTTCACACTGTACCACTTAAATAGGCAAGGACAGGAAATCAAAGAATGTGGCTACCCCACACCTGTAATTACTAGCAAATAACAAAATTCAGCAAACACTGACTAACTTCCAGTTCAGTTAATATTCCTGCAACACAGTTAAAATCAATTTAAATACTGTATTTTTTTGAAAAAAAGGTGCAGATAAAGGTACTTAAATTCTCTTATACGTCCAGTTGAATACAGCAAGTTCTTAGCCGGCCAAAGCTGAGGTTTTTAAGCAGAAAATATTTCACACTGTACCACTTAAATAGGCAAGGACAGGAAATCAAAGAATGTGGCTACCCCCACACCTGTAATTACTAGCAAATAACAAAATTCAGCAAACACTGACTAACTTCCAGTTCAGTTAATATTCCTGCAACACAGTTAAAATCAATTTAAATACTGTATTTTTTGAAAAAAAGGTGCAGATAAAGGTACTTAAATTCTCTTATACGTCCAGTTGAATACAGCAAGTTCTTAGCCGGCCAAAGCTGAGGTTTTTAAGCAGAAAATATTTCACACTGTACCACTTAAATAGGCAAGGACAGGAAATCAAAGAATGTGGCTACCCCACACCTGTAATTACTAGCAAATAACAAAATTCAGCAAACACTGACTAACTTCCAGTTCAGTTAATATTCCTGCAACACAGTTAAAATCAATTTAAATACTGTATTTTTTGAAAAAAAGTGCAGATAAAGGTACTTAAATTCTCTTATACGTCCAGTTGAATACAGCAAGTTCTTAGCCGGCCAAAGCTGAGGTTTTTAAGCAGAAAATATTTCACACTGTACCACTTAAATAGGCAAGGACAGGAAATCAAAGAATGTGGCTACCCCACACCTGTAATTACTAGCAAATAACAAAATTCAGCAAACACTGACTAACTTCCAGTTCAGTTAATATTCCTGCAACACAGTTAAAATCAATTTAAATACTGTATTTTTTGAAAAAAAGTGCAGATAAAGGTACTTAAATTCTCTTATTCGTCCAGTTGAATACAGCAAGTTCTTAGCCGGCCAAAGCTGAGGTTTTAAGCAGAAAATATTTCACACTGTACCACTTAAATAGGCAAGGACAGGAAATCAAAGAATGTGGCTACCCCCACACCTGTAATTACTAGCAAATAACAAAATTCAGCAAACACTGACTAACTTCCAGTTCAGTTAATATTCCTGCAACACAGTTAAAATCAATTTAAATACTGTATTTTTTTGAAAAAAAAAGTGCAGATAAAGGTACTTAAATTCTCTTATACATCCAGTTGAATACAGCAAGTTCTTAGCCTGCCAAAGCTGAGGTTTTTAAGCAGAAAATATTTCACACTGTACCACTTAAATAGGCAAGGACAGGAAATCAAAGAATGTGGCTACCCCACACCTGTAATTACTAGCAAATAACAAAATTCAGCAAACACTGACTAACTTCCAGTTCAGTTAATATTCCTGCAACACAGTTAAAATCAATTTAAATACTGTATTTTTTGAAAAAAAGGTGCAGATAAAGGTACTTAAATTCTCTTATACGTCCAGTTGAATATAGCAAGTTCTTAGCCTGCCAAAGCTGAGGTTTTTAAAAGACAGGTATTTAACATAAAAAAAACGGAAACACTGCATATGCTGATAATAAATCAAGTCATCAGAACTTATAAAGATATAAGAGATTCCTTGAAATATCTTGAAAGCTCTCCTCTTTGACTGCAACCATTCCAAATGAGAATGATAGCTAGGAAGATGGGTATCAAATGTGGCATCATAACATCCTGTTGCTTGAACGCATTGTTGTTTCTGTATGGATTTGTGTTTGAATATTTGCAGATAATTTATGTTGTCATATAGTCATGCAAATGCTTCATGATTTAATGAGTTTGTTAGGGAAGCCATGCCTTTTAATACTTTTATAAAGCTTCTTGACTGAAGCAATCAAAAAATTTTGTCAGAGCAATAAAGGAATAGGTTCATAGGTTCATAGTTGTTTACTAGGCTAATGACCACAAGGACCTTTTTAAGTCTATCCATGCATCCCAAATCTCAGACAAGTTCTGATACCCTTGATAAGTGTAAGCATGGGCCTGGGAGATGAACCATTTGCAGGTTATCTGTTTGCACTACAGACATAGGTGCCAAACTAGGGATGAATTTCTGGTTTCCCATCCAGTCATCCAAGTTGCACTTGAATTGACTTAGGGAGGATCTTTGCTTCATAGGGATGGGGAGCCTGTTCCATAGACGGGGTAGTCTCTGGGATAGGGATATTTGGGATGGGATAGGGGTTAAGGTGGCATCCTCAAAATGTTTTTGTGTCTGCTTACAAATTAAGAGGATGTTTGTTGTCCAACAAGATGGTATGTATCCGACTTGAAATTCTGACAGAATTTATTTAACAGTGAGAATGAGTTTTCATTTAATTCCATTTATTAAAATTTTATTTAATGTAATTTAATATTTGATTAGGTATGTGAACTGGCTATATGTCCATCTTCAAATTCAGTCCTGGTACAGTGGCTGACACTTAAAGAAACAATTCATATTAAACATACTTAATACAAGCTAAATATTTATAACATACCACCAAAATAAATTGTCTGCAATTAAATAAACAGTGAAAGAAATCATCATATATTACAAGTAGCAGAAGATGAACAGCTGATGAGCACACTGAAAGTTAAATGATAAATATCATGTGGAAGTAAACAGTGGTTGTCAAGATTTGTCTTTAAAGCGCTACAGTATTCATTTCTATTAAAAGAACTGTAACATTGTGTATTTCGAAGCAATATAAACACACATTCAAACAGTGTAAATCATTTTCCACAAAATCTTTCTCCCTTTACAAAGAAAAATATATGCAAAATGCTGTGAAATATAATTATAGTAGTTAAACATCCTAGTGACTGTAGTTACATATGGGAATGCATGGGTTCTCAAATTAGTGGACCATTTCTAAACATGTAGATTATTACAACTCTGGCTGGAACTCATCAAGAAATCCACAGCAGAAAAAGTTTGAGACATTATATTAAAGCATTCATCAGAACTTTTACAGTCACCAGGCAAGGCAGAATTAGCTGAATCAGGAACACATGATTACAGAGAATGTACAGTACTATGTCTGTCATCATGGACAGATGAACTGGAACTTCTGTCTCAGAGAGACTGCCCAGTTATTGGTATGATGATAGATTTGCTAAACATCGATATGGTTAGTCTCAGCTCAGTTTGACTTGCTTGGATATCCAGAGCTTCTCATTCAGGATGACGGTCATCAGGAACTACCTGAATATGTTATCTTTTGTCTCAGACTATAGAATTATTGGTAGTCTTCACTATACATATATGTGATCATGCAGATTTTGGCCTGTAGAGTCCCTCCAACTTTTTTGTTTCCGTATACCTTTAAGCATTCAGCTTGACCAGATTTCAGTACACATAGTGATTGTACATACAGTGACTGTACAGAATGAGGTCAATAATAAACCTTTTTGTATGAGGCTTTTTTGATAATATGTTTCTGTATTACTCTTGGTTTAAGCTTTGACTCTAACAAAGGCCTGTCAGTTTGTATTTGTTTCTCAGCATAAATTGACAAAGGCTTTCTGCAATAGTATCAGGATGTTGAGAGTTTGACGTGTTATTAGAGTTTTATGCTGATCAGAGTGTCTCAGTATCTTTTTGGTTATTTGGCTTTTTCTCTCAGCTTCGCTATTTGATTGTTGAAAATAAGGGCTTGATGTAACATGACTGAAGCAGTGATCAACCACAAACTCTTGCAATTTACTTGACAAAAGCCTTTGGAAATATTGTTGGCATTTAAGTTTCATATCTCTGCAATGGTCTGTGTATTAAAACAGAACTGACACTTGAAAAATATGTTGATAATGTCTTGTTTAGTGCTTGGCAACTACACATCATTTTTGGCAATTTCTCTGCAGTTTGTGGCTCCTTGATGACCATTATGAATTTGGTGGAGCACTTCTGACCACTGATCTGTATGTGCATGATGTACTTCTTTGGTAGAGGGAACCAGTTTCATTTTCAAACTGTCTGTGAGACCTAATAATGACTGCACAGGTCTTCGGACTACATAAAATTGCAAGCTGTAATTGTTCCCAGTCAAATAGCATGAAAGCACTACTGAGCCTTCGGTTTGAATCCCATCACTTCAATAAGCGACAAGCTTCCCACAATTGACCACATTAAGGTGCTCACTTTAGCAAATGTTTCTGCTGACAGCACAGCAAACTTTGAAGCAGTGTCTACTTTGAGCTTTGTGGGCTTACCATTGATTAGGACAGTACAAAACTCTTAATTCTTTGTCAGTAAATCTACTGCATTAACCTTTTCACCGACCACTGATACACCATCTACATAAATAGTAGGGTTGCAGCTTCCTACATGAGCATCTTGCTTTTTTGACTGACCTTTCTTTATAACTGAATGAGGCTTGGTTGATTTACAAAACTTTTGAAAGTGGTTCCATTTTCTAAACTTGTGGCATTGCTGGCCAAATGCTAAGCACTTCTCTCTTTTAGACTCATGGCTGGCGCCACAATTATGACAGTTAACAATGAGACTTGACTTGGGTTTTGATGATTCACTCTTATACTGTACTGTGCATGTCCATTTTGCAGAGCTAGTCTTGGAACTTGTTAGATAGCTACATGCCCTCCCTGCCAGACCTAAAGGGGTTACAGCTGACATGTGCTTAGGCCTGTTTCTGCTTACCATGTGTTGCATGATGTCTATGTTTGCTCTAGACGCTGCTGAAAACCATGCTCTTATCACTTCTGTAAACTCATGGATTTGCCAGTCTCTATGGCTTTGCTTAACATTAAATCACTGTTGCAAACCAAATTCTTTCTCACTGCAGCAATGTTAACACCACACACAAGCCTCTCCTTTATTAACTCTTCTTTCAAGTCACCAAATCTGCACATTTTAATATTATTTTTCAAGTCAGTGATACAAGCTGCAAAAGTTTTACCCGAATTTTGGTCTCTTGTATAAAAACCTGGCTTTTGGTCTCTTGTATAAAATAAGTGCCTCTGTAATGTAACATTTGTCTGTGGGTTGCACATTTCTCTAAATTTACATTTTAAGCACTCGGGGTCCTCCCTTGATTCAGCCGGTACACAATATGACGGTTTTCCCCTATCCTGCATATACTTCTGATGCATACACAAATTAATGCTCTGTTTCAATAGCTTCTGACCCAGCTAAGTTAAGCAAAATTAATGCTGTTGTACATGCATCTTTGTCAGAAAAAGCTGCTTGTATGAAAATATCATGTTCCTGCTCACTCTCCAATTCTCAGCTATATTATGATCAAACACAAGTTGACTGAGTCTGTGAAATATCTCTTCCATATCAACACACAGTAGTGAAGGTGTTTGAAATTATGTATGAACATACAAACATAAATATATATGCCAGAATTGTATGCAAGTACTTGTAATTATGCCCAATAGCACAACAAATTCTTTGAAATAACTGCACTTGGACAAACAAGTCTCCATAGCACAAGAACAATATGAAATCACTGTACTTTGTAAAACGACTCCTTATCAGTGTAAGAAATACTTTGAAATGACAGTACTTTGCAAATAAATTATACATGACAGAAAAATCTCACAGTAAGAAGCAGTTCAAGATGAATGCAGTTTGCAAATAAACTCTACACAGCACAAGAGCCTTTAAAAATCGCTGTACTTTTTGAAATAACTGTACAGTTTAGAATCACTTTGAAATGGTGGCACTCTGTGAATAAATGTACATGGCACAAGAAACTTTTCAAAACAGCTGTACTTTCACTGTACTCTGCAATATAACTGTACTTTGCACACAGTAAACTCTTTGAAATAATTGCATCGTAATAAAGGACATAATCTCCAAACACTTTGCATACTCTGAGATACTTCAAACAACTCTAGTTATGCTTTGAATGGCTTTGGTCAATGCAAAATAGTAGTTTGTGCCCATGCTTCTTAAGACAGAAGTGGTGAACTTCATGACACCCATTCAGATGGACAATACAGTTACGACTACTGAATCCTACACAATTGCACTTTATAAGCACTTACACGAGTGCATGGATTGTGCTATCTCAAACAGAACCAAGATGCTATCCTCCAAAAAAAGGAAGCCAATCTGGTGGTCTCCTGCCATGAACATACTGTACAACAGAAGGAAGAAACTGTTGCAAAAGAGAGTAAAATCTCATGAGTGGTGGAGCTCCATGGTCAGCCTCAGTAAGAAGCTGTGATCCCTGATAAAATCCTTCAAAGCTAGTTACAAAAAGAAAATCTCCACTGATTCTAAAGACAACCACAAAGCATTCTATAGCTATGTCAAGAATCTCAATGGCAATACTCAGATCTGCTCTGAATTATAGTACAATGGCACTAAATATACAGACCCAACTGATATTGCCAACAACCTGGCAGATAGGTTCACTGCTAACTTTACCCCCCTCTCACCCACTAAAGAGCCGATCTCTATAAGAGAAGAATGCAAAGTTCCTGTAATCACGGCTGCACAGGTAAAAACCATACTCTCCAAAGCCAAGAACACAACATCCATGGGACCAGATAACATCCCAGGCTGCGTTCTTCATGAACTATAGAATGAACTGGCACCCCACCTAAGTACCATGTTCAATCATAGCCTAACCTCAGGCTTTGTGCCCGCTGAATGGTGCACAGTGACAGTTATCCCTCTCCAGAAGGAGGGAGCCACCACGGACCCCGGGAACTACCACCCCATTAGCCTGACAAGCCTGGTCTGCAAGGCCATGGAATGTATCATCATGGAACTATTAAACAAAGACATTGGTAATCTCCAAACTCTGGACCCCATCCAGTTCGGGTTTGTAAAAGACAAATCATGTCTCCTAAACCTGATAGACTTCTTTGAAGCAGTCACCAAAGCTGTAGACAAGGGTAAGGTGGTTCACACAGCCTATCTAGATCTTGCCATGGCTTTCAACACCATCCCCCACTTTGGAATTATAGATAAACTCACTAAACTAGGTATAAATCCCTATGTCACAAGATGGGTTGCCAACTGGCTCACTGACAGAACCCACACTGTGAAAGTAGCAAACTACAAATCTGACTTCAGACCAGTTACAAGTGGAGAACCACAGGGTTCAGTCCTGGGTTCTCTCCTGTTTGGTATCTACTTCTCTGAAGTACAGGCTAACACAAAAGGACTTTGGATAATGAAGTTTACAGATGACTACAAACTAGGAGCCATAACTGAAACTCCTAACGATGCGAACATCCTACAAAAGGGCCTCACTGAGACAGATGTCTGGTGTCAAAGCCATGGCCTCAAGCTCAACGCCAAAAAGTGCATTGTCATCCCCTTTGGTAAAAGCTCTGTACTCATGAACTACAACATAGTCGGTAGTATACTTAACACCGAAAGTGTAATAAGAGACCTTGGGACACAGGTGGACAGCAGTATCTTCTTTGATAATCACATTGCCACAGTAGTCAGGAAATCCTTCTATGCGACACACCTCATCACAAAAGGTTTCTCATCCAGAAAAAAAGAGGTCATTGTTTCCCTCTACTCATCACTCATTAGACCCATTATAGAGTACAATGCCCCTTTTGGTATGTACCTCACAAGACATCTACAACAACTGGAAAGGCCACAGAAATACCTCACAAAGAGGATTACATGCCTCAAACAGATGCCCTATACAGACAGTCTAAAAAAACTCCAGCTTTACTCCGTCGCATATCGCCTACTCAGAGGTGATCATTGCCTAACATACAAAGCTATGTCAAACTCAGAGCTGTTGGACATGCTCCACTTAAAGAAGTCCCAATCCCTCTGAGCTACACGCTCTAGGGACATAAACCTTGTCACCACAATAAACAGAACATGCTGGAGGGATAGATTCTTGATGATTGGATGGGAAATGGGAAATTCACCCCGGGGATCACTTCTATGGCTCTGCTCGACAGTGGCACAGGAAAATACTTTTCTTGGGTGGCAAAAGCCAGGGTACCTTTTTGGCTGGGCTTGTATAGGCCCTAAGGCTGATAGCCTAGTACCTACCTATGAACCTATGAACATGGTCTTTTACCAAAAAAGCATGCAGTTGCCTTACTCTTTAAGCTCAATTTGCCCTTTTATTGTACTTGTTATGCCCTTTTAATCTCTTATCATGTTCATTATACTTTTCTTGTGCCTGTTTAATTTTAAACATGCCCATTATGCAAACAAAAGAGAATTCTTAGCCCATATGAATATCTCTGCTAGTTTTATCAAATATCATAGTTTTGAATTAACATTTTGTTTAATTAATAATGTAGTTTGTGCTTTTTGTTTGATTAATAATATGTTTTGTGCTACTCGTTTGATTAGTAATGTGTTTTCTGCCTTATAAATGTGCCATTTCATTTTTTTCTTTGTTTTGCCAAATAAATCAATTGTGCAGTTTTCTTTATCTTAAGTTAATTTCTGGCTCTTTTTGGTTTTTCTGAGCTCCATTTCACTCAACCAGCTGAATCTGTCTTCATATTCAACTCTGCACCTCATGGCTTGAAGAAGTTGTTCTCTTCATCCCAGTTCTGGCACCATGTCACGTGTCTGATCAGGATGAAACAGACAAACATTCATGGATTCATTTCAAGCAGCTTTATTACACACAAACACATCAGAAATGAGAGTGTGTAACTTAAACTTAAGCAAACTTATAAAAACATACTGACTACCACGCTCATACATGTTAGCACTCTGGCTGTTTTCTCAAAATGGCACTGCTGCCTGCATGTGCTCACTATTTATATGCATGTGCTTACATCTGGAAATGCTTCTTAAAGGTATATACACACACTCTGTTCTACAATCACTAGGCCTCATGGTTGGAATATTCACTGCATCAGTCAAGGGAGATATTAAACAGTGGGGTCATATGATGTTTGGACTACTGTCTATTCCATAAGCTCATGTGCTGTTATTCCCCACTCCCAAGACAGCAGTATTCCCATAAAACTGCTTTAACAGTTAGTCAGTAATGGTATATCAGGAGACCAGGCAGGGACGGCCTTTGGTCAACTAGTGCCATAGGTAAAAAGGCTCCACAGTGCCTCCCCACACCACTTGGTGCCCCCATCCTGGCATGCCTACACCATCCAGATTACTGGAAAAGCTCCATTGCTAGACCAGCTCCCCAGGCACCCACCTAGTTGGCCTATGCCTAAGGCCAGTTATGAGACCAGGCAATCTCAAGCCTGTAGCATAGAACTCAATCAAACGTTGTATGTCACATGTAATGCAGGAATAACAACATACCTATTTATGCTGATGATTGTGTGATGAATGACCCCTCTCTGTCTGGCAGTCTGTGTAGCTCAGTGGACTAGGGAAGCTAACATGGATGATGGTGTTGATGGTTCTATTGTGGAAGTCATCACATCTTTTGCATGTGAGGTATTATTATGTTGTTTTTTTCACAGACTGTCAGTCTATGTGTGGTGTAAAATTATGAACCTCAGTCACATATTAAGTACAGCAGACAGCCAGAGAATGCCATAGAGATTATGAGTGAAGTGCAGTACTGCAGAAACAGGGACAGATGTCATTGTATGTAATACAAAAAATCCCGGACTGAAGTACAAGTAGGTGTGGCCTGGAGTCACTTTATAAGTACTGACAGTCCCACTGGGCATGCCCATACACTTAGTTAAAATGAGCACAATTCTGTTGCTCCTTCATCAAAATGACCAGTTATGTACAGATATGTCTATACATACAGACATACATATCCATCTATCACTGTCTCTCTTACACATACATAGTATATCTATCTGTATGTAGTGTCAAGTAGATATATACTGATATATATATATATATATATATATATATATATATATATATATATATATATATAGAGAGAGAGAGAGAGAGAGCTATACATATATTAAAATGATACATAGACTCTCCCCATATATCTACATAACACATATACATATATACAAACACACAACTACATTTATATAAACATCCTTGTTATATACATAAATATGTGTGTGGATGTCTGTATTATCACACATCCATACTGTTGCTCAAAAGATCCAAACTAAGGGCGCAACAGTGTATAATCCACTTACCTACAGAATCCTGTGCCTGTTGGATGTCACTACGTAGACAGACACAGATGAGCAGATGGTGTAATGTATAATGTCAATGCATGCATGGACAGGGCACATTGTTCCAGCCCACATGTTTGCCTATCTAAGTGCAAACAGCCACATATGACCATACTGGTAACTGTACAAACATAGCTAGGATAATAACAGTTATCTCACTGCTAGGATAATAGATGCAGATAACAGTGCAAAGCTAGATCACTTGGCAGGTCATGGATGCTGCTCAACATAAGCCTAGTTCGTGTAATGCACAAGTACAGTGCCTGCAATCAGATCTATAACAGACTTAACATGTGACACATGCAATAAGTTCTGTGATCTATAGTGTATAAGACTAGATTGGTGGGGTTCTAATTACACTCCAGGCCACCTGGGGCATGTGTGCATATATGTATATCCCCATGCAAAGCAACTGACATGCCCTCATGGGCTATCCACCTGCAATGTTTATGCACTTTTTGGCCCTGTGCTCTTCTACAAGGCCTGATGATGTCATCCACCTTAAGATTACTAACTGACATTGTGGCATCAGACTGTGTGTGTGTGTCCCTCTGCAAAACAACTGGCATGCCCTCATGGGCTATCCACCTGCAATGGTTATGCACTTTTTGGCCCTGTAACGTATTGCTGGCTTCCAAACTTCCCTCTTCTACAAGACCTATTTATGTCATCCACCTTAAGACTACCAGCTGACAGTGTATTATCAGACTTAAGTGGTGGCATGTGTGATAAGTACTCTACACCATCGTGTGTAAAACTAGATAGGTAGAGGTTCTAATCTCAGTCCAGGCTACTTGGTGAATTTGTATATGTATCCCCATGCAAGATAACTGACATGCTCTCAAGGGCTATCCACCAGCAACGTTTACACACTTTTTGGCCCTGTAACTTGCTGCCAGCTTCTAAACTGCCCTCTTCTACAAGGCCTGATGTCATCTAAGCTTAAGACTACCAGCTGAAAGTGTAATAACAGGCTTAAGCTGTGGCGCATGCAATAAGTACTGTGAGCTATAGGGGGTAAAACAATATAGGTAGGGGTTCTAATCTCACTCTAAACTACTTGGCGTTTATGTATGTTCATATTTTGTGTGTGTGTGTGTGTGTGTGTGTGTGTGTGTGTGTGTGTGTGTGTGTGTGTGTGTGTGTGTGTGTGTGTGTGTGTGTGTGTGTGTGTGTGTGTGTGTGTGTGTGTGTGTGTCCATATGGCATACATGTGATCACCTTTGTAACTTAGAAATAGGTAGGGTTTTGCATATTTTATTTGTAGCATGTGATGTGGCCTCCCCCAAAGTGCTGACCACAACAAGACCTGCTGACATCATCAAGCATATGTCCTAAACTGATACTAGCAGACTTGAGATGTGTTGCATGCATCATGTACTGTGATCTGTAGTGTGTATCATTGCATAGGTAAGTGTTCTCATATGGAACCATAGGACATTTAAACTGAATTAGAATAGTGGCCATACAGCCCTCACGATCATAGAAATCATCATACCCATAGTTACAGGATCAGCACATATTGCCCCAGTCCAAGAGGGACACAGGCAGGCACCCTGTGTTTAGATGACGGCTGCCACGCCAGTCATACAGATGGCATGTGCTGATGTGTACTGACGTGCTTTCTGTGCCATTAGGTAGGGTTCTGTTTCAAGGGTGTGTTTAAGTCTGCTAGACAAATCTCTCCCACAAACATGTAGTACTGATGTCACACACAAGGTTAATGTCCTTACAGTGCATTATCCATCTACTATGCCTCTTACACATAGCAGCATATGTAATCAAGCAAGGTCACCCATTGCCTGGTATGCAAGGCACAGATCACCGCTGAGTAGTCTATATGCCACAGGCAACAATGACATTCATTGCAGATGATCTCCATTGAACACATACTGAAGACATGAAGCGTCCTTGTGAGTGTCCATACTGTTTTGTGCAATTGCCAGTACTGCATGGAAAGGTACATCAACAAATGGCCATTGCACTCTGATATTGGCATGCTGAGGGAAGAGTATGTGGATATTATGAGTGTGTCACAGGTGACTGTGGCCCAGCTATGCCATATGGTTCCTGCCATATCACTTTAGAGACATGGTGATCTGAGGCACATTAGGTGTAAACCTGTGTGGCAAGGTCTGTGTGCCCATTTCTTTCACCCATGAGTATGTACATCACATGCTGTGACTGATGTGCTACTTACCCGGTACACAGATCTAACTGATAGAAATGATACTACATATATATTTGCAGAGTTTATGGCCATTAGTATGTCAACAGGCATGTGTTCGCAATAACCTCTTGCAGGATAGTGACATACTACTGAGACTGTATCAGTGGACACAATTTGCAGGTATCAGCCAACATTGTTAGCCACAGTCTGTCAGTGGTCATGTGTATTGTGGTTAAATGGATTCCAACAGTATAGGACCAGGATTGCACCCTGTTGAGCACTGCTGATTACAGATCAGCTACTGGAGGTAAATATCCCTATGTTGCATATGTGTGCCATTAATGGGCCACTTAATGACCCATGCAATGACAGTATTGTGGATGCCTAAGTGGGTGCTTTGTAAATATTGCCTGAGCAGGGGATATAGTCAGATGGCTTTGCTCAGTCTAGGGGGTTGTACACACTGATGCACCCTCACCCAGGTCCTTGGTGACTGCCTCGGAAATGTCCATCACATGGAACAGTCATGCTCCCCCTGTCATACATCCAAACTGTGCACAGTCAACTATGTGTAGATCACATATATGTGTGCTGATCAACTCCATGACGATTGCCCCTATGGCATACAAATATGGACATGTAGTTACAGAGGTGTACAGTTATGATGGTCAGTGGATGCACCAACTCTGTGCAAGGGTATAACAGTTGCTGTTGTTCACTAAGCTGGTAAGCAGCCAATGGTGTCAGTATGATTGCAAAAGTTTCCTAGTGGTGTTAGTAATCCTTGTCAGACCACATGTGGGATGCAGCCTAGAATGTTAGCATGTGCAATAGCTGCTGTGTATCTTCCAATGAGAGGCCAGTTACAAACTGCTCTGTAAATATGAAAGTTATGGACAAGAGAATGTACTTGACGCAGACAGTGTGGGAGTACAGCTTAGGTATGAGTACAAACCCATCATATGTAACATCATGACAAATGTGGTCATGGATAATCTGGGCCTGTCCTTTGAGGTCACACATGTAACTCCACTGTGCGTTGTGGTTCTGCTTTGTGTGGGTGACAACCTATGTCATTTACCATGTCTACACAACATCACAACAACACTATGTGCTTCTTTTTGCTGAGGAGGTAGTGCATTTATGTTAGTGGTGGCACCCTCACTCCAACTGTCACACAGCACTGTCCACTTATTATTGTACAACCTGCTAATTACAGTTTTCCACCAGTCAGCTGTGATGAGCCATGATGAGCCTGTGTTCCTCCTCTCATGTACGGCTGCATTCATGCAGTTGTAATGCTGCTGGCATAATGCATGGGTGTACA
The DNA here is from genome assembly GCF_019279795.1 of Protopterus annectens. Lineage (NCBI taxonomy): Eukaryota > Metazoa > Chordata > Ceratodontiformes > Protopteridae > Protopterus > Protopterus annectens. The sequence continues at coordinate 1,655,000,915 of NC_056737.1, read as the reverse complement.
GATCTGCATACTTGTCTGTCCTATCTGAAGGGGGTGGTGCAGTCACACTATGTCAACCATCTCACAGGAAGTAACAAATGGCTTTCTTGACATATATATCTGTATTGTCTGCAAGGGGGGGGTACATGCTGGTAGTTCTAAGTAGACTGATCTGTGGCCACATCCCACCAGGGAGAACGTCACATTGGGAGGGGCTGTACTGGTCACCCATACTGGTAAACACATGATGAAACATGTTGGCTTCCCATATGGCGATGTCACAGCACTGCTGCAGGGCATTGTAGGTAAGGACCTGGACAATCCATTCAGCAACTGTGCCGCAGCATGACTAAGCAAGACAGTGTGTATATATATATATATATATATATATATATATATATATATATATTACACTTCCCTAACATGTTTGTCTGTGCTCTGTACAGACACCTTGCATGGCTCTCTTCTTGCAACATGCTGGAAGTAACTGCAATACTTACTTGTACAGAGGACAACTAGCATGTAGTGCCAAGCGGTGTCCCCAGTTCTCTGAGTCATGTCACCTGACATACCATGGTAGGAGTTAGCAGGGATATGAGCACTAACACTGTTGTACAGAGGTCTATATTAGAACAATGAATATTTAACAGTTTGAATCACTAAAGGTCAACCTTTAGTGATCGAACTGCTAAAACATTAAATATTCAGAAAAAAAAAAATAAAAAAAATACTAAATGTTGTAGGCAGGGGGGCAAGCCCCCCCTGCACCTCCACACACCTCCCCACTACTTAAATATACCAACTCCGAGACCGCACTACATTGAAGTAAATGGAAATCTCTCCTTAAGGAGAATTCCGTTTACTTGTTTGATGTTCTGCAGTTTTGCTATTCTCGTGTCGACAATGTCAGATTTAACATTGTCAGCTTTTAAGAATGTAATATACACCCGTTGCACACCTACTGACACTGGGCCAAACGCTGTTACTTTTGCTCAAGGCCAGATCATGCCTACTGATGTAACCAGCAGAACTCATTGACTATTACACTAGGTAATGGATGTCAGACGTATGTCTCACTCCAAGGTGTATGACAATATTAGGCAAGCAGGCATTGCTGGAAACTGTGTGCATCATGTACAGAGTGTTATGTCAGCTGGTGGATAGGCAAGTGTCTGACATACCCTGTCTCCCTATTTCCTCTCTGCAGTCACAGCCAATGTCATTGACCTCTGACTGAGTACATCAGCAAGTGATTGCATATTAGGAGCTGTCACAGAATCCCACACAGAAACAAAAGTTATCCAGGATGGCCTAAGACACATTCAGTTGTTCTCTGAGCCACTGACAAAAATTAAATTCCACTGACTGCACAATACCATCCTGTGGAAAATCATTCACCCTTAAAATATTACAGTATCCACACACCACACACAGTTGAGGCATTACACATGGTGTTATGGACACAGAGAGTAATGTAGACTTTGACTGGATGGTAATATGCGGGGATTCATTAACTGTTGTACAACTTATACCGCCATGTTTGGGATGTAAATCCCAGACTGTCACTGCTGTACAGTACTGAATGTGGCAGTCATCACACCTATCATTGTGTGCAATGGCCTCCTTGCTATATCACTACACAGGCATATTACACAAGTGTAGCAGTCACACAGGTTCTATGGTACACCAAAGCACAGTGTAGCTAACATGTCCTATGGAGTCCATGTCATGACTGTACATGTGTAGTCTGTCTCCTAAATGCTTTGGAAGGGATGTATATGGCTCATACAGGGAGGTGTCAGATCCCACTGTGTACCTCCCACGTATCCATGACAGGACTAATACATGTATCACCTGTTCTACACATCTACAACATCACTGTGGTATACATAGTAAATGCTCAAGAGACAGGTATGTAACACAGACAGTACACCCTACATGAAACAGGCCCCCTCAAGCATGTGAAGCACACATCTGCTGTGACACATCTGCACACATCTGCTGTGCAGGTTATACAATGGGATGCAGAACATGACGATCATAACTGGTGTTGGGCAACTGTGTGTACTGGACACAGGATATTAGTAGATGTGTCATCTCCATTACCACAGCTTGTAGATGTGTTAGTTCCCAAAACCATGTTGACACTTATCAAGGGTAGCAGACCTTTTCAAAGATTAGGGATGCATGAGTACACTGAATGCTGCCATTGTCCTTGTTAGCTTGTTATACACATATGAACCTATAGAGCTATGCACTTATATTGTGGTACCGTGCTGAAGACATATTTCTACTGTATTGACATGACATCCTGAAACATGCTTAATGACTGTGACTGGCAAGTACTATTTTTGTTTAAACCACCTGTTTTAATTAAGAGGTGTGTGGCATGGCAGGTTAATACAGTGGTCTTTAGATGAGATGGTCTTGGGCTCGAAATATGAGACAGGTTTTTAATGTGTAACTCTGTATTCCAATTTTAAAAACACATATAGATAGTCAATATAGCTCTGTTTAGCTGACCTTAGTGAATCTGCGTGATCCGGTACATCATGCAGCATTGCTCTAAAAAATATAAAGAAAAAAAATGGGGAGATAGGAAAGTGGTGAAATGGGGTGCAAGCAGGGGGAAAAGTATAGTGAAAGGCAGCTAGGTATGTGCAGGACAGGTGTAGGAAAGAACCATAGCTATCCATTCCTTGTACAGCAATAACTGTGCCTTTGACAGAATTTGTACATGACTTTGAACTCTCACTCCCAGAGAGAAAGATGAGGACAACATAACTGCATTGTCAAGCCAATTGGACCAAATAATGTGTGTCCAGTAGCTCCATGTGTGAAATGAAGAGCTGTGTATGGAACTATATATATTTTTTCGGGCAGGTGTCTATTTTTTTCAAGGTGATAGTGAAAAGTTGGGGAAGGGACATAGGTACATATAGGGGTGGGAAGTTGGGTGGGTGAGGATGCATTTGCAGACAGACAAGAGACCAGACAGGGAAGGGTTGTGACACATGAGGGGGCTGAATACTTTGGATAGGGAGGATGTTGTGAAACTGAGGTCTCATGTGCCTCCACAAGGCAGCAGCATGACTCACATCCTCACCCATGGGATTGTCAGCACTGCTCTGTCATTGCCCTGGAGGAGGCAGTGGTGGAGGCTAAACAAAAGGGCAAGGCTGCCCCACCAGGTTGGCCAGCATGTTCTCAATCCAATGCAGGCAGTGGTCAAAACCACAGTAGACTATCCTGTTCACCAAAACCAGTAGCTCAGCCCAGGCGACAACTCCCCCTACACCACCACTCACAGAGGGAGCCCATCCCAATCCCATGGAGTGGTACTACCCAATGCCACAAGTAGTGCAGGGGCAGCATAGGGGCACCAACCATCTTGGTCCCAGATGTGCAGGGACCCCATGCCATGGCTGAAGGAGCAAGCTAGGTGGTTCAGTCAGAACCAACCTAGCTTGACGTGCTGTGGTAAATGAGGTATAGAAATAAGTTAAGGTTAGTAATAATCAAACCATTGTTAGTATTAAGAGAATGGGCCATCATATTTATTAATCCAAATACATATTAATGTATATTATGTGTAACACAAGATTAAGTAACATAACAGTCAGTATGTTAATAGCATGCCATTAAGAAAAAAAAACAGTTTAACAAAATATGTTAATATTGAATCATAATAAACCATAATAATAATAAATCAAATTTTACTAAAATATAGTTAGTTTAACAAATATGTTAATACTAAATCATAATAACAAATAATAATAACAAATAAATAAAGATAATGGGTATATATAGAGAGAGAAACATTCCAATACTGACAATACTCTACAGGTGTGTAGTGTCAGTTCTGAGTACAGTGACTACAATCCCCCTATAGCTGATGTAGCACATACAGTACATACCTCTCAAGCTGTTAACATGGGTCAGTATGGGCCAAGCAATAACAAATGCAGGTATACAACTACACAAAACAGTTTCACATAATGTGGACTTATATAACTACCAAACTACCAAGGTGTTCTGTAAGAGGATTTGGTAACACAATGCTTTCCGGGTAATCATTTTTCTGGTAATCCTGTGACAGATGGATTAGGCAGTTTTAATTACATTACAAGAAATCATGACACTTGAGAGGCAAGTCTGTGTACAGTATATAAACTAGACAGCTGCCATGCCTTAGTTGGCAGGCATGGGAATAGAACCCAATAGCTGTGACTGCAGGGGACATCTGCAAATAATGTAACAATTGACTGCAGCAACTTAGTACAGACATGCAAGGAATACAGCTGTAGGGGCAATATTTAGACAGATTTATTTAGGAATCAACAATGCTGCTTAACACTTCATTGTATTTCTGATACATTTCTGTGAAATCTAAACACAATATCTGCTCACAACATGAGCTACCTCACCCATATACCTTTTGTTCCTGGAGTGGGAGAAAATGAGAGCATTATGTGACTGATATTGCCCTGAGACAACCTTGGACCATACTATGAGTTCAACAATACATGTTACAGGACACTTGTTTTGCAGTATAGAACTATTACAGTGTTAATCTTGATTGCAGTAACAGGAGAACACACATGCATGGAATGCAGCAGTACTGCATTTATTAAGACAGGTTTCTTTAGGAATCAACAATGTTGCTTAACACTTTATTGGTATTGTTGATAAATTTCTGTGAAGTCCACACACAATAGTTGCCCATAGTGTGGGCTACCACACCCATATCCCTTTATTACCTGGAGTAGGAGGAACAGAGAGCATTATGTGACTGACAATGGCCTGGAGACAGAATTACACTTGACTGTAGCAACCTTACCATAGACAAGCAATGCATACAGCTCTACTGTGATGGTTATGACAACACAATCCTGTGGTAAACCATTTTGTAACTGTTATTGGTATTGTTTATTGTTTATTGCAGTACAGTTGTTATTGTTTATGTATTGCACTACAGTTCTAATAGCCCATTTATTGCATTACAGTTCTACTTGCCCATTTATTGCACTACAGTTTTTATTGTGTATATTTTATTGCAGTAAATGCTTTACTCTTTTTTAATTATTGCACTACAGTTAGCATAATAAATCTGTACTTTCCACACTCACGGTGCAACCTGGACAGGGGCCCAGCTTGGGACTCAACAGTGTAGGTCCTCTCAGCTGCAGCTGTTGGGATAGAAGCACACCATTATGCATATCAGTTTTACAAACAGTCAGCTTCCTTTTTAATAAAACAATGGAAAACATACACATTTGTGGGCATGTCCAGATCTTGCCTCATGGACCCAGGTGTCCAAGGTTCCCCTCTTTCTCTTTTTGAGGTTGTCATAATGATGATGACACTGCTAATCAGTATGGGGGATAACAAGCGGACTGGTAAGTTCCCTGGCCAACCAGTCCCAGGCCTTTGCCTTACATTCCGTGTTCTGGAAACCACCCTCCATCAGCCTGAGCTCATAATTCTTTACCAAGAGCCCAAAAAAGAGCCTGGACTCCTGGACACCCCATCTCTGCAATTGAAAGCATGCACCCTCTCCAACACCACTTGGCATATCTGCAGATTATTAGACTCTAAAGAGTGGAGCAGAAGTCCCTCCTATTGTGCCTAATATAGGGTGTTTTTCTGCCCTTACACGTCATTGTGCAATATTCAAAAATGCACCACATTACTTAGCAGTGTGCAAACCAGCTAAGCAGAGCTAAGCAGCATGAAATCTCACAAAACCAAGGTTTTAGCGAAGCTTAACATTACACAAACAGTAGTAGTCATTAGCATGCTTAAGCAGTGTTCAGCACAGTGCAGCAGTGCCATATTTGAAAAATTTGTTTTTAAAATTAAACATATATACTAAATTAAATATATCTTATGACTGCTATGGACTGGAACCCAGGACCTACAAAGCATTAGGCTGTAACTCTACTCATTTACCTACTTGGATATTATAAAAACTGATATCTTCGCATGTCACACCATGCAAACATGCTTAAACAGACCTGGAAATAAATAATTAATTACATCCAGTTTCAATTTTTAGATGTCTGGTAGCTGTTGACTATGTATGCATAAGCGCTACTCGACTTTGCGGTGCTTAGTGCTGCACAAATGGCAATTAAAAAAAGAAAATATGCAATTATGTTAATTAATTACATTTGATTTCTATTTTTCGATGTGTAGCAGATGTCAGAGAGGGGAGCTTTGAGCAGCCTATCTGTCCCTGGAGGAGTAGTAGTTTATTGGCCATTTTGGGCTTATTTTTATCTCTTTCCTTCCCCTGCTATAAAAAATGCATTTGTGCAGTTTTGCACACCGGGCAGTGTCGGTTAGCTAGGGTTAAACTATTCCTGGCTCCACAAAGTCTACTCTTCAATTTTTCCCTTGGAACTAGACAAACTTTCAAATTAAGCACTCAAACCATTCATTTCACAGCCCAGCACTTGCTCATAACTCATAGGAAGCACTAATTAACCCTAGCACTAGACCCCCCCCTATACTGTCCAGAAGGACAAGGCTCTTTATTTGTCCCTACCAGCCAATCAGTAAAACAGCTCACTTTACCTATTTAGGCATGTCCAAAGGGCAGATTCAGGTGTACTCTCCAGTCCAACTGGCGAATCTGGGCATTTTAAGGCAATGTTACAAATGCCTCATGTACACAGACAACCCTCTCCTCCTACCACCAAACACTAATATATGCGAGAGATGCAATTATCAAGCCAAACTGGAAGCAAAGCTCTCTCAACCCAACACTGGAACTGACAGTCAAGAGGAGAAGGGAAATACTTGCAACACACCACCAGTCACACATAGACCTATTAAACCAACAGCGGCAAATAACACACATCAATACACAAAAATATACTCGGAGGCTCTAAATACAAATTTGCAAAAGCAACAGAGACCTCCAAAGCAGACATACAAGCAACCTCCACACCTCATCACAAACCATGAAACACATACTTCACATAATCAGTGTGCCATGCAATCACAGCCCTTAAGGCAAAATAACATACCCAACACAGTAGTAATAGGCAACTCTATAGTCAGGCACACTGATGTCCCACTAACTAGGCTGGACAAGGAGAAGGTTACAGTTAGCTGCCTGTTGGGTGCCAGGATCCGCCATATAACACAAGCACTCAGGTCACACCAGAATAAGCATAAATACGACTCTGTCATTGTCCATGTTGGTGTGAATGACCTGAGATGTACCTTCCTGGACTACATGAAAAGAGACATGGAAGAGCTCTCTGATCATGTAGCCCAGGCCGGTGTGACCCTGACCCTGAGTAGCATCCTACCCTCACCAAAAATGATGTCACAGTATAAAGAAAAAACTATCAATTTCAACAGTTGGCAAAGTTTCTGGTGTCATTTAAAGGGGATCCAGTATCTGTCCACCTGGAATGACATGCTCGACAAGCCACGTTGTTTTGTAAGAGATGGCTTGCATCTGTCATGCTTAGGCTTTCAAATACTGGCCAAGGCTTTTGCCACCCACATAGTGCCTTTTTTAGGCAAGGCTCAAAAGACAAACCCATCACTGTAAATAGCACAAGTAACCAAAAACTGAGGGTAATGCTACTCAATTCCAAAAGTCTAAACCTCAAAATGCATGCACTTGAGGCACTCCTCACAATGGAGAGCATTGATATCTGTGCAGTAACAGAAACCAGGTTTAAGGCTCCAGAGTGCACCCCAGCACTACCACGCTATAACTCATACCATACTTTTTGGCCACAGAACCCGGACCGAAACACAAAATGCAGGGGTGTATCCATATTCATCAAGGATACCCACACCTCCAGGTTAGTGGTGCAGCATGATGCCTTAGAGATCATCCATGTGCAACTAACAATGGGCAAAACTGCAATTCAAATTGTAGCTTGCTACAGATCACCCACCATGTCCCAGGACTCCCATTCCACATTTCTGGAGATACTGGAAAATATGAAGGTCCTACCAAACACCCTAATATTGGGTGATTTCAATTACCCGAACATTAACTGGGAGAACTACTCAAGTACTAACCCTCTTGCCCAACGCTTCCTAGAATTTATAAACTCGAATGCCCTGAATCAACTGGTCAACATCCCCACCAGAGGTGACAACATATTGGACCTTGTCATCAACATCCCCACCAGAGGTGACAACATATTGGACCTTGTCATCACCAACATGGGTGACCGGTGTTCCACACTGGAGGTCTACCCCTTGCTGGTTAGATCAGACCATAGACTAATCACTCTGGATATCCACATTCTGCCCCACCCCCAATCAAGGAAATCACCATGAAAAACCTTTCAAAAGCAAACTTCACATTACTCAAGACCGAGGTGGAAAGTTTCACAGCCCCCATGCTAAAGGACAACGCTGTCCAAGCTGCTGAATCCCTTACAAAGGCACTCTATGAGCACCTGAAAGAATGCATGGATCGTGCTATCCCAAGCAAAACCAAGACTCACTCCTCCAATTAAAGGAAACCAGTCTGGTGGACCCCTGCCATAAACAAGCTATACAATAGAAGGAGGAAATTAGTACAGAAAAGAGTAAAATCCCAAGAAGGAAAACCATCCCTGATCAGTATCAGCGAGAAAACATGATCCCTCATAAAATCATTTAAGGCTAGCTTCGAAAAAAAATTTCTAAGGACTCCAAAGATAACCACAAAGCATTCTTCAGCTATGTAAAGAACCTAAGTGGAAACTCTCAGATCTGCTCTGACTTAGTGCAGAATGGCACAAAATACACTGAGCCAACTGATATTGCCAACATTCTGGCAGACAGGCAAACTTTACCCCCCCTCACCCCCTAAATGGCCCATAACCATACCAGAAGAATGTAGAGCCATGGCAATCACTGACAAACAGGTTAAAACAGCCCTATCCAAAGCCAAAAACACAGCTTTAATGTGACTGAATGGTGTTCCAGGCTGTGTCTTACATGAGATCTAAAATGAACTAACCCCAGTGGCTCTGCTGGACAGACACACAGGGAACTAATGGCTCTGCTGGACAGAGGCACAGGGAACTAATCTAATGAGGCAGTAAAAGCCAACACATTCTGGCTAGGCTTAAAGATGCCCTTGGGCAGATAGCCTAGTACTTACCTATGAACCTATGAACCTAAGCCTAAGCCAGGTTTCTATTATTGATGATTCCTTTTTAGAGTAAGTTGCTAGATCCAAAGCAAATCAGACATATGTGGTTCACCAGTTGATTTCAGATACATCTACAATCCCTTACCTTTGACCTGCCAGTCAATATTTAATTTGCAAAGACTTTTCTCTGGTCTCAGAGTTGATAGTTTAGTATTCATTTTCCTGAATGAATCATGTGTTACCCAAGGACTTGAATGTCTGCTTGCACAAAGCATTAACTCATCATGTCCTACCATCTAAGGATTATTACTTTCATTCCTTTTGTAAGGGCTAGGCTACCAATTTAGCTACTGAAGGCCAGTTTGCAGAAGTTGTCAAGAGAACTCATAGATGGGCTTTGTAAAGATTTTGTCTAATATTAGACTGGTATTTAATTTGCAGGAAGTTACATGTTTTACAACTGTTTTTCTTTCTTTAGAGGTAGTCTATTGGTGTTCATAACTGGACATTTTATTTACAGGGCAGACAACCCTGAATGAAACCCTGAATGAAAATTTATGGAGGAGGCTCTATCGTTAGTCTGGATCCTTGCAGTTGGGTTATTATCTAGAATGGTTTTGGTGGATTGATAATATGCCAGCTATGGCCAACAATACAAGACATTGTCAGTGAATTCTGTCATTTTCATGTTATAACTATTCATACCCAAAGACTGGTCTCATTCCAGTACTTTGAGAGATTTATTCACCATTCTATAATTATTCCCAGGTTTGCTGGTTACATGGTCTACTATAGTGCCCATGTTATATTAGTATGGATCTCACAAACATATTGTTTTTGAGATAGCTTGTAAATTTTTGAATCAAAGGGTAGCTTGTGCTATTCCACTGTTGGGGGTTGTAGATAGTGATCATTGAGGCCTGGCAAACAAATATCCCATTTAGTATTAGGAGGATGGTATTCACATTTTTGACATAGGTTTGGACCTAGTCAACAATGACTGAATCTTTTTCAAGCTTTACCAGCCATATTCCAAGTTCTTATGGCTCATTCTGTCTTAATTCTCATTTAGGCATTGGACATACATTGTGAAGTTGATACATTTCTGTTGTCTTCCTGTTCAATGATTCCATATTGTTTCAGGCCAAGGAAATAAGGGAACAGGTTGCTCTGACTGGAGTCTAGTGGATGGTCATTAAACAACTTTCCTCCTCTTTTTCATCACCACACCTTTTTTCATTTCCTTTTCTGGGCTAGCTGAAACTTCAGGAATGAGGGATCTAGCTGTCTGCAACACTGCAGTTGGGAAGTGATCAAGCTCACAAAGTGGGCTCTGTTATTATGCCTCTTGGTTTGTAATGGGAATGGCCAGACCAGCATGGTCAAAGAGGCTGTTTGGATTACTTGGGTTACCTGACCTGATATTGGTTAAAATGTTGTGTTATAGAATCATGGATTTATAAATATTGACTTAATTCATGACAAATTTATGTTTGTTGTTTGTAATAAACTGGCCAAAATGCCTGTGACTTGTCTTTGTATTTCATGGAGGAAAGTGGAAAATATCCACAAATGTAGGTTGCAGTGCAAACCTACTTGTCACAATGCCACTTAGTCTGAGCCATTTTCAGCTTAATCATGAAAATCCATTAGTTTATAACTATCGGTAAGCTGTCTTTCAGTAACTCTTTCAGTGTAGCAGCTGTAGATCCCTCCCACCCTGCCATTTTTAAAGCTTGGACATTTCCTTTCCTGGTCCAGTCAAGGCTTCATGAATTTTTGAGCAAGCTATCTGCAATGCTGCATTTGGGGAGTGATCTTGTCTGCTGAAGGCGCACAGTAATTATTCCACTCAGTGTGGAATGATACACTCCAAACTAGGGTGGCTGGTGTGTCACACTGCATGGGCAGCAAGACTGTTTGGATTATGCGGATTACTTGGCCTGATATTCTGACTTCATTCATTACAAAGCAATATGTTTGTTGGTTATATTAAACTAGTTGCAGTGTTTGTGACATGTCCTTGTCTTTTGTGGAGGGAAGTAGGGCTTTAGGACAGCTGGTATTTTAATGTTACTTGCCCTAATGAATGCAATTGAAAGCTAAAATTTGTTCTGCTGTTCAATGTTTGTTAGTCTAGTCTATTAGAAAGTGCAGTTGAAGTCTAGCAGCCAGTACAGATGGTTAAGGCTGTGAGCTGTAGTTTATGTAATACAGAGTTTTATTCTCTCAGATCTCTATTGCTAACGGTCTGACTGCATACCAAGTAACTACCTCTGAAAAATAAGTTGCAGCTCAATACATTTTTTGACAGCTGTTTACAAGTTGGTATACTTAAGAAGGCTAAGGGGCTAGACCTATAAGTAGATCATGAATATGCAACAGGTTAACTCTGCTAGATGACCCAAGTATCTGAGTTTCCCCTCAATGTAATCTGTCAATATTAGAATGTACTGTGATTTTTTAAGAGGATAAAAAAAAAGGAAAGTCTGAAAGACAGAGAGAAAGACTGAATATGTGTTCTGCATCTATACATCTGGACAGAGTTTGTCTTAAAGCTTCCTTAAGTTTTCCTGATTAGAGAATACATGTCTATATGTGTCTTTCATGATAGGATCATTTTTATTATAATCATCCTGTCAAAGGGCAAATCACACCCAGTTGTTATTTAATGACTAAATGCACCAAAAATCTGTTTCAAATGTTATAACTATAATCGAATGCACATTTTGTAGAAGTGGGACAACCTTTGATTATATCTGTAGTTAATGATGGTGCATATTCACAGCAGTACTAAAGTTTGTCTATATTTAAGTAGATTAAGGGAACAACGTAGAAATGCAAGTTGCTGACATCCATGCAACTACTAATTTTGTTAATTCTCTCCAAGTGTTTTCAGGTGTTCAGTGTATAATTAGACAAGGACATGGTATTGATTATGTTTTTTACTGTCATATTGGAGTCAATTGCTCCAACCTCAGTGACAGTCTATATGTTGAACATAATACTGCTGGACTATAGTTATTGGCTTGAATTAAGGATTGGATAAAGTAAGATCTTGAGTTAAGGACAAGTATTTATGTGTCAAGTTTGGATATTAAAATATGAGTGATGCAATAGGTGCAGCTGGTTAGGAATTTTAAGAAGCTATCTCTATCTTTTCAAGAATATATAGAATGTGTGGTATGTGGAGTTGCCCTACTTGCAAGAGCTGTCTGCAAATACGTGTGAGAAAATCTGTAGTTTTGAGGGAAGCTACTATACAATGGCATAAGCAATGATGGCACAAAAAACATGAGGCTAACCAGATGATGGTACTTCAAGTTTAAATAATGTTATTAGATCCAGGAAGGTTGCATCTAAATGCATGGTGAATGCTGAATTATGGGATCTTAGTCTTTCATTAAAGATTAAACTTTTTTATGCATCATTTTTATCTTCTTCTAATTTTGCAGATGTCTTGACTCCCCCAGTTGAACTCAGGTCCAGTATACCCATTGCCCTTTGGGAACACCAACAAGGTGGATCCTACAGATCTAGTAGGGTGGGCCATTTTCAAGGCACCATCAACCTGGTAGTCATCAGAGACATTGGACCCTCACCATCTTATGGGGGGGGGGTTGTATTAAGGTCTTATCTGTTCCTTTCTTTTGGTAATGATGTGGTCACTTGCATCACTGCAATGACCACCTATACCTTGGTGTGTGTGTGTGTGTGTGTGTGTGTGTGTGTGTGTGTGTGTGTGTGTGTGTGTGTGTGTGTGTGTGTGTGTGTGTGAGTATGTCTTTGTGCTCTTCTTCATTGCACAGACAAGGAGTAGCATCACCAGATTTGTTGATCATGCCCATGTTTTCCTTAATTATTCTCTTGCTAGAGACATGCCCCTGCCCTTTGGCAGGAGGTCAGGACCTATTTGTGGCAGTCCTTGGACAAATCAGCCCACACCCATAATGGGTGTGTCTGTCCTCCTTACCTGGGCTATCAAGCACTCAAGCCATTATTCTAATTTATGTAAACTGGGCAGTAGAGATGTCCTTATCTATTTATGATAACTGTTCAGGACAAAAGATTAAACATGTTTATAGAAAGTAGTTGGATTAAATTATCTTGCCTTTTTCCTGATGGATTGCCTAATTTTTGCTGAAGAAATAATTTGAGTACTCATTGGTTTGGCACTATTGCAATTCGAAAAAAATCAATATGGTTTTAGTCTGAATAATACAAGCAAAAGCAGTGTCATTTAAAGGCATGTCATTTTTTTGTGTTAGATGTATTGCAAAAGACACGTTGGACAGATGTTATACCTTTCAACTATCTCGATTTTTGCCTCATATTTTTTGGTCTGTTTCTCATAAAGTCTTGATTTTCTGGATTTTTGAGGCAAATTATTGAGGACTGAAGTCACTAAATAATGATAGGCTTTTTAGTTTCAGACTTCATATCTTTCAGACAATGCATGGTAACACAAGACGTTTTGTTCTACCAAGTTTCTAAGTTTATAAGAGCAATATTTAAAATTTGTCCTCATTTCTCGGGCTTTGACCCCCCCCATTTGTTTTTACTTTGTCCAGATTTTTTGTGCTAAGACATTGAGAGCTATGATGTTATTAAACATTAGTAATGACATTATTAATGAATATGTTAAAATCTGGGACCTATGAATAAAAGTACTGGTGCCACTCTTAATCCGAGTGGAGATAAAATAGGAAATAATTCAGGATTTGCAAAATAAGTGATTTTTTTCTCCTTTTTAGTATGAAATGTTCATGCCAATGGCCAGATATAAAGCCTAGAAGCAGTAAACCATATAATATTGGCCCACATTCTTGCCAATGTAATTTGTGCTATACATTTAATATATCCTTAGAAGCTTATATGCATGTGTGTATATATGGTTCTAATTCAAAACAACGGAAATCCTCATTACCGAAGATACATCACCAAGACGACATCTCTGAAACCTGACTTTCAAGAACAATCAGAATGCTGAAGAATTTCACAGGGTAAGTAACCATGTGGCCAACAAGGGGAAATGTGTCCTTTCCCCCCCTGTAGTGTGATCTCGGAGTTGGTATATTTAGTTGGGGGTGTGAGGAATGCAGCCCGCCCACCTGGGTAGGTTTGAGGTAGTGTGATGTGTTTTGCTGTTAGAGAGTGGCCAACCAAATACTTACTCTGTGAAATTCTTTGCCATTCTGGTCATTCCATCAAGTCAGGATTCAGCGATGTCGTCTCAGTGATGTCGTTTTTGGTAATGTGGACTTTCGTTGTTTTAAAGAAGATGCATATATATATATATATATATATATATATATATATATATAGATATAGATATTTTATATATATATATATATATATATATATATATATATATATATATATATATATATATATATATATATATATATATATATATATATATATATATATATATATATATATAAAATATATATATATATATATATATATATATATATATATATATATATATATAGTTTTGAAGAAGATGCATATACACACACACATATATATATATATATATATATATATGTATATATAAAACCATAATGTGCCTTTCTTCTTGATTTTGATCATAACAGAAATAATCCCTGTTATATTAGATTTGAACTGTACTTCAATAATTTAACTTTCATTTCAGTAAACTATGTGATTTGGTACAAGTAAATCACTGAGTATTTTCTATTTTGCATCCACGTTGTAATTGTAAATTTCAATTAGGGAGATCAGTTTTAATGCAATCAAGCCAATGCCTGATGTCTTTTCTCACAATCATGATTAAGTCAGATGCAAAGGCTAAAACATGATCAGTGGTATCTTTCATATGGAATCACCAGAGACATATTTAACAGAGTGTGCATGGTGCTATCAATGATGCATCTGCTCATTAAGATTTTAATACAAGGAATGTAATGAATATTTTTTAGCTGTCAAAAAGCATCATTATGCCTTTACTGCTCTGAATATCAACTTAGTTTTAGACTCAGTTTGAGTGAGGGAAGGTGTTTTGCCAAATGAGCAATGATAAAAGCAACAAGAACTCATGATTTTTATTGTTAGATTATGAAAGAGTTCAGTTATTACTACATAATCTTGCATCTCAAATGGAATGACCAGCAGTGTAAAACAGTTGCTTTGTAAACTTATTTACGTAGAAGTTGACTTAAAATATCAAGAGTTTTTCTTTTTGACATATAGCAGGATGCCTATCAGCTTTAATACTCGAGAATCTGTGCAAAAAAAGGTAATACACAGCATTGCATTGATAAACTGACAGCAACAAGTACAGAAACATATCCAGACTATATCAGTTCCAAACACCACTTGAACTAGTAAACAAAATAAAGAATACAAAGAAGAGGCCCAACCACCTCCATTTCCTGTACAACCAGATAGCAGACACAATGGCAGTGCACTAAAGCACCATTCCCCATAGCACATTCTAGTAAAGTGATCAGAAAGAAAAGACGGCTGTTGATCACATTACATGAGCACAGACTTTGATTTCCTCAACAACTGATCCAAAAGTGTACGCAAAAACAAAAGAGAAAATTAACACACTGAAATTACAAGCTTGAGGTTTAGATTCCCTTGGTGTAATCTATAGTGACTAAATGATGCCATAGCTCAAAAAATAAATAAATAAACAAAAAGAAAGAGTAATCATTATGTTATACTTAATAATGGTATTGGCATTTCACTGAATGTCACTGAATGTTCAGTAAAGAATGCATACAACTGTTAAAACAAGTGTATATTGAAAATAAAGTGACACGTGAGTTTAGAATATTAAGCTCTTATCAACAGTAAAGTGAGTGAAAGAAGTGTCAAGCATTGAATGTTAAACTCTAAATTAAAACTATGTAGGCTTCTAAGAAAATTATTGTATAAACTGAGTAAATTTGTTGTACTGCTTAGATACATAAAATAATGGCAACTTATGATATATCAATTAACAGGAATCACAGAAGGCTTTTTCATTTTGTTACATTTAAGGCTTTTCCAGTTGTCTTTTTCTGAATGACTCTGTAATGATGATTATGCCCAGTTCATTGATTCCAGAGCAGAAATAATGCTATTGTTTCTAATTATTGAAAATCTGATATTCATTAACACAGTTTGCAGATGCATGCCATCACTGTGTGCACAGTGCTTAGCATGCTATTGTGAACTGCCAAGATTCATAGTCAAGTAAAAAAACTAATTGCTTTTGACCACAAATCCTACTACTCTAAACTTAAACCAACCATAAATCCAATCCAAAAAAGTTCTGGAATAGTATCACCAATCTCCTCAGTCCTGGCCAAAAAGCTAATCCCTGTCCTGACCCCTACTCCCCTGGCCACATCATTGCCACTAGATTCAACACCTTCTTCATAGAATCTATTGCTAAGCTCACCACATCTTTCCACCAGAACTGTATCATGCCATCAGCTCCTATTTCCCATAACCCCCTTCCCCCACCAAACTTCCTTCCCACCCCTCTCTGTTCTTCTTAAAAATCATCCCAGTATCCACTATAAAAAAACTCCAAAAACTAAAACCCTGTTCAAACCCCCCTGACAACCTTCCAACTAACTTCCTTAAGCTAGCTGCAGATGGCATTGCACTCCCTATTTGTATACTAATCAATCATTCTATCCAAGAATCCTATGTACCCCTTCTCTGGAAAAAAGCCTTTATCATTCCCTTATATAAAGGAGGCAACAACACTGACATCCCCAAATTACATCCCATAGCCATCCTCATCCCCCAACTGAAAACTCCTTGAAAATGTATTCACCTTCAACTTTTACCCTTCTTCCTAGACAACCACTTACTTACCCCTACACAATATGGATTTAGACCTGGCCATAGTAACACAACAGCCCTGTGATCCTTTCTTGAAAACAACCACCCCCATGATTCTGGTAATATTGTATCTGCTCTTCTCTTAGACCTTTCTGCCAAATGGAATAATGCCATCTCACCCTATCTTAACAATCAGACAGGCATCCCCCAAGGATCTATCTTGGGTCCACTTCTATTCAATATCTTCATAAACAACTTCAATAAATGCATCCCCACTGCCAAACTCGTCCAGTATGCAGATGACTCAACCATTCCTTGCTCTGCAGAATCCCTTCCTAAACTTGTACAAACAACACAAACAGCATTCAACAGCATAGAAATTTGGATGCAAAATAATCACTTAGCCCTTAATGCATCCAAAACTAAAATCATGATCTTTACCCCTTCTAAAAAACCCAAAATAGGCAAAAACACCTTCTACATAGTTAGCCAAAATAAAGCTCCCATTGAAATAGTCTCCCATGCTAAGCTTCTAGGCGTCCTTATAGATGAACAGCTAAAATTCGACCTTCACCTCCAAGCTAACATTAAGAAAACCCATCAAAACTAGGAATGCTTTACCGACACAATCACTACCTCACATCGTCAACTAAGTTTACCCTGTCTACCACATACCTTCTCCCCTCCCTCATGTATGGGGCTCCTCTCCTTACCAACCTGCAGGCAACTCTCAAAGCTAAACTAGCATCCTGCTGTGACAAAATTGCCAAATTTGCAACTAACTCTAAATCCGTCTCCCACCACTGTTACTCCCTTCACTCCCTGAACTGGCTAGAACTCCCTCACTACCTATCCTACATTCACCTCTCCACTGCCCACAAACACATTTTCAACCCTTTTCATTGCCCTACACTCTCCTCCATCCTCAGTATGCATCTTCCTACCCGAACCCTCAGATATAACAATCAAAACCTCCTTGCTGTACACAAATCATCATGTAGTCCTGGTCAGTTTCTTCTATCTTTCTCCCTTGCATGCAAATGGAACTCACTCCCTCCCATATCCATACAAAACAAACTCTTTCTTCTTTTAAGGCATTGCTACACTCTTATCTCTCCTCTACCTGGGAATGCTCCTGCTCCCATCCATCCTAACCACCCCTCCACTCCTCCTCCTACTCACACTGCCCTACCCCAGCTCAATTATACTTTCGGCCTGCCAGATATGACGGGGGGATGGGGGGAATATGTACATTTCCTATTAAGGTATCTTCTACTGATGAAACTGTTACTGTTTGTACTACTTCTGGTTTGACCATCCATTGTCTATAACTAGAACATACTGTATCAACTCCTGGTATTTCACTTGTATTATCTGTTGCATGCAAATTTTTGAACTATAATTGTATTAGTTTCTTGTTAAACTACCTGTTTGATTTTTGTACATATATACTGTGGACCTTTTCTCCCCAGGCCTCTATTGAAAAATGGCTCTTCTAGGTCCAATGGACTTTCCTGGTTAACAGACTTCAAATAAATAAATAAATAAAATGTGTCATGATAGTTCACTGAGGTGTACAGCAGCCTTCCTCATTTTACTGAATGCTGTACAGAAGCACCTCATATCCATATTGTGGGACCTCACAATAGGAGGTCTCCAGCATCACTTCCCAGTGGTGAGATGTGGTAGAGAGATGTTGCACGTTTAACAGCACCATGGGGAAATCTGTTGCTGGTAGATATTCCCTTGTAGTAAGGCCATTTTCATATACCTCCTCCATGGACTACCACATTCGCATGTAGTGTTCCAAACCTCACTAACTATCCATGTGGGGTACTACATGCTAATGTGGTAGTCTATGGGACAGGACTATTTTATTGCCTTTACTGACATGCTGCCTCATTCAAGAAGTTGTACAGTTTAGGATTCCTAGATTTTAGCTCTCTAATGTGCTGTCTCTTTAAACAGCATACATTCGGGAAGTGTGTGATTTTTCTATGTACTCCATACACAGTATTCTATGCTTATACAATGTGTAGGTTTTGTTCCATTGTCTACTGTTGATTCTAAATTAGGGGTCTATGGTTAATCAACAAAGAAAATATCCATTAAATGTCTTTTAAGTGAAAACTAACCAGCAAACTTTTGTCATATAGGCTGATCATTGTAATTCATTCATCGAATACTTACAGTTGGTCATCTTCAGTGCAGGATAGCAAACCTGCCCTTTCCTCACCATAGTGCATTCTTGAAGCTGGTATATATAATTAGCTTGGGGGTGGGGGGAGCAGCTCCACACATAGTGAATTCTGGTGTTAACCTAATCTTCCCATTGTGCTGCTTCTTTGTAGATGGCCACGTATGAGTATTCAATGAATGGATTTACGATGCGGAGGCTAGTCAATAAATATATATGTTTAACTGTTAGTATCCACTTAAAAGCCATTTGATGGATATTGTCTTTGACGATTAACCATAGACCCCTGACTTAGTACAGGCTTGGTACACAGATGCCAACACACTGCTTTACTGCACATCAATATTTATGAATACAATCAATTTTATCTTTTAAAGCATTAATCAGATTTTCCTCAAGGGTACAATACATTTTTAATCTGATAAAGTAAAGATAATTAATGAATTTTAATAACTGCTAATGCTCTTAAAGGGGTTTGCTTCACCTTCTATGACTTTTTCAAGTTTTACATTTTTTTCTCCAGGATACTTTCAGGATTAAGGGTGATACACAGTATAGCTACATATCAAAACCTTTAGTGATTCATACAGAGCTGTAAATAATATGGCAAGACCTTGTACATGGTCTTGCCCTATTGTGCTGGAACCAGACTCCATGCACAATGTACATATGCAAACTACCACTCCTAGATCATATGAAATTCACAAATGCAACTTCAGAGTATCAGTCAGTTTAATTTCTCCAACTATTTGGATTTCTCATACCATGACTGGAATGGATCCCATTCCTAAAACAAGGTATGATTATAGCTCATGAAGTTAGTATTGTTTCAGCCTTTGATGTCAGCCAAAAGTGCTTTTCTCAGCACTTGCAATGTGCTCAGTACTGCCTCCTTCAGTACTTTATATGGTGTAACACATATTGATAGCATATCTAAGTGAGACTGTAAATTCATTTTTCTTAGATCAGTTGATTCTTCTGCTATTGGAACAATCCAAGTATCTTTATTCCACATTGCTGTCATTTCTGCCTGCAAATCCTGATATTTTATGATTTTCTGACTCTCTCTGAATGTAAGATACTATAATTCTGGGTGTATATTTTATCTTTTCCTTTCCATGGACTACTATATTTGAGTTTTTGGCATCTATTTTTTGAACTGATGGTAATGAATGATCTCATGTGATATACACTTCATCTTTCTCTGTCATTCTTTGTGGTCAATGTTTCCACTGCTTCTGAGCTACTTCTGTATAGCAGTGTTTGCACAATCCCCAATGCAACAGTTTTGCTGCATCATTATGCCTTTCAGTAACTAGGTCCTCTGCTTTGACTGTATCGCACCCAGCAACATGATGTGTAATTGTTTCCAATCCATTTTTACAAAACTTACATTTGTCCGTTTTCCCCACATTTTCAATGGATGTTGTAAACCAAAATGTATGTAGTCCATATAGAATGTTTCATCTGTCAGTTTCAGTTCACCTCTCCTTAACCATTCCTGCATCAGATTTTGGTCAACCTGAGGTTGTTCCAGGAGATCTCTGTACTTGCCACTATATTTATGTATTTTTCACGTTTTTTTTTCTTTTTCATCTCATTGTTCTTCTTATATTCTTTCTTTTATTTGTTAGCACATTCAGTTGCTGTCTGATTTTTGGCTGCTTCTGACTTCATTTACCCTAGGTTGACACCAAAACACTGCTGATAAACTAAACAAAGATGTCATCTTCTTCTCCTCATGATTTAAAACTTTCACTATGTTTAGATATTAAGAGGTCATATATATGCAGTCCCAGGATTGCAGATCTATACATATAATCAGTTTCAAGGAAGTCCATACCTCCTTCAAAGTGAGGAATATATAATATGATTTTTATATATTATTTTAATAGCATTTAGCATTTTTCTTGTTTTTGTGTCCTGATGATCAGATATAGTTTTTTAAACTGCTATGACTTTATTGAACAAAGAACACTGGTAATAGTTTTCAGAACACCAATGAGTCTCAATTATGACAGTGTTAATTGTCAACATGTTTAACACCAGGATCTAGGCATACAACATCAGGCGGATATATTTCCATAAGAACAAGATATCTGATTAAGGTGAGAGACCCAAAATATAAGAAATGGAAGAGAGGTTGAACTACAACTTTGAAAACTGAAATAAGCAAGCTGGATATAGTATAATATATATACTAGGAAACCTGTTTATAGATACATAAGACATGGAAGGAGTAAAGACACACAAATTGATAAACTTTGTGCATATTGTAAAATTTATTCTCAGACAAATCAGATTATAGATGTATAATGCAAAACAGTTTGGCTCCACAAAAGGGATGGTAAGTTGTCCTAGTGACATCCTGGTAACCCCACATACTGGAATTAAATTAGATTATATTGAAAAAGAACTGTGCAAACTGGATCCAAACCAAGCACAGGGAGGACACAAAATTAATAGCAATGACCTGAGAATACTTCAGCAAGAACTTACAGTACCATTATATCTATTATGCATTAGGTCATATAAATATGGGGAGATTGCTCATAATTGCAGACATGCACTTATTAAACCTGCTTTTAAGGGAAAGGGGAGTAGGACAAACCCAGAGTCATACAGACCCTCAAGTCTACTTTCATGTTGTGGAAAAATAATGGAGAAGGTAATACTGGATAAGTAATTGTCAGAAATGGATAGCTTGGGACTTGAAACCATATATCAGCATGCATATGTTTAAAGCAGATCCATTACCACCTATAACATGATGTTCTATAACAATATAATAACAGATATGAATGAAAAATTGTGCTGTGATGTAATTTATACAAATTTAACTTCAGCATTTGATAGGGTCATACACATAACACTGATTAATAAATTAGTACAACTATGTATTGATGTACTCTTGATATGAGATGGATAGCTGTATGGCTTACAAATAGGACATGGCAATTATCATGCAGCAACTGGACAGGTGAAACCCTTGGTTACAGTCAGGGTGTCCCACAGGGCTCTGATCTACGCCCTTACTTGTTTAGATTGTATCTTTCTGACCTAACTTTTTCATCTGAGGTGTTCTACAGTCTATATGCAGATGACCTGAAATTGGATAAATTGATTACATGTGTTACAGATAAGGCATGTCTGCAAAATAACTTGACTAAATTGACCATTTGGGCACAAGAGAATAATATGCTGACAAATTCATCAAAAACTAAACATATGAGATTTGGTAGGCATAAATTGAAAGGTGAGTATTTAATACAGGATACACTGATTGAAATTGTAGACTCATTTAAGGACCTGGATATATGGGTAGATTCACCTATGAGTTCTTCTAATCATATCAACCAATTGGTTAATGATAGTTATAGAACTATAGGTTGTATAAAAAGATTTAGAAAGTCTAGGAAATCAAAAATAATGAAGTCATTGTTTGTTAGTTACATTAGACCCAAACTTGAGTATGGAATAACAATATGGAAACCCTATAAGAAAACAAACATGAGTAAACTGGAAAGAGTACAACGGAAATATACCAAGGGCATCCATGGATGTGAAAATTTAAGTTATTATGAAAGACTAAAATATCTGAAATTGTACAGTGTGTCTTACGGATATATAAGAGATCTTATTCAGGTATATAGGGTATTTAGTGACAATTACCTCTGGGAATGTTTGGGGTTAACAAAAAGTACTAGAGAATCATCAGCCAACCTGTGTAGGAGATTCTATAGGAATGAGAAGTGCACTAATTGGTTCTCTGAGAGAGTAGCTGATGCATGGAACAGACTACGAAATTACATGAAAGCAAGTACTAATTTTAGATATTTTTATGAACAGCCTGGATGCTTATTATGGGAACAAGTGTTCTGGTATATTGGCAAGCTAGAAGGGCATTAATGTCCATGCTTGAAATATTTGTATGTATGTATGTAAGTATTTATGTATGTAACATAGTAAAGTTCAACTAATTATGACAGATTTTGAAGAGTATAAAAGACAACAGTTAATATAATATTCCAACTCTGTATGACATATGTAACGCCCGTGCACTGGCCCAGTAATCAAGGAGCCCCAATCCTCACTACTAGCACCAGTGAGGGGCATGCACATTGGAGGGATAACAAGTACACACACAGTAAAGTATAATTCCCCTTAAGAGCACAGAGATACCAGTCAGTCTGGGGCTGTTTTCTCTCTTTCTCTCCAGATCCTCAATAAGACTCCCACTGGCGAAGCTATATGGCTCAGATCTCAGCCGAGTACTCAAGACAAAACCTCCAGCACCCTCTCTGTTCAGCCAGTGCTTCGTGTCCCTGCTCAAGTAGCTGACACACACACACACTTTGAGATTTGATTTATATACAAACACACAGACACTCTTGTGGAAGGCTGGAACAGGTTCCCCAGCTATGCCCCCTCTTGCCCAGACTATAAGGTAGAACCAACTGCCACCAATGACTACTATCAGTTACTATAAAGGCCCTTACCACAGGGTATCCAGTTTTACTGTGCAACATTATTATCCAATTAGTAAGTGTGATGAACAGCAAGGCTATTGGAGTGCCTTTGTACAGTACACCAAATACATGCAAGTACTCTATAGCTTAAATTATCTCTAAACAAAACAACCACACTTGAAAGGTTTAAAAATATTTAATTATAAATAATAAAAATATCAGAGAATACTTTTTACTTCAACTCAATGACATTACATAGTTCAGAAATCACAGGAAATACTTTAAAACAATATTGTAGGATAGCCTGACATAACTATAGAAAACAATTAGACTAACCTGGCTATATTCCTATTTATCTCTAAGAGAAATCACTGCTCTAAATACTACTTACATACAGAGCAAGCAAGTGCTGGTGAGTGGATGTTCTTACTAGATCCAAGACAAGATACAAAATGCTGTTCTTTCTTTCTCTGATTGCCCTAAAATTGATAATACACAGTACTGCTGAGTCATTTCAGATTGCATAATTCTTGACACCCCTGCTGAGGATTCCCAGGCTCACAGAACTTAAAATTTAACATTTCTACAGCTGCCAGGAAGTCACAGCAATAAAAGACACTTTACATGTGAAACCTAGTATTTTTTTTTGTCTTAAAACAATAGAAAGAAACTCTTAGCCCAGACATCCTATCTCCGAGCTTGAGCTCAAACAGTTATAAAATTCTTTGCTCACCGGCTTTCTTCCAGCAGGGTGCACGGTGGTGATATTTTTGAAGTTCAGCATATAATACAGTTTTCTTACATTTAGGTTTCTTACAATTGTAAAAACAAGCCCGTGGATCATATTAATATTTACAATGACATAGAATGACCTACAAATTTCTATCTGACTGTGCTGGCAGCCCCTCAGTTTTTTTTTGCATTTCACCCCCACCCAGAGAACATAAGCTAGTTTTTCAAGTGTCCCGTGTTGCTTGAGAGGGTTGAGTATATCTGGGTATACCTTGCTCATTCCCTGTCTTGAGAGCCCATCTGCGTTGGCATTGATAATCCCACTGTGGTGCTGCACTGACATATCATATGCTTGCAACCCTAGAGTCCACCTGAGTAACTTGGTATTTTGCTAGCTGGCTCGATGTAACCATTTTAGGGGATTGTGATCTGTAACTACAGTGAATTTCTTTCCATACAGATAAGGCTGATGCTTCTGCAGTGCCCACACTATGGCTAGACATTCCTTTTGTACTGCTGCATAGCATTCCTCCCTGGGTTGGAGCCTACGACTGAGATAAACCATTGGGTGCTCTTCTCCCTCTGAAGAAATCTGGCTAAAGACAGACCCACCCCATGGTTCGAAGCATCCACTTGCACAACAAATTCTTTGTTGTTATCTGGACTGGCTAACACAGGGGATCCTCCCAAAGCTCCTTTAAGCTTCTGGAATGCCTGTTCACATGCTGTAGTCCACACTACCTTATCTGGCCTGTTTTTCATTGTCAGGTCTATGAGGGGAGCAGCTATGGTGCTATAACTGGGGACAAACTTTCTGTTGTACCCTGCTATCCCTAAGAATGCCCTCACCTGCTTTTTGGTACCAGGTGCAGGTCATGCCTTAATGACGTCCACTTTGGCAGATTCTGGCCTGATCTTACCACTCCTCACTCTATATCTCAGGTAGGAAACCTCTGCCATACCCACTTGACATTTGCTGGGCTTAATGGTCAACCTTGCCCCCTGTATTCTGCCCAGCACCTCCCTGACATGCTGAAGGTGCTCTTGCCAGGAATGGCTGTAGATGGTAATATCATCTAGGTAAGCAAGGGCAAACTCTCCTACCCTTGCTAGAATATGATCTACCAGCCTCTGGAAAATCGCTGGGGCATTTTTCATCCCAAAGGGCATCTTTGTGAACTCATACAAGCCAAAAGGAGTCACAAAGGCTGACCTCTCTCTAACTTTGGGAGTCAAGGGCACATGCCAGTAACCCTTGGTAAGATCAGTGATAGTAAGATACTTAGCCCCAGCCAGCTGCTTTAGGACCTCATCTGTCCTAAGCATGGGGTAAGCATCTGACTCTGTGTGACTATTTAATTTCCTGTAGTCCACACAGAGTCTGGTGCTGCCATCCCTCTTTGGCACCTGCACCATTGGTAGGTCCAGGGACTGTGGGACTCTTGAATTACCCCTAGTTCTAACATTTCCTGTATCTTCTCCCTCAGAGTCTGTTTGACTCTCTCAGGCACCCTATATGGGGCCTGCCTAATAGTCCTGTATCCACCTGATGCTGCACCAGGTGGGTGCACCCTGGTTTCGCAGTGAACATGTCACCAAACCCCCATAACACTGCATGGATTTCTCAAACCTGGGTAGGAGATAGCTGCCGTGACATTGCTAACCCTTCCACTGAAGTGTCAGTCCGAGCCTCACTGAGGAAATTAGTCACCAAATCTCCCTCAGACTCCTCCTGCAGTCCACTGCAAATACTCAGCACAAGGGTCTCCCTATCATGGTATGGTTTCATCACAATAACATGGTACAATTTGTGCTCCTGCCTGCTGCCTAGCAGTTCCACCAAGTAGTTAGCATCACTGACCTTCCTTACCACTTTGTAGGGTCCCTCCCAGGCTGCTTGCAGCTTGTTGTGTCTGACTCTGTAAACAAACAACAGATGGGGCAAATAGTTGTCCCACTCTCTTAAACTGGTCTGCAAATAACAGTAGCATGGACCTGAGTGTAGAATTTAACCTCTCAGCAAGACCATTAGTCTGAAGATGGTAGGGAATTGTCTTTAGGTGCTTCACCCCGCAGTGCTTACACAGACAAGCCAGCAGGTCTGGCATGAAACTGGCACCTCTGTCAGTCAGTATTTCTTTTGAGAAACCTACCCTGCTGAAATTTTCTAACAAAGCATTTGTCACCTTTTCTACCTCAATGGAGGACAAAGCCACTGCCTCAGGGTATCTTGTAGCATAATCTACTACCACTAGGATATACTTTTTCCCCCGTGGAACTTGGGGTGCTCAGAAGCCCTACAATATCCACAGCTACCCTCTGAAATTGCTCCTCAATCACAGGCAAAGGCATCAAAGGAGCTTTCACATTGTCTTCTGCCTTTCCTACCTTTTGGCACTGCTCACAGGTCCTGCAATACCCTGTTACATCTCTGGAAACCCAAGCCAATAAAAGCTCTGCATAATATGTCTCTTTGTACATTTTATGCCCATATGACCTGCAAAGGAAATATCGTGGACTATGGCTAGAAGTGCCAGATGGTAGACTATAGGCACCACCAACTGCTGTATTCTCTCACCTTCTAGCCCTCCCTCAGGGGTCCAATCTCTATCCAGTAACCCTGTCTCCCAATATATAGATTCCCCCTTCCCTTGAGAATCAGGCACCTTATTAGCTACTTGCCCCAGGCCTTGTAATGTAGGGTCTGAGAGCTGAGCCTGTCTCAACTCTCTCTTTGTAACCCTTCCCAGCTCCCCTTTCTTAGGAAGTCCAGTATCCTCTGACAGCAGTGCCTCACTGTCAGCCTGGGTACTACTACTCATTTCTGCCCTTGCAGTCACTCTGTCCAAGGGAACATCAGTACCCACAAACAGCTGTGGCTCACCTTCAGTCTCACTGCTACAGAGTAGCTCAGTCCCTGAAGTAACCACCTCACCAGTCCTGGCTTCAAGTGTGTAGTCTGTCTGGGTCTCCCCCAGGCTGCTAGACCCGCATGCTTGTCTACAAGCCTGACTGTGTGTAACTGCATGATTACATGGTACTGCATTATCAAAATCATTCCCTATCAGGACATCTGCAGGGATATCCTCAAACAGACCTACTTGCTGGTTTCCTTTTCCATCCTCCCAGTCAAGGTGAACCCTCACCAAAGGTATTTGGAATGGGGTCCCTCCTAAAGCTCGGACTGGAGTAGACTGCCCAGACAAGTAGTGCTCCTCTGTAACCATTGCAGGCTTCACAATGGTTATGTCACAGGCTGTGTCTCTCTTAGCAATGGTCTCTTTGTCATTCACTATGATGGGGTTTAACCTCTTGTGGTAGTTCAGTACTCTTGTTGTCTCAAGACAACCTACTGTTGGCATTTTGTCTTTCCTATTTACTGGTTCCCTCACATGTTGTTCCCCTCCTTGCCTCTGTGGACATCTATATGCCACATGGCCCCACTGGTTACATTCAAAACATTTAACCCTAGGTCCTGGACATGTACCTGGACTAGTGGCTTCCCCTGCTCCTGGCAGATTCTGTTGAGACTATCTGAGCTGCCCACTATGGGTTCCCTTAGACCCATGAACAGCACTGGGTGTCCCTTTCCTGTGCAGGGATGCCCTGCTTGCTATGTATAGGTCTCCATTCTTCCCCAACTCATCTGAAGTAGCACATTATCTATCAGCTAACCAGATCCTCATGTCCTCAGGCAAAGTACTAAGGGCTTGTTCCCTCACCAAAATGTCTGCCAGCCCTTCAAAAGTGGTGACCTGACATCTACTCACCCACATATGAAAATAAGTGCTCATTTCAGCAACATATTCACACACACTTTCATCTGCCTTATGTCTATGCTTACGAAATCTTTTCCTATAAGCTTCAGGTGTTACCTTAAAAAACCTAGCAAACAATTCTTTACCACATTATAATTTAAGAATTAATTATCAGACAGTTTGTAAAGTACATTTACAGCTTTACCATGGAGTTAGCGGGTCAGGAACTGTACCCAGAGCCTTTGTTAAACATCATACTGTTTGCATACCCTCTGAAATACATGTATGAAACTATCAAAATTATTCCTCTCTGTAAACTGTGGAAGAAATTTAGTGACCTTTTTTGCTTCTGAGGTCCAGTTATTCCCTTCCCCATTACCTCCAAGATGCTGGCAAATAGTCAACATCTCCTTTTCATGTTGCCTCTGCCTCTCCTTCTCCTCAGCTTCCAGGCATAGCAGTTTCTCATTCTCCTCAGTCCACAGACATCTCAGTCTCTCTGCTGATTCTTTTTCCAAATGCCTGGCCTCCAACTCAAGTCTCTTTAGCTCCAGATGGATTTTTAAGTCCTCCTTAGACAGGTTGAGCTGTCCATTCTCTGAGTGTTGTACATCTCCACACCAGTCTGATCATCCTCCTGGTTGCTATTTTCTGATGCACCTGTGACCAAAGCTGCAATCATGCCTGCTTTGGTCAGGTTTCTATGCACCAGTCCTTTAGCCTGACACATTTCAGCCAACTGGCTCCTTGTCAGCTTGCCATACTCCTCTGCCAATATGCTTGCCTGCTCTCCCTGACTAACTAAGCTAACAAAAGAAATAAAGCAATTGTGATCCGAACTCTGAATATTCACTGCATGGCTAAGTTAGAGTACAAAAACACCTTCAGTGATTACTGTACACAAGTTATAGGAATTCCATATAATATGTGATGTGGCTAGCTCACCACTATCAAGCAATTAATATTTGATGTGGATATCCCACCACTGCCAAACAATTAATATGTGGTATGGATATCCCTCCACTGCCAACCAATTAATATGTGATGCCCGTGCACTGGCCCAGTAATCAAGGAGCCTCAATCCACACCACTAGCACCAGTGAGGGGAGCGCACCTTTGGGGTGTAATAAGTATACACACACACACAGATACACACACACACACACACACACACACACACACACACACACACACACACACACACACACACACACACACACACACACACACAAGTACAATTTTCCTTAAGAGCACACAGAGATCACAGTCAGCCTGGGGCTGGTTTCTCCCTTTCTTTCCAGATCCCCAGTAAGACTCCCCACTGGCACAGCTACTGGGGACAGATCTCAGATGAGTAGTTAAGCCAAAACCTCCAGCATGATCTCTGTTCAACCAGTGCTTCATGCCCCTGTCCAAGTAGCTGACACACACACACATTGAACTTTGATTTATATACAAACACACAGACACTCCTGCGGATGGTTTGCACAGGTTCTCAGGCTACACCCCCTCCTGCCTAGACTGTAAGGTAGCACCAACTGCCAACAACCACTACTATCAGCTACTATAAAGGCCATTACGAAAGGGTGTCCAATTTTACTGTGCAATATTATTATTATTATCCAGTTACTAAGTGTGATGAACAGCAAAGCTATTGGAGTGCCTTTGTACAGTAGCACCAAATACATGCAAGTACTCTAGAGCTTAAATTATCTCTATACAAAACAGCCACAATTGAAAGGTATACAAATATTTAATAATAAATAATCAAAAAATAAAAAATAAAAACACCAGACAATATATTACTTCAGCACAATGACACTACAGAGATCAGAAATCACAGGAAATACTTTAAAACAATATTGTATGATAGTCTGACATAAATAAAGAAAACAGCTAGACTAATCTGGTTATATTCCTATATATCTCTAAGAGATATTACTGTTCTAAATACTACTTACATACAGAGCAAGCAAGTGCTGGTGAGTGGATGTTCTTACTAGATCCAAGGCAAGATACAAAATGCTGTTTTTTTTCTTTCTGAGATAGCCCTTAAATTGATAATACACAGTACTGCTGAGTCATTTCAGATTACATCATTCTTGACAACCCTGCTGAGGTTTTCCAGGCTCACAGAACTTAAAGAACTTAAAATTTAACATTTTTCCACTGTCAGGAAGTCATAGCAATAAAAGACACTTTACATGTGAAACCTAGTAATCTTCTTTGTCTTAAAACAATAGAAAGAAACTCTTAGCCAGACATCCTGTCTCTGAGCTTGAGATCAAACACAATTATAAAATTTGTTGCTAATCGGCTTTCTTCCAGCAGGGTGCACTGTGGTTACATTTTTAAAGTTCAGCATATAACAGTTTTCTTACATTTAGGGCCGGATTCACGAAGGCTTACATGGAGTTTAAGAGTAGTGTAAGCCTCCGTGTAAGCCTCCCGATCCAGGAACAGCCCAAACCTCCGTGTAAGAGACAGCTAAAACGTCTCTTACACGGACTGGGCGTGGAAATGCTCAATACCTCATTTGCAGCTCAAATATATGCAAATGAGGTATTTGAGCGATCCAGGAAGCCCAAACCAGTCCGTGTAACGGACGTTTTAGCTGCAGAAATGTACTCAGCTGACAACTGAGTACATTTCTGCAATGACAACGGAGCTATGTCAGCTCCAAATAAAGGGTGCATATGTGTCATCTAGCATGCCAATGGCCAAATATGTGGCCATTGGCATTAAAAGTGATGCAAAATTATTTAAAATAACTTTTTTTCGGGGAATTTTTATGTTTAACTGCAGCGCACACCCGCACAAACGGGGTGCGCTGCTCAAAAGTAAAAACCAAAGCTTATAAGCTCACAATTGTGGGTTTTATGTATTACATGGAATGACAATGCAGGGACTAGAAGACCAAAAACAATATGGCCACCGTGTAGTGGTTGCCAAGGGGGGGAAGCTCAGTGTAAGAGATGTAACTAAACATTACTAGGCAATCCTATGTAAATGAGGGTTTCAATACTGAATCACACCGCCACATAGGTAATGAGCACTTTCCGAGTAGTGTAAGAATTACAGAAGGGGGAGGAATAGAGTAAGAGGTAGGTGACATCATGGGGGGGAATGATAGAAATAAATGTATCACATTGGAGGGCAGTGTAATGTGACAGATGACAGACAGACATCAGGAAGAGAGGTGTGTCCCAACAGAACACTAGGAAAGTCAAGAAATAGAAGGTGCACACTATCCCTACACTCAAACTTTCTTGATATACGTGCATGCGCACATGTGCGCGTGTGTAAGGCAGGTTCAACATGTGGGAGCGTGTTGCAAACCATTTACAATGGTTTGCATGGGCGTGCACGTGTGTAAGGCAATGTGCGCACGTTTTACCATGAATCAGCCCAGTTCAAACCATGTAAGGATGTGTGGGCACATTTAAGTCACTGTGAGCGTGCTTATGCTGGTGTGCACAGTGCTCCCCTTGAGGAAACAGAGAGGAAAAAGGAAACAACCAGATTACAAGGAAGCTGCCAGAGGATACTGCTGGAGTTAATTGGTGATAACAATTAGAAGCAGGCAATTACACAGGCAGACTAGAAGCCCAACCCAGCACTTAAAACACTGCAAACAGCAGTGCAGGGTGTTTCTCTCAAGAGATACTGCAAGAAAGGAGTAAGCTATCAGAATTGAAAACTGAAAAAGCTGAACTCAGAGCAGAAATGCTAGGGGCTGCCATGGCTGTTATAATCAGGCATAGGCGAATTGCTGAGGGTGGTGACAATGCAGATGCTGACCAACAACCCAGAGTGAGGAGAAGGAGAAGAGTATACAGGCCCAGGGTCACCTACCATGGGTTACATGAGCTGGAGATAGTAGAGCGTTACAGAGTGGACAGAGACCTTCTGCAGCAAATTGTTGAGCTGTGCAGGCCACATCTCACACACAGAACCAACAGAGGGGAACCCATCCCAGTGGAAACCAAGGTATGTGTTGGCCTAAGAATACTAGCAAGAGGTACCTTCCAGAGACCGACTGGTGATATGATGGGGATATCACAGGCATCAGCCTCCAGGGTACTGCACCAGTTCCTGGATGCCATGTCAGCACATGTCGGTGATCATGTATATTTCCCTAATGCCCGTGAGGTTGTGGCCAGCAATATGCGTCTCTTCCAACTAATAGCGGGATACCCTGAGGTACTGGGTGCAATAGACTGCACGCACATACGCATCAAAGCACCAGCTGGTGAGCGGGGTAGAGCCTATATTAACTGCAAGGGATTCCCCTCCGTCAACTGCCAGGTCATGTGTGATGCCCAGGGCATAATAATGAACGTGTGTGCTGGCTGCCCTGGGAGCTACCACGATTCCCACATCTGGCATCTGACGCAGCTGTACCAATCATTTGCCAGTGGGGACTTCCCACACGGACACCTAGTGGGGGATGCAGGTTATGCACTTGAGCCATGGCTGATGACACCCATCAGAAATGCACACACACCTGAACAGGAACGCCATAATGAGGCACATGCACAAACACGTAATGTCATAGAGCGTGTGTTTGGGCTGCTCAAGTCACGGTTCCGGTGTCTGGACACATCTGGTGGAGCCTTGCAGTACACACCAACTACATGTACCCAAATGATCATGATATGTGCTATGCTACATAATATGATCCTGCGGAAACAGCTGCAACAGGACCAGCATAGGGCTGGGCCAAACATACCCCCACCATTGCCAAGGCCACCACAGGCAGAGGGTGACTCGGAGGAGGAACAACCTGACCTTGCCCCAGTAGGCAGAAGGAGGAGTGCCCAGTATGCCCTGGCCTTGGCAAAGAGGCAACGCATAGCACATACACTGGCTCAGTAGGAACACTGGGACTGATACCCCCTCCGACTCACTCATATAGTAACAGGGACGCCTAACATGACACAGTCTGCTTCCAAACATGTACAGGGAGTGTAGTATGTATATCCGACAGAGGCAGCCCTGCAGCACCACCTGAGGCATGAATGCCATGTGTTAAGTAATGTAACACCATGTACCATATGCACACCTGAGTACCCTGACTAACATCCACCCTCACCAATCATGAACCACAAAAACACAAACCCACCTTCATAGGTACCACAAGGGATAGGAACCTAGATGTAATGCTACCCAATGCCAGACGTATAAACAGCAAGATGCATGCAGTGTAAACGCACACAGTATAGAGAATGTATATATCAGTGCTGTAATAGAAAACTGGGTCAAAGCCCACATCAGCACCCTAACACTACCAGGTCACACCTCATACAGTGATGTACAGCTGCAAAACATGGAACAAGCTACAAAACGAGGGTGACTAGCAATAAATGTCATGGATAACCACACCCCCATGTTGGTACCACAACAAGAAGCAGCATGGATTAGACATGGTCAAATACCAATGGCTAAAACTGCCTACTACTATATAGCTTGCTGCAGACCACTGTCCTAATAGCAGGAACTGCACCAGACCTATGGTGGAATACATGAAGATATCAAGCCCCCCAAACCACATTATATTGCTTGACTGAAAATACCTACACATACACCATAGTTTCATAGTTTTATAGTTTACTACTAGGCTATCTGCCCTAGTGCATTTATAAGCCTAGCCATAGTGATGTGGCTATTGCCACCCCTTATAGTGGTAATAAGTGTACAGAATAGATTCTGAATATTGTGCCTCTGACTTAGTAGTGACACATTATGACCCCCTAACTTAATTGAATAAGTTGACTGTCCCTCTGTCTAGTAGTGACACAGGGAAGACCCCTGGGGTAAACCTACGATCTCACATCCACTTGTCCAGATTTCTCTTGAAGAGAGTCAGTGAGGGACTCTGTCTAACATGAACTGGGATTCTGTGCTAGAGTGTGAGAAGCCTCTGAGTTATGACTGTCCCTCCAGCATGTCCTATACATGTATGTGCTGAGGTTCAAATCTTTAGCTCTCATGGTTCTGGTGGATTTGGATTGCTTGCAGTGGAGCATGTCCACCAAATCCTGATTGGACATGGTCTTGTATGTCAGGCATAGGTCACCTGTAAGTAGGCGGTATGCTACTGAATAAAGCTGGATTTTCTTTAGTCTGGAAGCATATGACATGTGTTGTAGACCCTTTATCCTCTTGGTAAGGTACATTTGGGGTCTCTCCAGCTGTTGCAAGTGCTGGGTGAGGTACATACCAAATGGGGCTTTGTATTCAATCATGGGCCTGATAAGGGAGAAGTATAGGGGTACAATGACTTCCTTTGATCTGGATGGAAAACCCTTCATGATAAGGTGGGCAAGATAGAATGTCTTTCTAACCACTTTGGCAACATGGGTGTCAAACGAGAGGTCACTATCTACATGGGTCCCCAGGTGTCTGATTTGTTTTCTGTGCTCAGTGGGTTGCTGTCTATGTGTTATTTTGTGGGTACTTTGTTCCTCCCAAAGGGGATGACTACACATTAGTTGCATTCAGTTTCAGGCCATGATTCCGGCACCAGCTATCTGTTTTTGTGAGGGCATTCTGTAGGATGTGTGTGCCGGCTGATGTATTCACTGTGGTGCCTAGGTTGCAGTCATCTGCAAACTTTGTCAGCCACAACCCTCCTATGTTTGCTTTCACATCTGAAAAGTAAATGCCAAATAAGAGGGGTCCCAGGACAGATCCTTGTGGGACACCACTTGTGACTGGCTTTGAATCTGACAAGGCACCTGCAATGTTGACTTTATGGGTTCTGTTTCTTAGCCATTTTGCAATCTATCCTGTGACATATGGTTTTATATTTCAGCTGTTGAGCTTGTCTATGATGCCTGAGTGGGGTATTGTGTCAAAGGCCTTAGCCAAGTGCAGGTAGGCTGTGTGGACCACTTAGCCCTCATCAATGGCCCTACTGACAGTTTCAAAATAGTCAACTAGGTGCAAAAGGCAGGATCTGCCCTGTACAAAGCTGAAATGGGTGGGATCAAGGGTCTGTAGGTCACCAATGTCTCTGTTTAAGAGTTCCATAATGACTCTTTCCATAGCTTTGCAGGCAAGGCTGGTTAAGCTTGTGTGGTGGTAGTTCCCAGGGTCTGTGGAGGCATCTCCTTTGTGGAGTGGGACCACTGTTGCTGTATGCCAGTGTTCAGGTACATATCCTGTAGCAAGGCTAAGGTTAAATAGCATTTGTATATACGGGATTGGCTCCTTCTGGAGTTCACATAGCATGCAACTGGGGATACCATCAGGTCCCATTGATGCTGTGTTTTTGTCTTTGCTGAGTGCGGCTCTCACATGGACATCTGAGATGACAGTGAGGTTACATTCAGCTGTGATAACTATCTTCTTTTGGGGGTGAGGGAGGGGGAAAATTGCACTGAACCTGTCTGCCAGAATGTTGCCAATATCTGTCAGGTCACTGAAATTTATGTTGTTGTGTACCATCTCTGAGCATATCTGAGGGTTCCCACCCAGGTTTCTGACATAACTGAAGAAGGCATTGTGGTTATCTTTATTGTCTTTGGTGATTTTTGTCTCAAAGTTGACCTTGGATGTCTTTATGAGAGAATGTAGCTTTTTACTAGTGCTGCTCACAGCTGCCTTCCTTTTAGGAGATTTAGCTTCTGTCTTGCATTAGTATCCTTCATTTGTTATACAGTTTGTTTATGGCTGGGGTCCACCAGACAGGCCACTTTCCCTTGGTGGAGAGGGTCTTGGTTTTATATGTGATTGCATGGTCCATGCTTTCTTAGAGATGTCCGTAGAAAGCATCTGTGAAGGAGTCACCATTGTGTGTTGTGGTTTCCACTGGCCCAGTAGGCTTAAAGGATACCATCTCAGTCTGAAGAAGTGTGAAGTCAGCTTTTGAGACGTTTGTCACTATACTCTTTGTATTATACTAGCACCGACACATTTGTAGACAATTTCCCCAGAATCCATCAAACAAAATGGACATGCAAAATGTAACACTTCCACAAGAGGGGTAAGCATACTGGATGTGATAATCAGAAATATGTGTACCGGATGTCAAGATGAGAAGTGTATCCCTCACTGGTAAGACCAGACCATAGAGTAATCACACTGTAGTTACACATCCCAACCCCAGTCCCTGGCCAGAATACCACAGTGAAACACATGTATAAAGCATAGCTTGCACCCCTACAAACCAATGTGGAATCCATGAAAGGCCCTGTGCAAGTCCAGAATATGGGACATACTGCAGAACATGTTATACAGGCATACCATGAGCACAGCCAAGAGTGCTTGGAGTCTGCAATCACAAATAACAACAAGACACAATGCCATACACCCTGGCATCTGGCATGCTGGACTCCAGCAATTACTAAACCATTGAAGAGAATGAGGAAACTACCACATGATAGATCAAACATAAAAAGTGAAGTAATCAGTGATCACTAGTATGGCAATAAAATGTGTCCACACATACAATCCACTAAGGCCAGGCAAAACAAGTAGAATCTGTGAATCCAGAGGCAATGTGACACCTGTCCCAAGTACACACACAACAACTCACCCCAATAAATACAAATATATGTGATAGACACAACCAGGTAGCCAAACAAGAGCCTGAGCACCCCCAAATCAGTACTGTCAAAACTAGTCAGGAGGACAAGGTAACCACATACACCACAAACCCAGTCCCACATAGACCTACAACGACTGTAAACCAAACACATAAACACAAAAACATTCCCAGAGGCCATAATTACAGACGCACACCAACACAAGCCTCCAAAGCAGACACCCAATAAAATAACCTCCAGACATAGCACATGTAACACATAGTACACAAAGCTGGTGTGCCAAACAGTCACAGGACAGAAGGAGAAACAACATGCCTGATACAGTTGTAATAGGTGACTCCATAGTGAGACATGCTGCTGTTCCAGGGATGGCTTGCACCTGTTACCCATGGGCGTCTGGATATTGCCTAAGGCTTTTGCAACCTACAGAGATCCTTTTGTAGGCAAGGCTGTAAAGACTAACCCACCACCATAGAAAACAAAACTGGAACGAAACAGAAGGGTAATGCTGATCAATGCCAGACGTGTAAACCTCAATATGCATGCTCCTGAGGCTTTCCCAGTATGGAGAACATCGATGTCTGTCCAGTGATAGAAACCTGCTGCAAGCCTTGTGACAGCACACTAGCACTACCAGGTAATACCACATATCATGTGTTATGGCCACAAAACCTGGAACAAAACATAAAAGGAGGGTGAGTATCCATATTCAGCACAGACACCTATATGTCCAGTTAACTGACAATGCTTACGTCATTGCAGTCCACCCATGTGCAACTAACCGTAGGCAAGACTGCTGTACAGTCTGTAGCATGCTACAGACCACACTCTCACACACAGGAACCCCACCCCGCTGACCTGAAGACAGTGGACAGTATGAATGTACCACCAAATACAAAACAAGGTACACACAAATTACAACATAGGTAGTAAACCATTATGTATGGAAGGAGTAATCAGGGACCTAGTGACACAAGTGGACAGCAACCTGTTATGTGACAGTCACATTGCCAATTTGGCTATGAAGACTGTCTATATTGGACACTGTATCATGAAAGGATTCACATCTACGTCAACAAAGGTCATTGTGCCCCTATACTGTTCTCTTATCAGACTCATAATGTAGTACAATGCCTCATTTGGGATGTACATTACCTGGCACCTGCAGCAGTTAGAAAGACCTCAAAGGTACCTCACCAAGAGTTAGAAAGGGTCTCAAATATATGTCATATGCTGCCTGGCTGTAGACACCACAGCTGAATGCAGTCACATACTGCCTACACAGAGGCATTGTATGTCTGTTGTACAAGTCCATGTCCAACACAGATTTAATGGACATGCTCCACCCCAGAAAACTCAAAGCCATCGGAGCTGTGTGAGTCAGAGATGTCAACCTCAACACATAATCAAATAGGATGTGCTGGAGGGACAGATACCTTACCCTGAGGCTCTCCACACCCTGGAACAGAATACTACTACATGTTAGGCAGAGCCCCTCACTGACACTCTTCAACAGGATGTTGGCAAAATGGATGGATGATTGTAGATTGTAGATGTACACTGGGGGTCTTTACTGTGTCATGTCCAGACAGAGGCACAGCTAAGTAAATCATAAATGGCCATAATATTCACATAGCAAGGGGTGGCAAAAGCCACACACACTGTGGCTAGGCTTACAAATGCCCTAGGGTGGATAGCCTAGTATGAACCTATGAACCTATTATGATACAAATTGTACAGGACACTAAGGATAATCCCAAGGCTGCTGCAACTGATGGTAGGAAGTGTGTTGTGAATTTCCAGATATGCTCTGGATCACACAAATATTACAAACAACATACCAAACACACACACGTATTGGCAACATACATCCAGACAGGTGCAGTGCAACCCCCCCCCCCCCATAATGCAAAATATCTTTCCCAGCAGACTGCTGCCTCCCTGAAATTATGTCAGCCTTACCACAGGATATGTACCCAAAGAGCAGTGTACAACAACAGTGGTCGTTCTCAAGAAAGGTGTCGCCTGAATGGATACTAAAAACAACCACCACAGAATCCTGAGAAGCTTGGTCTGCACAGCTATGGAAAGGATCAGCATGTACCGCAGACATAAAGATATTGGGGATCTATTGACACCCGACCCTACCCAGTATGGGTTTATTAAGTGCAGACCCTGCCCCTAAACATGTGTGACTCAGTTGAAACAGTAATTGAGGTCACTGATGAGGGCAATGTGGTTCACATAGCAAAGCCTTCCATACAATACCCTACGTGTTCAATATAGATATGCTCACCAGCTTATATTTACACCCCTATGTCACTAGAGGGGTTGCAAACCAGACCAATGACAGAACTGATATGGTCAGACATGCTGCAGCCATGTCAGACTACAAACCACATATAACAGGTATCCCACAAAGCTTGGTCCTGGGACCTTCCCCGTCTGGTATATATGCCCCATAGGTACAGGCCAACATGTAAGGACTGTGCCTGAACATGTTTGCAGAGGACTACAAACTGCCCAACATATCTGACACTCCAGCTGACACAAGCATCCCACAAAAGGGCCACATAGAAACAGACAACTGGTGCCATAGCCATGTCAGCAAGTTAAATGGAGAAAAATGTATAGTCAACCTCTGTGGATATACAGTAAGTGACCACCAATTACCACATAGGTGTTAACCCATTACATACTTAACATGTAATGACAGACCTGGGTACACAAGGTGATAGATGTCCTGCATTGGACAAACATGTAGCTGTAGTGTTAACAGAAGCAATCCATATACCAACCTAATCATGAAGGTTATGACATCTAGATAAGGGGAGGTCATTGTGGTTCTGCAGTTATCCTTCATCAGCGTTACAATTGACTACAACAGCCCCTGTGGGGTGTACCTCAGCAGACACCTCCATCAACTGTAAAGTCCACAACAGTACCCCACCAGGAGTATCACAGAGCTTGAACAGATGTAATGTGTTGCCTGATTAAACAAGAGTGCAACTCCACACACTGCCATGCTGGCCACCCAGATGCAAGCTGTGCCTGATGTAGAAAGCCATGTCCAAGCTGGAATCAAGGAACATGCTGCACGTTGTACAATCTGAATGGCAGTGAGCTATGCACATGAGGGACCTGAACCCCAGCACTGACATACATAGAACAAGCTGTACTGCATTATCCATAACACAGACGCCACCCCCACGCATGAGTAAACTACCAGTACAGGTTATCCATAGAGTCACTCGTTGATTCTCCTCAACAGGAATCTTAATGCGTGGATGGGAGATGGTAGGTCTACCCT
The DNA here is from genome assembly GCF_019279795.1 of Protopterus annectens. NCBI lineage: Eukaryota > Metazoa > Chordata > Ceratodontiformes > Protopteridae > Protopterus > Protopterus annectens. The sequence continues at coordinate 1,654,960,988 of NC_056737.1, read as the reverse complement.
GGGTATCACTGTTATGTCACGGGTAGACAGAGGCACAGTATACTAAACATGACATATGTCATGGCAAACTACACTTACAATGTGTTGAAGGACAAACACACTCTCTGACTAGCATTAGAAATGGCCTAGGGCACATCATTAGTGTTTGCCAATGTACACCCATGTTGTGGAATACACTACTGATGTTGGGCGAGGCTGTTGTAAGTAGTTAATATCTGAACATAATGCAACATGGTCAGATGTGCACAACTGGACCCTAACCAGGCTGTTGTGCTCACTATGGAAATGTAAAGCAGTGATAGGACTAAAGCCCAGGATACTGTCCACCACAGTGAAAGTACTGAACCACTACACTATACAGTACTACCGTGTTAGGTCAGTATGAACGGATGTTGACAATTGTATGCAAAGCATCCCATGCAAACCCTGCAGGCACAGTATAATCCCTGTTGTGTTCACACAAAAAGCATTTGTACAGTAACTACACAACATGACACAGAACACACAACCATAAACAGGAGATATTTGTTGAAGTTCACACTCATCCGCAAATGTGATGGGCTGCAGAGTTCAACATATGGAAAGCTCACACTGGGCATGCTCACACACTTTGATAAATGAGACATCTTTTACACAACATGCCATGGGAAGGCTGAACTGGGCATGCTCACACACTTAGTCCAAATATCAGTTTAGCATTTTGCCACATATATCTGGTATATGTACGTGTTATTCCAGTAACCAACAACATTATAGCAATCTGAACAGTGCTCACACTTAAATGACTACAGAGACATACATGATATAGTGGATTTCCCCGATATGCAAACATCCTCCACAGATACACAAGTTGTTCATACAAACAGGAAATGTTATGGCTATAAAGACCTGCAAACACTGCTATCAGCACCAAATAATGTGCATCTGACAGTTAAACATATGGGTGTAGAGGCCAACACTAGGCTGTTTGCCCTAGGGAATGACAGCTTATCCAGAGTGTGTGTGGGTGGGTGATTGTGGTTGGTCTGTGTGCAAGTCTGTGTGAGGGAAATGTTCCTTTTAGCAACTGGGAAAACACAACACAGGATGCTCATTCCCCTTTCTAAACACTGATGATGTGAGCACCCTATAAGTATATCAGGAGAAAGGAAATCTCCCAATAATCTGAGTAGTGCGCTCCGCTAATGCATCTGTCTCCAGTGTCATAACATAGTTAGGTAGGGGTTTGAATCCAGCAAGTGGCAAGTGTGTGTGAAGGGGGGTTCGTGTGTGTGTAAGTGTGTATGAAAGCAACATCCCTTTTGGCAACTGTGAAAGCACACCACAGGATGCCCATTCCCCTTTCTAAACACTGATGATGTGAGCACCCTATAAGTATATCAGGAGAAAGGAAATCTCCCAGTAACGCGAATAGCGTGTTCTGCTAATGCGTCTGTCTCTAGTGTCATAACATAGTTAAGTAGGAGTTTGAATCCAGCAAGTCGCAAGTGTGTGCGAAGGGGAGGTAAGTGTGTATGAAAGGAACATCCCTTTTGGCAACTGTGAAAACACACCACAGGATGCCCATTCCCCTTTCTAAACACCGATGATGTCAGCACCCTATAAGTATATCAGGAGAAAAGAAGTCTCCCAGTAATGCGAATAGCGCGCTCTGCTAATGTGTCCGTCTCTAGTGTCATGACATAGTTAGGTAGGGGTTTGAATCTGGCAAGTGTGTGTGAAGGGGGTTTAGTGTGTGTGTAAGTTTGTATGAAAAAAAACATCCCGTTTGACAACTATGAAAACACACCACAGGATGCCCATTCCCCTTTCTAAACACCGATGATGTCAGCACCCTATAAGTATATCAGAAGAAAAAAAATCTCCCAGTAATGCAAATAGCATGCTCTGCTAATGCGTCTGTCTTTACTGTCATAACATAGTTAGGTAGGGGTTTGAATCTGACAAGTGTGCGTGAAGGGGAGTTAGTGTGTGTGTAAGTTTGTATGAAAAGAACATCCCTTTTGGCAACTGGGAAAACACACTACAGGATGCACATACCCCTTTCTAAACAATAGCACAATTATATATGGCTTTTGATTCCAGACATGTCACGTGTGTTTTGCTCACACAGAATGCCCGTGTGCGGTTTGTTTCTCACAATAATGCATGACATCGATTAAACCAGTTATGGCAATGTACACATGATGTATGTGTGTGCCAAATACACATATGTACCTGTGACCTTCAATAGTTACCATGTGTGATGCCTGCCACATGTGAATACATGGTATTTGCACTGGGTAACATTATGACTGTGGTCTTCTGTGCAGGTGCTGCATGTGGGATGTGTATATACAGTGTGAGATGTAGATGCTATCAACCTAGTAGTGAGGGATACACACCTAGTCTGGGGCATATAGTCTACATGTTATTGATGAACAGGTGCTGCATGTTTTCACCTGTTGTGGGAGTGGTAAGAAGTTGTTCCATAGCAATGCAGTGACTGCATGCTAAGAACCTTTCAGCTAGGATGTTGTAGCTGCAGTAATTCATTAGCATTCAGTAATATGTCAGCATTCCTGGTGAGGGTATGATGCCAACCAAGGTCAGGGTTCTACCAGCCTGTGCCACTTGCTCAGTGAGCCCTTCCATGTTCCCTATCATGTATTCCAGTGAGGGACATCACATGTCAGCTGTAGTGGCATGGACAATGACTGAGTCATATGTGTCCATGCATCTGACTGACCTGTATGCTTGTGTTATGTGGTGGACCATAGTGCCCCATGAGCATATCACTGTGACCTTCACCTTGTCCAGCCTGGTGAGCATGACCTCACTGTACCAGACAATAAAAGTACCTAATACAACTGCAGCAGGAGTGTTGTATAGCTGTACAGATTGTGCTTGTTTGGCACACAGGATTTGTGTGCTATGTGTTATGCGTGCTGTGTTCAGGCCTAACGTATGCCTGTGTGCCAGCTGCAGAGGTGTCTGCCACTCAGGCAGGATGCCATTCTTAGGCTCCACGAATGGCCCGGTGTGTTCCCCTGCTTGTATTGCTGTCAGTGTAGGTCTACATCAGACTGGTATTGCAGTCACTGTAGTATTTCATGCCACCTGACAGGTTATGCCAGTACTGGGTTCAGAGTGCTTAGTCCACAGTTTGGCTAAGTGTTTCCATCTCATACATGTGTTGTACATCCATGGGTAGGGGATAGGGTTGACTGTGTACATGTGGCAGCTGTGATATTACTACATGACTCACATATTCCACAACTGTACAATAGAGGTGACTGACAACTGACCTTTGCACATGCTACCATAGTATTGAGATTGCATTGGTGATTAACAGCACATAGGGCCAATGGTGAACAAGATACATGGGTTCATAGGTTCATACTAGGCTATCTGCCCTAGGGCATTTATAAACCTAGCCAGAATGTGTGTGGCTTTCACCATGCATTGTAAATCTATCTTGCTATGCCCTTTTCCAAGGTTAATATACTGTGCCTCTGTCTAACAGTGACACATAAGTGATACCCAGGGTAAACCTACAATGTCCCATCCAGTCCTTAATATTCCTCTTGAAGACAGTCACTGAGTGACTCTGCCTAACCTGTATTGGGATACTATTCCAGAGTGAAGGGAGCCTCTGCGTTATGAATGTGTCCCTCCAGCATGTCCTATGTATATGACTCCTGAGGTTCAAGTCTGTCCAGTGTGTAGCTTGATGGGATTTGGATATTCTGAGGTGCAGCATGACCATTAAGTCAGGGTTTGACATGGCTTTATATGTCAGGCACAGATTGCCTATGAAGAGGCAGTATGCCACTGAGTAGAGCTGCTGTTTCTTTAACCAGTCAGTATGTGGCATATGTTTGAGCCCTTTGATCCTCTTGTTGAGGTACTTTTGAGGTCTTTCCAGTTACTGCAGGTGTCTGGTAAGGTGCATGCCAACAGGGGCATTGTAGTCAATCATGGGCATGATGAGGGATGAGTAAAGAGGTACAATATTCCCCCCTGATCTACATGTGAATCCCTCCATGATGAGGTGGCCTATATAAACTGTTTTTCTAACCACTTTGGCCATGTGGTTGTCAAATGAGAGAATGGTATCAACTTATGTGCCCCAAGGTCCATAATTCCTTCTTCTGTACTTAATGGATTAACACATATGTGGTACTTTGTGGTCACTTTGTTTTTGCTAAAGGGGATGACTATACGCTTTTTGGCATTCAGCTTGAGGCCATGGCTGTGACACAAGTCGTCTGTTTCTAAGAGGCCCTTTTGGAGGATGCGTGTGTTGGCTGGAGAGTTGATTATGGCGTCCAGTTTGCAGTCATCTGTGACTTGCTCAGCCACAGTCCTTCTATGTTGGCCTGTACCTCTGATAAATATATACTGAACAAGACAGATCCCAGGGCTGAGCCTTGTGGACACCACTTGTAACTGGTTTTGAGGCTGACATGGCTCCAGCAATTCTAACCATGTGTGTTCTGCCCTTGAGCCACTGTGCAATATATGTAGTGACATAGGGGTTAATATGTACACTGGTGAGCTTCCCTAGAATGCACAAGTGGGGTATTGTATCAAGGGCTTATGCTAGGTCCAGGTAGGCTGTGTAGACCACCTTCCCCTTGACAGTGGCCTTGGTGACTGTTTCAAAGAAATCAAACAGGTTTGAGAGGCAGGATCTGCCATTGACAAAGCCAAACTGTGTATGATGCAGTGTCTGTAGGTCCCTGATATCTATATTTATGAGGTTCATGATGATCCTTGCCATAGCTTTGCAGACCAAGCTATTCAGACTTATGGGGCGATAGTGTCCTGGATCAGTTAAGGCACCACCTAAATGTAGAGGGACCACTGTTGCTGTACGCCACTCTTTGGCCACATATCATGTAGTAAGGCTGGGATTGAACAGTAGTGTTATGTCTGGGTGTAGCTCTTCTTGGAGTTCATGTAGGACACAGCCTGGGACACTGTCTGGTCCCATTGATGCAGTGTTTATTGCTTTGGAGAGGGCAGCTCTTACCTGAGCATCTGAGATTTCAGGGGGGGCAGCACTCTGCTGGGAGAAATATTTGCCCTTTTGGTGTGGAGGGAGAAGTTAGCAGTGAACCTGTCCACTAGGATGTTAGCAATGTCTGTGTGTTTGGTGTTTCTTTTGACATCTTGGTCTACCTCTGAGCATATCTGGGAATTACCACCCAGGTTCCTAACATAACTAAAGAAAGCCTTGTCATTATTCTCAGTGTCTTGTGGAATCTTCTCTCAAAGATGGCCTTAGACAATTTTATGAGTGCCTGTAGTTTTCTTCTAATACTCATCACTGATGCCTTCACATTTTGGGAGTTTGTTGTATCATTTAGTAGCTTCATCCTTCTATTGTATAGTTTGTTTATGGCTGGTGTCCACCACACAGGACGTCTGCCTTTGGAGGATTGGGTCTTGCTTTTATTTGGGATTGCATGATCCGTGCATTCCTGAAGGTGTCCATAGAATGCCTTTATACAGGTATCTGCTGTCTGGTCCATATTTTCAACAGGCCTTGGGGCTTTGAAGGTTTCCACATCATTTATGAGGAGTATGAACATGCTTTACATGAGTTGTTGACTGTATTTTTCTGTGCAGGGGGTGGCCTCGGGATGTGTATATCCAGTGAGATTAGTTTATAGTCTGATCTTACCAGTGAGGGATACACTTCTGGTCTGGAGCATAGAGTCCCCATGTTGGTGATGATCAGGTTCAGTATGTTTTCCCCTCTTGTGTGAGTGGTAACAAGTTGTTCCATAGCATTTTGGTATATAAATTCCAGTAATCTTTGGGCTAGGGTGTTGGAGCTACACTCATGCTCCCAGTCTATGTTTGGGTAGTTTAACTCACCAAATATAATGGTGTATTGACATACCTACATATTTCCAACTGTTTTCAAGAAGGCCAAGTGTGGTTCTTGTGTTTGTGAGGGTGGTTTGTAGCAGGCTATAACCTGGAAGGCAGTTTTACCCATTGTTACTTGCATATGGATAGTCTCTGATGTTTGGTGCTTTGCCACCGACCTGGAGGTGTGGGTATCTTGGATGAATATCAATACACCCCCTCCTTTTGTGGTTTTCTGCAAGTTTTGGGCCTGAAAAGCATGGCATGAGGTATAACTTGATAGTGCTGGGGTGCTATTGGTAGCCCTGAATCCAGTATCTGTTACTGCACAGATAGCGATGTTCTCCATGCTGAGGAATGTTTCGAGCATGTGCATCATCAGGTTTAGAGTCCTGCAGTGGCATATATGACTGCTTACGTGGACAGATGCCAGGTAAGTCATATGCAAAGTGTCACAGGCAATATACATGTGCACAGGAGAAACAGTGACATTCTGTCAAGTGAGACATGAACATACATATAGTAAGCTATGCAGATGTCACTAGGAGTCCACAGAAGCTGTGTAACTCTGCATGGCAGGTCAGATCAGTATTCCAGGGTAACTGCAAGGAAACATGCATGCAAACATATCTACTGTAAGCAGGGCTGCATGTAGTCCATTGTACAACAAACAAGCTGTACCACTTTCAGTAGATAACACTGCAAATGCTCACCAGCTGACATATGAATACCTATGTCACCAAAGGTGATACTTACCAGACCACAGACAGAAATGACATGGCCAGACACGCTGCATCCCACATGAACACATATCTCAAGCAACACAGACCTCACAAAGTCAGTGTTCTTAACAGGCACAGCCCATAAGGCCAAACACAATGTGTGACACACCTATAATAGGTGATGCCATAGTCAGACTCACTGACGTCCCGCTCTCCAGACTGAGCAAGGTGAGGGTTACATTTAGCTACCTGTCGGGTGATAGAATGTGCCACATAACACAAGCACTCAGGTCACTCCACAGCAAGTATAAGTATGAGGCAGTCATTGTCCATGCTGGTGTGAACAACCTGAGACGTACCTCCCTGGACCACATGGAAAGAGACACAGAGGAGCTCTTACATCACCCTCTCAAACTCAGGAATCCCACACAGCCTGCATGACGACACAGGAGAGTATAGATTTCTCTGCAAACACCATCATACTGGGTGACTTCAACTACCCAAACATAGACTGTGAACATTACTCAAGCCACAATACCCAAGCTCTAGGGTTCCCATAGTTCAGAAACTCTTTAGCTATGGAACAAGTAGTCAACATTCCCACAAGAGGGGAAAATATACTAGACCTGATCATCACAAACATGAGTACAAAATGCTCACCACTTGAAGTATATCCCTCATTGTTGCAATCGAACCATATACTAATCACACTGGAGTACTGGCTCCCCCACATATGCAAACCTCAAACACATCTATGTGTATGTGGGAAATGCCCCTATTAGCAACTGTAACAGTACACTACAGGATGCAGATTCCCCTTTTGAAACACTGATGATGTCAGCACTCTATAACTATATTACCTGAATTAAACCTCCCCAGTAATTCGTATAGCACGCTATGCTAATGCGTCTTTCTCTAGTGTCATAACATAGTTAGGTAGGGGTTTGAATCCTGCAAAGGGAATGTATGTGAGTTAGTGTGAGTGGCGTTTGTGTGTGTAAATAATGCTGTAAGGGAAAAGTGCCTTTTGCCAACTGGTAGAACACACTACAGGGTGCACATCCCTCTTCCTAAACACAGATGATGTCAGCACCCTCTAAGTACAGCATTAGAAAAGATTTCTCCCACTAATGCAAATAGCGCACTCTGCTAATGTGTCTGTCTCTAGTGTCATAACACAGTTAGGTAGGGGTTTGAATCTTGCAAATGGAAAGTATGTGTTTTAGTGTGAGTGGGGTTAGTGTGTGTGCACAATGCTGGGGGTGGGATGTGGCTTTTGCCAAATGGGGCTGCGCACTGCAGGGTGCACATTTCCCTTAACAAACAGTGATGTTGACAGCACCCTATACAAACAACATGACAACAGACAACTGCCAGTACTCAGTATAGTGCGACATGCTACTGTAACACGCACATGTACCAGAACATACCTAGATAGTGTTTTGAAACCTGAATGTGGTAAATGTGTGGATGTGGGATGTTTCTGTGTGTGCATTTCCGTATGGAAAATATGTTGGATGTGGCAATCAGGGAACCACAGTACCTGATGCACATTACACTTTTAAACTAATGAGGTTGCCTGCACCCTGTGAGTGCAGGTAGAGAAGAGGAAATCGGTAGTAATCCAAATAGTGCATTTTTCAAATGTGTACCTGTCATGTGTTGACAGCTACTCATGTAGGGTAATAAATAATGGAAATGGCAGGTGAGCGTGTGCATGTGTGGGGGTAGCAGGGTGTGTGTAAATGCATGGGTGACAGAACAGATACATATAGCTGAATCTACAATACAGCACATGATGCACATTCCCATAGTCAATGGTAGCATGTGATGGTGTGCAGCTGGTACACTTTGGTAAGTAGTATGGGTGCATATAAAAATTCAGGACATTCATACAGTTACTGCAGCAGGAATGCTGGGATTTACACACAATCATAGTGGAACAGTGAACAGTTACCAACATGTTACTACTTATACACATCTATGTAGTCACCCTGTGCATCAGCAGCGTGTTTACCTTTTCCTGCACTGATGTTGTAGTATGCAGGAGGGGGCACAGTGTCATCATATGCACAGGGTGTGGGTTAGGTATGCCCAAGCCAGCCACTGGTACCACCAATTGACATGTGTGTATGTGTGTTTGTAAGGGGCAGCAGTACAGAGTGGACCAGTGTTGGTGCAGTGTGTGTGTGCATGTGTTTGCCCTAGGTGTTAAATTTCTGCATGTGTGTAAGCACGCACACAGTCCCACATAATGGCTGCCATGTACAGGGTTTTGTGGACAGCCACAGACTGCACCTGTCAGGTCATCCAGATCAGTGTCTGTGGGCACGGACACGGTACCTGTGCCTGGCAGGGGTGTTACGGACCGTATCCGGTACTAACCCAGACTGGGTACTGTCATCGGAAGCGGGTGTGTGTTGACTGGACACAGTTCCCTGTTGGGACTGTCCAGAGCCAGGTGCACGTGGTCTCCTGGGGCGTCCTGATGGCAGCACTAACCCAGCATTGCTGGGGCTGCTGCTGGCACTTGAGGTGCCTGAGTGGGCCTGTTGTCAACCGCGGTGACTGCCAGCTGGTGCTGTTGCCAGCATACGGCCATGTCGATGCCGCAAACGCACACCATCGCCCTGGCCCATGGACATCTGGTTGTGGAGCAGCTGTATGTCCCCACAATGTCTGTCAATGACATCTGTGAAATTACGAATAGCATTCGCAATGTCACGCATGCCATCTGTCATGGCTGTGCGACATGCTGTCAGCTCCCTCAGACCCTATCTGGTGTAGCTTTCCATACGCGCCTGTGCCTGCATAACAATCCGAAACATAGTGGAGGTTGACATACCTCCTTGGGCACGTCGGCCAGAGGCAGTACGGACACGGATGCCCCCACGAGAACCCATGGGCGACTGTCTGCGTGGTACCATTGGAGGACCGTGCTCATGGCTGCTTTGTGGGGATGCATGTACCACAGGTACCACATTACCCTGATCTATGCCCAATGCATACTGTCCATCACCTAGGGACAATGGTGACAATGGATGTAACAGCAGGATGACTGCGCGCATTGAAGGGGTTGACAGCTGTGTACTGTCAATTGGCTGACCAATGGTGGACCCAGACACACCTTCCTGCACCATTATAGACATTTCCTCATCATCAGTACCTGGGGCACAAGATTCAGGTTCCCTGCTGCAGGTCACCAGAGCAGCACCAGAACCTACGGGAGGAAAACAGGGAATACAGATTACAGTCTCAAGACATATTTTATGGTGATGCACTTCAATACAAATGCACACATTCAGAAATGGACACATGCACTTATGGACACACACACACATGCATACATGGGCACAGGCACATTTGCACACATGCACACCCCACAGTACACACACATCAGTACTGAGTTACACTACTCTTACTAGTAGTAACTTGAGTATTGCAGGTATTATTAAACACACTCACTGGCATGTATGGCCTGCCTCATTGCTAGATGGGAGGGACCTGGAAATATGAGGAAAGTAATGTCAGTGGGCACAAGTGTGCCATTGTTTTTGCATATGATACAGTACAGTAGTACACCAGTTCCCTTATACACATCAGCTGCTCATAATGCCAATATCACACATGCACAATTACATATCATGATGACAGATACATACCACGTGCACACCTTATGCATGCATGAAGTAACAGTGTACAGAACAGTCATATGTACATATGGCATCTTACCTGCATGCTCAGTGTCTTGCTGCTGTGTGGATCCAACCTCCATCAGGATGCAAGTCTGATGTTGTTGTTGTTCTGGGGCTGGATCCACGACACTTAGCAGTAGCCCTTCCTGTCTGGTGAGGGGCGGATGTGTTGCCACCCCCCCACCTGTGGCAACCTGTTGCCTGCGGATATCTGCAGCACGCTGGTGGACATTTCTAATCAAATCACTGCAGTGATGTCTCACCTGCTCATATGTCCTATCATGCATGCCAACATCATTTATCCTGCTGACAAGGTTTTGCCACAGTGCAGACCTCTCCTGCTGATTCTGGGTGGTGCATGAAAACAAGATGGCATTGTCATGCACCAGGCTCTGGTGGATCACTTTGTCCTCTGCAGCAGAGTATGCAGGGTTCCTTTTTGGAGCCATATCCCCCTGGAAAAGTACACACACAGGATATCAGCAGAGTATGTCAGCAATATATGGTACACAGTCTATACATGAAGTATTAAATTGTAGTTATTACTGCTTGGTTGTAACTTGATTAAAGTGTAGCTATCATTCCAAGTCTTTTGGTTTAAGCACTTGGCCTTCAGACCAGTAGTTTTACATTAGGAAGGTTTGTGGCAAGCACTGTGGTGGCAGGACAGGTAGCTTTCATCCTTCTAAGTTGGGAACTGCTGATTGAGAGCCCAGTGTCCAAGTGTATTTGTTCTGGTATAAGCAGTTGGCCTTCAGGCCAGTTATTTAACATTAACATTAACAAGGTTTGTGGTCTGCACTCTTGTGTGAGAATAGGCTGTACTCTGCCATTCATAGCTGGGAACTTCTGGTTTAAGGTCTATAGTGCCTGCATATTTGAACTGTATCTTACTGACATTGGTACACCTTGTTTGCTGTAGCATACACTACATCCAAGCCTCCTGAATCTAGCTTTGTGTATATGCTTGTTATTTGTTAGCTTGTTATTTCACTGGTACGCTAATTCCACATAATACACAGCATCTCAGCACTTCTGTGAATCACTACTGATATCTGCATTGCCTACTGTACTTATTTCCTTGTTACACTTGAAAGAAAGTGACTGCTTGTCATTTTTGCAATTAGTTAATTGTAACACATTGCACTTAAGTTACCTGGCACTTGCTCAATGAAGCTATTATATCAGTCAGCAGTAGAAATTAATATCAGTACACCCTCACTCCCCACTGGACCTTGTTTTCAATTATTACGGAATTCACAATAGTATTCTAGCATGTCCAAAGGTCAGTTGTCAATCTCCTCTCCAGTCCAGCTGGTGAGTGTGGTAATCCAGAGGCAATGTTATAACAGCCTCATGTACACAGACAACCCCCTCCTCCTAGCAACAAATTCAAACACATGTGAGTGATGCAACCATATACCAAACTGGAGGCTAGGCTCTCTCTACTCAATACTGCCATAACCAGTCAGGAGGAGAAGGAAACCACACTCACTACAATTCCAGTCTCACATAGACCTACCTTGACAGCAAAACAAACACATAATCACACAAAAACATACTCGGAGGCTCAAAATAAAGATCTGCCTAAGCAGCAGAGACCTCCAAAGCAGACACCCAAGCAACCGCTACCCCAAAACAAAACACATGCAACACATATCTCACAAAGCCAATGTGCTGAACACTCACAGCCCTTAACAGTGAACAACACACCTCATACACATGTAATAGGTGACTCTATCATCAGGCACACTGACGTCACATTCACCAGGCTGAACAAGGAGAGGGTCACAGTGAGCAGCCTGTCGGGCATTACAACTCGCCACATAACACAAGCACTCAAGTCACTCCAAGGCAAGTACAAATATGACTCACTCATTGTCCATGCTGGTGTGAATGACCTGACACATACCTCCCTGGACTACATGAAAGGAGACAGAAAGGAGCTCTCTGAGCATGTAGCCCAAGACAGTATGACCCTGACCTGACCTTGAGTAGCATCTTACCCTCACCAAGAATGATGCCACAATATCAAGGCAAGATGATCACTTTCAACAATTGACTGAAGTACTGGTGTCATTCAAAGGTGATCCAATGCCTGTCAGCTTGGGATGATATGCTGTACAAGCCACGATGCTTTGCTAGGGACAGCTTGCACCTGCACCCCTGGGCTTTTGGATTTTGGCAAAGGCTCTTGCTACACCCATAGTGCCTTTATTAGGCAAGGCTCATAAGGCAAACCCACATCCATAGGTATCACAAAGGATGAGGAACTAAGAGTAATGCTACTCAACGCCAGAAGTCTAAACCTCAAGATACACGCACTCAAAACTCTACTTAGCATTATGAACATCGATATCTGTGCAGTAACAGAAACCTGGTTCAGGTTTCCCAAGAGCACACCAGCACTACCAGGTTATACCTGTTACCATTCTTGTCGGCCCCAACACTTGGACCAAACAACAAGGAGGGGAGTATCAATATTCATCAAAGATACCCACACCTCCACATTGGTGGCAAAGTACCACATAGGTGTTAAGCCATTAAGTACAGAAGAAGTAATTGGGGACCTGGGGAACAAACTTGATAGCAATCTGTCATTTGACAACCACGCAGCCAAAGGGGATTGAAAAACATGTTATATAGCCCAGCTAATCATGAAGGGATTCACATGTACATCAGGGGAGGTCATGGTGCCTCTTTACTCATCCATCATCAGGCCTATAATTGAGTACAATGCCCCTTTTGGGATGTACCTAACCAGACACCTACAGCAACTGGAAAACCCCCAACAGTACCTCATCAAGAGGATCAAAGGGCTCAAACAGATGCCATATGCTGCCTGGTTAAAGAAAATCCAGAGCTGGACTCAGTGGCATACTGCCTGTTCAGAGGCAATATGCCTGGCGATACAGCCATGTCCAACCCAGAAGTAATGGACATGCTGCACCTCAGGAAATCAAAATCCCATACAGCCACATGCTCAAGAGACCTGAACCTTAGCACTGAAATAAATAGGACATACTGGAGGGACAGATTCATAACCCAGAGGCTCCCTTCACTCTGTAATGAACTCACAGTACAGGTTAGGCAGAGTCCCTCATTGACTCTCTTCCATAGGAATCTGGATGAGTGGATGGGAGATCATAGTTGTACCCCAGATATCACTTCTATGTCACTGTTAGACAGAGGCACAGTATACTAACCTCGGAAAAGGGCATAGCAAAATAAATTTTTATTGGGTGGCAAAAGACAAACACATTCTCGCTAGGCTTATCAATGCCCTAGGGCAGATAGTCTAGTATGAACCTATGAACCTATGTGTACTGCTATACTACTTCTGCCATATGTTGCATGTGTGTGTGTTGTGGGGGATGCGCAGGTAATGGGCAGATATTTCTGCACAGTCAACACTTCTGAAACACTCTGGGTGTTCATCCCAACATACTGTATGTGCATTGCCATCCAACACTGTGATGTGGACACACATTACTCAGCCTGGATATACATATCCCAACAACACCACAAGCACAGTACACTACCTTGCTATGTATGTATGTAATTACACAGTTATTCACTAGTTAGGACTATGATGCTATCCATGCAGCCCACTGGGACAGTGGAAGCCACAACACACACTGCTGGCCCCTTTGCAAAAGCTTACCACAGACATCCCACATAGTGCATGTAATGTGCACACACATATCTAACCCAGACTGTATGCACACCACTTATTTATCCTGTCCAGTGGACTACAGATACAGGCACATTGTATAACAATAGCAGGAGGCTACTGCAGCACAGAGCAGATTCACATGAAGGCAAGGCATCTGTGGTCAGCAGTGGTAAGATGCTTCACATTCACCAAATGCACAGATATTGGCAACATTGTTGCAGACAGTTTAGGTGCAGGTATCCCCCCCCATTCTCCTACACATGTGGAATTAGTTATCACAGATGAATGTAACCTCCCTATCATCTCACATGTCCAGGTGAGGTCCACCCTCAACATTGCAGAACATACAGCATCACTGTTACAAAATGGTATCCCTGGATGTGTGATACATTCACCCCTAGAGGACATAGCACCACATTACAGACTGATATTAAACCCTGGCCATACTACAGGATATGTACCTGAACAGTGCCATACATACACAGTAGTCCCACACCAATGAGGAGGAACCTCTACTGACCCTGGGAATTACTGCATCATATGCATAACTGGCCTTGTGTTCTAAGCTATGGAAGTTTTAAGTATGGAAGACATGTACAGCAATATTACATATGTATATATATCAGGACTATGTACACACAAACTATCTTATGGACATACCTATAGATAGTGAACTATGATACATTTGGAGGTTTCACAGTAAACACAGTATTAACCTGCTACTTTGCATTACCTGTGTTTGTGTCAGCTGTTGCTGTGTCACTGCTGCTAATTGCTGCTGCTGCTGCTGGTTTTGTTGCTGTGATGATCACTGCCTTTATTGCTTTATTTCTTTCTTTCTTTCTTTCTCTCTCTCTCTCTTTCTCCGTCGGTTTGGTGCAATGAATGTATTGCATGTGTGGAGTGTTAGTACTGGATGCTTTTGTAGGTATCTGCATAGGTCCATGTGATGGCCTCTGCACCAATTGTAAAGCAGCATTTGCTAATTGCATGCAGCCAGTTGTGTACTGATTGCATGTCTCACTGTTATTTCAGGACAGTGCTATAAAAGGGTATGTGAGATAGGCGTTGCCCTTTCAGATTGTAAGGGCGTGGACCATGCTGGTATGCTGTCGACAGTGTTCTGTGAGTGTGAAGGTTAGTAAGTCTCTCATGATTCATGCTGTGTTGTAAAGTCAGGTTGCTGCATTTCTCTCACCTGTTCCCTGTAGTGAGTGTGTATGCATACTGACACCTACAACTATATTTCCGTATGTATTAATATATATATATATGTGTGTGTGTGTGTGTGTGTACATATACATACTTTCATATATGTACATTAGCTTACGTTATTAAGTACAAGCTAACAATTAGCAGGGCTGTTTCTGCTAACACTAAACTAGTATGGGAATCCATTAATTAGGACAGTAAATGTCTACTTGACATGCTTTGGGTAGTACACATCCTATATTGCCTTTATCTTCATTCCTACTATTACATGTTCTACTTATTGTAGCACTATATTCCTGTATGAGAGTCATGGCTTAGTGATAGGTCATACAGACTAGTGTTACAATGGTCTTGTGGTAGGGCCTAATAGTATGCTTTTATTTTGCTTTCAAATTGAGTACAGGGCCTGTCAATCAAAGTGCTGAAGGCACCTTTAAGCAGTTAAAAGGGTTATTAAGTCTCACAGGAGTCAGGCTGTGTTGTAGATTCTGGTTGCTGCATTTACCTTCACTGTTTCCTGTAGTGTGTGTGTATGAATACTGACACCTACCACTATATTTCATATGTATTAATATATATATATATATATATATATATATATATATATATGTGTGTGTGTGTGTGTGTGTGTGTGTACATATAATACTTTCATATATGTACATTACCTTACATTATTATGTACAAGCTAACAATTAGCAGGGCTGTTTCTGTGAATACTAAACTAGTATGGGAATCCAGTAATTCGGGCATTAAAAATCTACCTGACATGCTTTGGGTAGTGCACATCCTATATTGCCTTTATAGTGATTCCTACTATTACATGTTATATTTATTTTAGCACTATGTTCTTGTATGAGAGTCATGGCTTAGTGGTAGGTCAAACAGACTAGTGTTACCAAGGTCCTGGGTTTGAGACTGGCAGTGGGAATTCATTTTTCTTTCGAAATGAGTACAGGACCTGTCAATCAAAAGTGCCAAAGGCACTTTTAAGCACTTAAAACCAGGTCTGCACTCGTTTGCGCGGAGCTCACACATGCGCACTAGCGGTGAGCTCAGCACAAGACACACACCGCTATTTTCTTTGAAAGAAAAGAAAAGAGGTGACAGGAAAGTGGTGAAAAGGGGATCACAAAGAGGGTAAGACAGTAGGGAAACAAGCTTGGGATTTGCAGGAAGGATGTAGGTGAGGCCCATAGCTGCCCATGTCTTTCTCAGCAACAGCTGGGCATTTGTATGTAATTTGGTGTGACATTTGAAACCTTCCACCCCTGAGAGAGGTGTCAGGACAACATTAATACCTGTTGTACAGCCAATTGTAATTAACAGTTTCAATGTCCAGTGGACATGTGTGCAACATGGGCAGCAATGTATGGGGCGTAATTTTTTTGTGGGTACAGAGTGCCTTTTTTTTTTTTTTTTCAGGTGAGAGTGGTATGTCAGGTGAAGGTAGTCAGTATAGCTGGGGAGGTAGGTTGGGTAGGTTAACAGACAAGACAGACAAGATGCATACAGGGGCGGTGTATGACACATGTGGGGGGTTACACAATTGACGGGGATGGAGGTTGGGATATCCAGGGCACATGAGCCTACAGATGGCAACAGTGGAACTGATATCCCCACCCATAGGCAGTTGCCACTGTTCCTTCACAGCCCAGGATGGGGCTGTGCTGGGGGCTGTGCAGGTGGGACAACGGGCATGCCCGTAAGCTGTGCCACTCGGGTCTCAAGCTGGCATAGGGGCCCAAGAACAAAGTCTTGGATCTCCCTTCGCACCACAGACCGGACACCTTGGAGGGTGAGTGGACGGGCTCCTCTGGCCACGCTTGCAGAGGGGGGACAGGCCCCATCCCCTGCAGCGCTTCCACCTGAAGGTGGCACAGGGCCACCGGAGGAGGGTCCGGCCTGGGCACTAGTGCCAGGTGCAGTCGCCAAATGAGGTGGGAGAGGTGGGTCCACTGGGACCCGCCTTCCCAAGCGTTCTAGGTTTGTGAGTATGTTATGTTAGTTTGGGTTAGTAGCATATTATTCCATTCAAATTAGTTGTAACAGCATGCATTGGTATTCCCATTAAACAAACACCCAGATATTAACACCATTGAACAACAGGCATATCAATATCACATGCATTATTTGAACAGAAATACACAATCAAACAACATGCAGGGTTGATTAATGGCAACAGGCCATCAGGTTTGCAGGTATGAACAGGGCACATGCAACAACGAACATGCATATATTTTTGAAACGACAGGACAAATGTCCATGGTTAATGAAATGTTCACATACCAATATTTAGTGAGATTTTTAATTTGCAATTATAGGGTGGGGTGGAGAAAGAAAATGATGACACATTCATAAATTATACATTAATATAGATTTGTAATAGAAACACAATTAACTTATGGGTTATAGTTTCCAAATGATTTTTAATTGACTGTCATGCTAGACCTGTTACAGATACATCACTATCCTAGTTATTTTGAATTTGATCAGATACATCATCCTGCTACACTTTGATGACAGGGCAGGGGACAACTATGGATGTTTAGCATGTCAGACAATCATTCATTCTATCTGAATATTGTTGACTGTCATCACCATATACAGATTTTGGCTTAAACATTCAAGATTCAGACACACTGTCATCAGTTTGGGATGTTAATTTTTAATTCCCACATGCATTTAGTTCTGTAGAACCACACTGAGGCTTATATATTCAGGAGTTATTACTACTTTATTTATTGATGCATGACCCTTTCTGTCACTCTCACACATCCTGCTATTTCACAGTTCAGGTTGGTACTTCTAGGCTTTGTTCACATATTAGACCTGTGGTGATTCAAAAACTTTCCAGCAGCCTCACTTCTGTCATGATTCAGCATTTCAACAGGGGATATATCTCACATGTGGTTAACTCAGCTTCTGAAGCTGTACTCTTGAGACTACTGCAGGTTATACTACATTTAATTAATGGTGGGACATGTGTATTACAGAACTATTTATTTATATCAATTATATTTCCAGTTTCGCTTGCATACTGATGAACTTGTTGCAGCCATACCTGCAGACTTTCACTTGTTGCTTGCACATTCTATTACTTTTAATCAATACACTGCAGTGTTCTGCTACGTGCTACACTATAATATTTATTTACAAGTACTAGGTGGGGTTACTAACCTGCATGGTGGCGCAGCCACACCAGCCTGTGGTGATGTGCCCTGCGATTCGCAGAGTGGAAACCTGCCGCTGTAATATAAAACAAGTAATATTGGAATACACATCTCCATGGTATCAGCTAGTTGAATTCCTTACATACATAAGTAAAATGTAACTTACTCAGTAGTGGGGCGTTGGGCATATCCTGGGCCTCCTGTATCCATTGGGTCAACTGGTCTTCTTTACGTCGCTTCAGGTCCGCATGGTGGTGACGGACCTGCTCACCAGTACGTGGAATCCCAGTAGCACTAGTGACATCATGAGCCAACTGGTCCCATGCCTCTGCCCTGTATGCTCCCCATGAGACCTGGCCCTGCATGAGTTGGGCCTCATGATGGTGAACTAAGAGCCAGACCATGTATCTGGACTCCTCAATGCCCCACCGTTGTGCTCGAAAGCAACGTCCCTCCCCCCTACTCCACTCATTCTGCCTGCAGGTCTATTCTACAATCATTTCTGCTGTGTATTCCCGCCTATGGGGCTTATATATGCCGATTTTCCCCGCACATTTCTATGATTGGCCATTTTGGAATTGTATCTACTTCACAGAAACTGCTTTATCATGCTCCATTTTGGATTACATCCTATATATATATATGCTATTTCTGCATTTCTAAGTACTGCTGTCATGGCTTAGTGGTTTAGTACCTTGACTCTAGTGCATGGTATCCTGGGTTCGAATCTGACCACTGATTTTTAATTTTTATGACTGTCTAGAAATGAGTTCAGGACCTGTCAATCAAACATGCCAAAGGCACTTTTAAGCACTTAAAACCAGGTCTGCGCTCGTTTGCGCGGAGCTAACGCATGCGCACCGGCGGTTAGCTTGTGGGCGTGGCGCGCACCTCCGCGCAAACGGTGTGCGCTGGGTTAAACCTTAATTGGCTAGTAACACACATGTTAAGCTAAGCACAGCTAGTTGCACACAGTTTGAGCCTGTTAAATCCGTGCTTAGCTACGGGCAAGCAATTTGCAGCCTTTCAAACACTACTCAGCTACGGGCACTCTGTCTCACAGCAGCTTAGCTATCAGTACATTTCTAAATATTTTTATTATTGTATTACTTGAAAATATATGCTCCATTTCATTCCATTTTACAAAAGGAAATACTTTTACATTTGTACAATACTGTCAGAGGCCTTTTTAGTGCTTATTTACAAAAAAAAAAGGTTGTTGTGTGGGCTCGAACCTTGCCTGCCTGCTCTTAAGCCGACAACTCTACCGCTATGCTATTACTTCTTGGCTTAGTTTGCATATTTAGTTCTTATATCCTTTTCCCCACTGATTGCTAACTGCAGTTGCGCTAGTAGCACTCCCGTGCACACGAGCGCACGCAGTAGCAAACATTTACGGGGTTTTAAAAAAAAAAAACAGTTTTCATTTTCATTTTATAATGTTCACTGTTCACTTTTTACATTGCTGGTCTGTGGGGGCATGTGTTGTGTAGTGTGTTTATTCACATTTCCATGGCCTCTCTCGTGGCTGTTTACTTTCTGCCATTCTAGACTTCCAGGGGCGTGTCCACTTGCAGGGCTTAGCCTACGGACACGCCCCCTACTGTCTTACATGGACCATGTAAGAGTTACAGTGTGATTCAGCATGCCTCATGCACCTCATGCATATGCATGACATGCTGACATCACACTGTTTAACTGCAGCCTCCGTGTAAGAGTTATAACTCTTACATGGAGGCTTCCTTTATTTGGCCCTTAGTTTTCTCACATTTGTAAAAACAAGCCTGTGGATCATATTAATATTTACAATGACATAGAATTATCTACAAAATTCTATCTTGCTGGTCTGGCAGCCCCTCGTTTTTTTTACAACATACATAACCATAATAGACATATAGAACTATTCTATAAATACAGAACTATATTCTTCAAATGGCTTTTTATCAGTTTTCTTAATGGCATATGACTGAGTTTGTTCCAGCCTTCCAGTGAGGATTTCCTGTTTTGAAGATAAGTAAAAGTAGGATAGTTGTAATATGCAGAATCCAATTTTTACCACCATTCCCTATATTTCTTCTGTCTGTCTCACTGCCAAAAACCCAGAACTAAAAATCTCCATCACCTGACAGTGATACTCATGTTGCCTTTCTAACTGCCTCAATCACACTCCCCCAGAGACTTTATACCACTGCGCAATGCCATATCATATGGAAGTGTCCTGCTCTGCATTTCCACACTTCCAATATTCTTCTGTTATAGCCATATTCCTGTACTTCAATTATAGTGGAGTCAGGTGGCATCTATGTATCACCTTAAACATGGTGAATACAGCTATGGCCTGAACAGTGTTATAAATAACCCCATATAGTATCCTTCTCCATCTTTCCTGCTCAGTCCTACATCCTGGTTTATTTTTTACAGTTTTATTCTTAAATGGTTGGAATAATCTCCATTATTATCCATTATTTGTGAATAAATCTTTATTAATGAGTTTTGCAGCAATTTGTTAGAATATCCTGTAATGTAATTTTTGACATTATTCCTCTTTCTTAACACCCACATTCTTTCAGTAACAGACCTTAATTGGAGGTACTGCCAACATGGCAACATGACATCCATTTTCTTTGATGTATCCTGATTAGAAAATAAATTCCCCTGTCTCTTCATGTAAGTCTCTTAAGTAATATATTCTTTTTAGACCGACTCTTTCCAATAAACTTCCATTTTCTCAATCTTGCAATGTCTTGAACCCTACAATTGCTTTCCCAGCTCTCTGCTCTTACTCTCTAGGACTTTCTGGATACAGGTATTTTCAAACCAAGCTTCAATACCTTCCCCCTGATCCCAGATTCTTGTATCTTCTGCTATGTGGAAACTATTACGTTTGTGGCAAATATTCCAAATTTCTATCGCATGACATATAGGTTTTGACTGCTCTACTCCTTCCATATTGCCATCACACCAGCACTGCTGAATATGCCATCAAATATGTTATGTCCATGCCTCCTTTTCTGATCTCTACAAACAGATTCATTCTACTCACCCTAGGTAATCTACCTTCCTACAAGAATTACATAAGCATTCTTTGTATCTGGGAGGGGTATTTGGTTCATGCAAACTGCGACAGGCTTCTTACTAGAAATAAATATTTGGGAAGTATACACATCCTATTTGTTTTGACCTTACTAATGAAGGGTAGCATTAACCTTCTCCAGTATTTGATTTTCTCCTCTATATCCTTTAGTAATGTATTAATATTTTTGTCAACAATCATCCTCATATTTTTGATGAGAGTAATACGCAGGTAGTTTATCTCTTTCATTGTTCTAGAGCAGCAAGGTTCTCCTTACTGCAGTCCTCAAACCCCATTTTATTAAGGGGAACAAAATTGTTTTATGAACATTAACTCTTAGACCAGACATTTGTTTATATCACCTTGAGGCCTTAACTATTCCAGGTACCCCTTTGCACAGTAGAGATCCAAATGGTAACATCATCTGCAAACCACATTGAGGTAAACATTTCAATATCTGGCATCTTTGTGCCTGTGCATCATAAATATTACTGGAAATATTAAGTTAATGGCCAAACAGCTAATGCAGAAAGCAAAGAGAAGAGAGGACACCCCTGTCATGTTCTTTTTTTAAAGAAAGTGGAGGTGACTTAACCCTGTCTTTTATAGTACAGGCACTTGGTTTTCAATTTAACAGTTTGCATACTTTTATAAATCCCACTGGAAAGTGGATCACTTGAAGTGTGTTTCATATGAGGGTCCAACTAATCAAGCCAAAGGCCTTTTGGAAGTCTATACACAGGGCTGTCATAGGAATCTTGCTTAACTGAGCATACTTATATATATTAAGCCTTAATCTTAAAAGATCCAGCTCTGCTCCCTTCCTTTGATAAAACCTTGCTGCTTCTTAGGTACTGATTTAGATCTAATCTTATGTAGCCTAGTTACTAGTATTGTAGTATAAATCTTAACATCCAGATTTAATAATGATATTGGTGTGTAACTATGTGGATCTGACCTTTGTTTCCTTTTCCTGTATAAAAATATCACCTTGGCTCTCAGCATATCAACTGTAACACCCCCCTTCTACATCGTATGATAAAGGAGGTGTAGCCATTCAACAAAATCCCTATGATATGTTTTCTAAAACTCAGCAGTAGTCCTATCCAGGCCAAGAACACCCCTTTAAGTAGGTTTATGGCATATAAAATTCCCTTTATTGTTATTTGTCTATCTAAGTGTTCCTTCTCAGTTTGGTCTAATGTCTTTAGTTGTAATTTAGCTAAGAAGGATTTAGTTTCTTCAGTACTTTTTTGTTTCCCTCTCCACAGTCTCCTACCACAGGTTCCTATTAGATGACTGAAGATGCATTTTTTCGAATGTGTCTTAGTCGAACTTGAAAATACGAAAAGGCAAAATGATGAAGCGGCATATAAGCGAATTCTTTCCCTGGGAAAGAAATCACTCGGCCGCATCTGTTACCTTGCCGTTTTCATCACTGTATTGCAATCTCAGAGTCGGTATATTTAAGTAGGGGGGTGAAGCCTCCCAGTTTATGTTATGTTTTAAGTATTTTATTTTTATTTAATTATTTTTTTTTTGGAACAGTGATTTTTTTCCCCATTGGAAAAAAATCTCTGCTCCAAGCGTTCGTGTTTGTAAGCTTTCACTTACATGGGGTTGATAAATCATTGTTCACTTTTCTAAGCATTCGATGATTTAATATAGACCCTCCTATCACACTACTTAGTGACATTTTATTAATCTTATCTGGATTAGTGATGACATTATCCCTGCCAGATTCCAATTCCTGCATTGCCAATGCTCTTTTCCTTTCTTGTAATCTCGTACTTAGAAACTCAGGGGAATGAATCCTGTGTGCCACGTAAAACTGTGAATATCTGTCCCATTTATCCTGTACTTCTAAAATTAATGTTCTTGTGATATCCACTTTCACTTTTAGGATTTGCTGCAACAAGAATTTATTCCAACAGCTGTCGAATTTATATTTTCTTTCCATGTCAGTTAATTCCCTTTGTGCAACTTTAAGCCATTTTTGTCTATCTCTCTCTCTCTCTCCCTCTTTCTCTCTCTCCCTCTTTATCTTGTTTTAAGACACCTCTTGCCCAGTCCTGTACTTTAAATTTAAGAAAACTCCCAATAAGAAGTTTGGGTGACACCACTAATAGGATACGCTTTTGAAAAAGTTCTTATCTTTTCTCTGATGTACTACTTTGTTTCCTTCCATTTGAGAATTAAGGAACCCAGCTACCATTCATATTGGTTCTTGGAAATTTGAATTAATTTACACCATGGTATGGCAGAGCATTCATTTTTTGTGTTAGTCCCAAACTCTATGATACCATATTCATAGATATAAGCCATAAATCTGTCATGCTATCACTACCTATCTTATTAGCTACATGTGTGAAACCCTTTTCATTCTGTGTTGAAGATCCTCAATATGCCCACTAGATGTAATTCCTCTATCTCTTCATTTAGCACTCTGCCACACTGAGGTAGTCTCCTCCTTTCTCTTCATATTCTATCTTACTCCAGGTCTATCACTACATTAAAGCCCACTAGCATTCCTCTCATGATTAAAGAAATATTCTCCTGGAAGAGTTTTCTGGTCTCCCCCAAAAATTTCACAAGTAGCAAGGATTATCCTCATTTGGGCCACAGAAGTTACCTATCAATAAAAACCCTCTCTCTGTTTTTACTTTACAAATCAATCACCTTCTTGTTTCATTTATACTTCTCTTCCTAGTCTACCCCAAGGTCTCACAAATGAAAGTGATTACTTCCCTGTTGGTGGGTTTCACACAGCTATACTCAACCCACCTTTTCCATCCTTTACACATTTGGAAGATCCTTTTTACAGATTTTCATTTTCTGCAATAAAATTAATTTCCAGTCTTGTCTGTTTGCCTTATTCAAAATAGCTAAGCATTTTACAATAATTGCCAAACTCTTGATATTCCATGCCACACATTCAATAGATTTGACTTTCTGTGCTCTGGTGATTGGACTTCCTCCTTGGAAAATTAATACTATCCATACTAATAAAAGTGCTCTAAACAATAGGGAGTAAGAAGAAGTATAACCACTCAGCCATCTAGTAATTCTTTAACTTACTTGAGCAGGAAGCATGAGAGAAAAATGTCTACTGGTTGATAAACAGCTTTTACCACTTTCTCCTCCCCAGGCTTTTATAGCATCAAAACTGGTCTATATTCTTTGGCGCCATTAACCATTAGCTAAGAATTTCAAATGACAGATAAAGAATTCCGTGAGCATCATAACATTGTACATTTTGTTTGCACAGGCATGCTCTAAATTAATAAAGGCAGTTCTCCAGTGTCACAGGCATTTATACCTCTCATTAATAAAACTTTTAAGACGTACCATAATAGAGTCCATCAATACCCAGTTTTCACTTCTCCAAGGCCTCCACTGTAAGTAGGATATACTTGACATTATCATATTATGTACTGTAGCTTATACATTTCCTTCTTCATATTTAGACAAAGAACAATTTGCCAGAGAAACATTAATGTTATTCTTAAAACTAATGGAGAAAGTAAAAGAATATACACATTCCCTTTCCATGCAAATATCATTATAACAACATGACACACAGCTCAAATGCATGACCTTCTCCGAGGTATATCCAGACACAGCCTCTCCCTTCTGCAGTTAATGTCCCATAGTCTGGTTTGCATACTGCATTTACTTTTCTAGGGGAACCCCTGCCTTTGTGTTTGGACATTTGTCTTTCTGCTTCTCTACCCCAGTTCCTTCTTGATTGTTCCACATCCTGCATAATTACATTGGGTGACACAAAGTCCATTTCACCTTCATCCTCAAAAAGAGTGGAGTGTGTCAGAGGGTTAAGAGGGTTAAATGTATTGCTCATTTCAATACTGTCACTGAAAGAGAGATGTTGCTTTTGCATACCCTTCTTGTCTTGTTCACCCCTCTGCTGTAAAATAAGAAAAAAGGGGGAATTAAGCTTTTATACCCAAATCAGCATTATGCCATATTAGTCAATGACATGCATAAGACACTACCAGAGAATAGTAGTTGCTAAGGGGGAAGGCTCAGTGTGAGTGTGGTAACTATGAATTAGCATTCTGGTTTATGTAAATGAGGGGACTGATACTGAATCATAGGTTTCCTCTCAGTGTTAGCTTGCACCCAACTGTGTAGGTGCAGCAACACCATTGTATAAGAGGTGGATGACCTCATAAGGGGGAGTGTCTTGTATGCTGTAAGCTTATTGAAGCTGTGTGGCCTGTGTTTGCCCTTAGCTAAGCAAAGCTAATGAAGGGGGTGTATCTCACATTGTTGAGCACTGTTTTCCCTGCTTCAATGGGTGTGCGTGCCGGGCACCGGGTTTTAAAAAACAAACAAAAAAAACACAGGAAATAGAAGCTCTGTTCACATCTGAGCACTGAGTATGCACGGAACGCCTCAGGGCTTAAACGGGAAGGCAATGGGAAGGGAAAACAGTATTAGGAAGGCAATCAAGGAGAACTAGCATAGCTGGCAGGTGAAATCTGTCAGAATCAGCCAATTACACAGGCAGCAGCCCAGCACACTACTATAAACTATGCAAACACCTTTTGGTCTGGTTTTTCCCACAAACACTACACCACTGGTGTACACAGACAGGTAAATGTTACCTGACAAAACTAACAAAATGTTAGGGGCTGCTGTCGCTCTCATACATCAATATGTGCAAGTGGCTGAGGGTGGTGAGGATGTGAATGCTAATGACCATCCCACAGTGAGGAGGAGGAGAAGAGTGTACAGACCCAGGGTAAACTACCATGGGCTACATGAGCTGGAGATAGTGGAGTGGTATAGGGTGGACAGGGACATTCTACAGCATATTGTTGAGCTGTGCCGGCCCCGACTCACACACAGAACTAACAGAGGAGAAACCATTCCAGT
Source organism: Protopterus annectens (assembly GCF_019279795.1). NCBI lineage: Eukaryota > Metazoa > Chordata > Ceratodontiformes > Protopteridae > Protopterus > Protopterus annectens. The sequence continues at coordinate 1,654,934,679 of NC_056737.1, read as the reverse complement.
GGATACCAAAGTATGTGTAGGCTTAATAATACTTGTCACATGTACCTTCCAAAGGGCAAATGGAGATATCATGGGGATCTCACAGGCATCACCATCCAGGGTGCTCCACCAGTTCCTGGATGCCATGTCAGCACATGCCTGTGAGCACACATATTTCCTCAACATCCATGAGGTGTTGACCAGCAATACGCATCTCTTCCATCAAATAGAAGAATACACTGAGGTAGTGGGTGCTATAGACTGCATGCACATACACTTCAAAGCACCACCCAGTGAGTGGGGTAGGATCTACATAAACCACAAGGGATTCCGCTTCATCAACTCCCAGGTTGTGTGTGATGCCCAGGGCATTATCTTGAATGTGTGTGCCGGCAGCCCTAGAAGCTATTACGACTCCCACATCTGGCATATGACACAGCTGTACCAGTCATTTGCCAGTGGGCACATCCCTTATGGCCACCTAGTGGGGGGTGCTGGCTATGCACTGGAGCCATGGCTGATGACACCCCTCAGAAATCCACACACACATGAACAAGAACTCCATAATGAGGCACACGCACAAACCAAAATCAAAATAAAGTGTGTATTTGGGATGCTCAAGTCACAGTTCTGCTGCCTGGACATATCGAGTGGAATCTTGCAGTACTCTCCAGCTACATGTGCACAAATCTTTATAGTATGTGCCATGCTACACAATATGATCCTGTGAAACAGCTGCAGCAGGAACAGCATGGGGCAAGGCCACACAACCCCCCATCATTGCCAAAGCCATCACAGGCACAGTTTGATTCGGAGGAGGAACAACCTGAGCCTGCCCATGTAGGCAGAAGGAAGCATGACCAATATGCCCAGGCCTTGGCAAAGAGGCAATGCATAGCACATACACTGACATGGTAGGAACCCAGGGAATGACACCTCTTTCTGACTTGTACATACAGTAAAAGGGATGCCAAACGTGGCACTACCTGTGCTTTACCATGTATAGAGAGTGTACTATGTGCATCCAACATAGTCAGCCCTCCAGCACCGTCCACAATACTGGCCCAGCCACAAGGTAAGTCACTCTTCCTATCAATTACTGAATGGAGTAGTATGTTCTGATAGTCGTATCTATTGTATGGATGTGAGCATGCAAGGGAATCGGGTGGCTGAATGGGTTGGCAGCAGATACTGGACACCTACATTGGCAGCATGAAATCCATAACAAATATTGGTGTCAACATGCTAGGCAGTACTAGACAAGGTGACAAATCCCACTACAGTACATGTGGTGGCCCAAATGTGTGTCCATAGGACACACACATGCATGTCAGTGAGGCTCACATACCCACCACCAGCCTCACCCAGCAGGACAGGTGTAAATGACCATAATGAAAGGCTGGGCTAAGCCCTCCTATTGATGGCAATGGTGAACAGCCCCCCTCCAGACTTACACAGACAGACTACAACAGGTCTGGCAGTTGATTGCTAGTTCTGAAGGGTAAGAAGTCTGAAACTGAAATGTAGGTCAATAAAACCTAAGATCTGTACTCTACTGATATGCCTCCAGTCTGCACGATAGGTCAGAATACAATATGAAATGTAAGCCAAAAGAGTACCTGAAATACCAGCACAGTCACAGCAAATGTTTAAAGTAATCAGGTATAACCCTCCCACAATCCTATGTAGAAATGCAGTAACATGTAAGTTTGAGGAGTAATATTAATGAAGCACAGATTACCCGAGCTGGCCCAATCTACAGGATAGATTATTGCATGTGTACAACACGCAGGAGTCTGTGTGTTAGGTTGTTGTGTGCCCAATATTATCTGGAAGTGGTCAGCATGTAGGCATGGAGGGTTGTGTCTCAGTGGCATATGGGCAGTACCATGGTTGGCAGGGCCATGTTCTGACAACTGCAGTGTCACCACAATGCTTCTTAGCAATACCCATGTGAACAGTCGTCCATACTCACTGTCCAGATGTCAATATCTGTCACCATCTGAAAGATGGAAATGCAATGAATGCGGGCCCAGACATACAAACAGTACACAGGTGGAAGTACCCTAGACAGAGCACATAAAATGTAACTGTCAACAGCACGCATCTTTGGAATTGTACATACAGGTTAGCAGCACATTAGTACTCTGTGTAGTATGGAATACTGATGTCTGGCTAATCGCTGGCAGACCACAAAAGACACAGTTATGAAGTAATGAGAGACTGCCTATGTCCCCACACAAGGCAGCATAAGGGAAATGTCCCAGGTATATCTGTAAGTCATATGCAAGTAGCTTCCATATCACACATGAACTCAGCTCACCCCACCATCAGTCACAGGTTTACTACAAGTCATATCTTTGCTGTTAAGAATGAGTACAGTATGACCCCACTTCTGTTTGGGAATACCCACAGAATGCAGCATGCTGAAGAGGTGCCCTATGCAGGTGTGTCCCTAGCTGTAAGCAGCACCCTGCCTGCATCCAGACCAATGGATCAATATGGTCAGGAACTATTGCCATTAACACCTCACACACTTACCCTGTCACCCCAGGGGAATCCACTGGCTCGCAGTCTGGGAATGTAGGAGTGACAGAATGCACTGGCCTGCTACAGATGACCTGCATCACTACCAAATGGCCTACAGTTCTCTGTCAATGGCCTGTGCTTCACAGTAGTGCACCCTGTTCCATCCCCTCAGTAGCTCAATAAATGTGAACAGTAGCCCTTTTGCCATGTTCCCAACTGGATGCCTGCAACAACTGTAGAGTCTACAAATGTACCCTGCAAAGGGAATACCATGCCTTATACACATGCCCTGTGTGGACAGACGCCACAAACTTCACTGAATACCCATACCATACTGTCAATGTAGGTGCAATCATGACCTCAGTTACATAGCCAAGTCTCACCAAATGAGGTCAGGAATGCTACATCAGAAGAAACCAATCTGTCCACACAACATGCCCCAGAGACCTCAAGTACACTTCCACATGTCAAAGAGCATGCATGTGGGACATGTGCACAACCCAGACACTGTTCATGTTATGGAATATAGATTACATACATGGGAAGCAGTGCACATCACTGGCCATCCACAATAGAAACCTGGATGTGTCACCACACTGCCATACCCTGTGGCCTTGCTGCAAAGCCACATCCTGGTGACACACAGATGCCTAGATCAGACATGGGATACAGCATATGAGAACACATTCACTCAGCACTTCAGTTGTTGGGGGATAGTGGAGTAAAGCTGGCACTGAATGTGTTGCCAAGACTGTGGCCAATGTTGATGTAACTATCACGACTGTTGTAACTGTCGTCAGTGTCTGCTGTATCTCTGCTGCCATATATGCCTGTCAGGGAATCCATTAGGGATCCAAAGTTGTGTTTGAGGCAAATAAGGGAGTTCAACAGTTATGGGGCACCATTTTCCCTATAACAGTGTCCTCCTCCTTCTGATGTACACTTCAGTAATGGCAGGGGACCATCACAATGTCTCCCAGTGTATGGAGGACAGTGTCTAGGTTCTGTTGGCTCTGACTAGTACCATGCATTCATGTACCTGCCTATGTGTATGATTCCACAGTCATGCAGCTACATCCTATTGCTATGGGAGAAGTGAAGACATCCACCCTTGTTTTCATGGCTACAAAGTCATCTTTGGAGAGTTTTTGCCAGGTGGTTATCTTTGTGGGGGATGTGGCTGACATGTTGAGTTCAATGTAGATTGCAACCTGTGTGGATCTCACCATCCAGGGATTGACATCTGGGGATGAGCAATGGTCCTATACTTAAGAGGTCAACACAGGTCATGGCTGTTGCATCCTCTACCATGGGTCAGTATGAGCTGGTCTAGGACAATGGAAATGATGAATCCCAGAAGTGTTGGGCCACTGTACTGGTGACTGGCTCTATTCCCCAGATAATGGAGGGGTAGTTGAAGACTTGTGCTATGTCAGTGTTACATAGGACCATCAGAGATGGCAGGGTGTTGAGGAATGTGCATTGACAGCCTAGGGACATAGATGTGGACCCATAGCAGGCTATGGTCTGGATAGTACCCTTACCTAAGGTTGTTGTACTGGAAGTATCTCCAATGCATTATGATGGGATGCTAGCATGGAGGTGTTCCTATCCATAATGAATATGGAGACAATACCACCTGTGGAGGTGTGGTGTGGTCCATGTTTGAGGGCTGACAGCTGTGGAATGCATCATAGCCTGATACTGCAGGTCTGCTGTCTGCTGCTGTGAACCACCTCTCCACTGCAGCAGACATGTGTCCTCCACTCCAACAACTGCTATGAGTGACTGCATCCTGACAGTTAGATGTCCACTGTTGAGCAGCATGACTCTCAGATTACATACATGTGTAGCTGATATGGTGGTAATAACATTAAGAACACTGCCCAATAAGGCACCATAGCGGTGGCAAGACACATAGCTATTACCTGGCAACCCAGCAGTGACAGATGTAGGACATCCATGTCAAGTCATTGGGTTCTGGCAGTCATGCCATCCAAGGCAGAGAGGCCCTGGATCCCATGAGAATGACACGTAACATGTTAGCCAATGTTGCAGTCAGCCATCTGTAGATACTACCGCAACATAATTCTGGGTGACAGCGGTACACTGCCCAGGGCTACTGTCACACCTGCCTGAACCACATATTCAGAGACTTCAACCATGTATCCTGTCATGCTGTCCAGGGAGGTGTGCCCAATTCATTCACACCCACATGGATATGGAGTGATACTCATAGTTGTTGTGGAGTGAAATGACTGGCTGTGTCATGTTTTAGATGCTGGCATGTGACTGATATTTGGCTATTACCTGCTCCATATTCAACCTAGTGAGTGAGATGTGTGTGCCTCAGTACTATGTTACCCATAATCACTGCATTGTGAAAGGTGGTTAGCCTTAGGGGCTTAGGTTTGGGGTACATTGTAGGTTAAATATGTTTTCCTTGGCATGTGCCATGTCGCAGTGTCTGAGTGGGTGTCTGCCTAGCTGGTCTGTGCTGTTTGGGTAGATCTCCATTGAAGATGGATGTGTGGTTTTTCACTGTGTGTCATGGTAGTCAAAGTGGGTATCATGGTGAGCTACGTGTTCCACATGGTGTGTTGCAGGTGTTAATCTTATCATCTTGACCTGCTAGTCCATTATTTGCTGGAGAGTGCATATATCCACACTGAGTGATATATGGGTATCTCTCACAGGTATGAATGTTTTGGAGTTTAGAGGGGAGGGTTGTCTGTGTACATGCAACAGTTGCAACAGTGCTCCAGTGTGAATGGAAATGCGCACGAGGTCAAGGGTGAAAGTACAGATAACCACCCTTCAAACATGTCAGAAGGGTTGGACATAACTAGTAAGTACTGGGACGACACCTGTGAAGAATGAGTACTGCTGATAGCTCACATGTGTGCCACATTTCATGATACAATAACCTGGTGAAGTGCCAAGCCATAATGCTTGTTGAAGTGCAAGACAGAAAGAACAAGCATGATGTACGGGTGAAGCAGAAGGCAGACTGTCTGCCACCTGTAATACTTTAGCAAAGCTGTGCAGTTATTACAAGCTTTGGCCATGCAAGACATCAGTAAGCTCTGTAGCACATGCAGTAACTGCATAACACTATAGTAAGAATATCTAGATAGGCAGGAGTTCTAATCCCAATACTGGCAAGTATGTGTTTGTGAATTGTGTACCGTCTGGATCATACCATTTTTGACCTGAGTACTACCCTTTACACTCCCCTTCACTCCAATTTAGTAGACCTGTTGATGTCATCCACCTTACAAGTACCTTTGGAAGAGGTAGAAATGTATAATCTCTGTAGCATGTCTGATAACTGGGTAACACTATAGTAGGAATACCGAGATAATATGAGTTCTAATGCTGGCAACTATGTGTGTGAGGATCATATCATGTGCAGCTTATACCATTGTGATGTGTATACCATACACGGCTGGTGACCACTTCCCGCTGCCATTACTTTATATAGTGTGGTGACAGCATCTGCCTCACTTGCAGCAGGTTAAACCTTTGTACAGTCCACTGTACAGATGTGTCTGGAATAGCCATATGTTTGAATCCTATAAGTGGTTGGAATTGTCTTTGTGCCTTAACAATGGCCATGTATGTGATATTATAGTCAAATAGGCCACAGTGAGTGTACAGACACATATGACAGCATGAGGTATCATACCTGATGGAAACATCATGTCGATAGGACATCTGCCACCCTCACAGGTGGCCTGCTTTGTAGGTGTAATATATGAGTACAGATGCTTGGTTTTACAAGTGAACTGTACCTGTTATGGGTCACATTAAAGACTAGAAGAGGTGTGGACTGTCATATTGTGGTCTTAATTAGTATGTAACAGGAACACCTTGCATCTTAAGAAGGGTGTGTACACAATTTATATCCACGAGTAATGTGTCACGCATGACTTTACTGTAGGACGTTTGTCCAGCACAATTTGGTGGCCTGTGTCCAGACATCTTGGCACTGCCAAGTTTTGAGGCATGCTACAGGAATGTTGAATTCACGTCAGATAGGCCCCAGTGGTGACCACTGTGATGCAATACAGTTAACCACAGCAGAAGTGAACACGGACAACAAGCAATATAGCTTTCGCATAAAGCAATATAGCTATTACTGATGGCTGTGTGCATGGTAAATTGCATGCACTTCACTGGCCTAGGGTATTGCCAGGCAACAACAGGACAATGTAATAACCACCAGCTACAGGCTGCTGTCCCATATGCAGACCAGAGGGCCTAGGTAGTTGTGAGAGGGGGTTATTGTTAGCAGACATACATGTGGCCTTTGTTTAGGATGGATGCATCATGTCTGTACATCTACAGTACTAACTGCAATAATACATACTGTCCTGTCCTCACCATAGATGTGCACCTCTGTGCATTAGAAAACCTTATCCACAACTGCAATCAGACCTGACACATGCATGTAGATACAATACAGATACATGTATGTTTGATAAATTAGTGTATTAATCCCCACTTGGATCTTACCTGCATACTCCTCATCCAGTGTGTCTATGTGTGCAACCCGCCTCCACAATGCTTTCCTCAGGGTCATGGCCTGAGCATACGGCGTGTGAGCCAAGTGTGGTGAGGAGCTCCTCAGTGGGTGTCAGTGGGGGCTGGATGGCTGGGCCCCACCTGTGTCTAGTCGGTCCCTTGCTACAGCAGCAGCCCATTGATGATTATGGCATTTGAGGTTGGAGACTTGAAGCTGCACATGCACTTAAGTCCTGCTGTGCAGTCTGGCATCATTTACCCTGTGGACCACACTGTTCCACAGGGCAGTCCTCTCCCACACATCATCTGCTCTCCATCCACATGACAGGGAATAATGTCCAATCAAATATTGGGTGATGATGTCTGTTTCCCCAACAGAGAATGCTGGTAGGTGAGCACTCTGCATGTTACCTGGAAGGCATGAACAGGAAAGAGTCACAGGACCACATAAGGTTGTCAAAATGCACATCAACAGTGGATATTACTTGCAAATAATCCAGACTATCCTGGAAACCTTCAAGCTATCATGGCTATAGCAGCTTGCATTACACGCCTGTCCCTGAGCTATCTTATTCCCCCCAATGTTGGACACTTGATTGTATAATCCTCTATCTTCCATTCATTTCTGAGGGTTGACAGTGGTCACCTTCTATGTGGATGATGTGTGTATGGTGGCAGGTCTGTGTTTGACTGTGGTGTGTGATGGAGCTCCAAGCACATGCTTGAGTTCATGTAGGAGGCAGACACTGATGTTAGTATGCCCCATGGAGATATGCTGTTGTTGCCATCAGTAGGAGAGATGTACATGCTCACCATTGCTGTGGGGAGGAGTGTGGTTGATGTGCATATCTTCATGTACGACTGGGGTGGATGGGCAAGGTGGCGATGTTTCCACCTAATCTGTGTGATGCAGGTTGTCTATATCCACAGCATGTGTGTATGAGGTGTTACCTTCCTAGAAATACCTTTGATTGTATTGCAATGGAATTGGACAGGATAGGGTTCACATTCAAGATGAGAAACTTTATGAAATAATCTTCTGTGGTCTGACTGTTATACAGCACATAAACCTGGCATTCCAACAGGACTGTGTGCACCTGTAATATTCACAGTATATAGGTGTTGATATAGCTGGTAGTGGTGGGCATGGACAAAGGCTCATAACACAGGTGGACACTTCTCCTATTAATACCTGATACTTTTGTCTACTACAGTACCCACATCAGTGTCAGGGCAATGCAACCACCAGTAGCTGTACACATATGTCTGTTGTATGCATTAACACAGATATAACACACATGTGCAACATGCACAACTTATTTACCTGGCTGCTTGAAATCCATGTGATTAGTTTTGTGCCTTCCAGCTGAACATATGCATACATGTGCTTAGGAGATACCTGGTATACATTTCTATTGAATGTAAATATGGCACACTGTATTTACAGTCTTGCTGCTCGATCATACTTTTCAAACTGTTACAGCAGTACATCTGGACAAAGGCACACATAAATGGGTGTCAAAGGGGATGTCAATATTGATATTGTATCACTATAGCTGCACCATACATTAGTACGCTGATTGCACAGTAGGGTTTGACATCACTGTGATAACCTGGAAGATATACAACAGTCATAAGTAGGCTAATATGTTACAATAGCAATGCTCACAAACCTGACAATGGTTTGGGTGACATAACAAAGGTATATGTGCATGTGACTACAGATATCATTCACAGTATGTGCTTATTGTCCATAAGAACACTGCACCATTGAATGTTATTACGTCAACATATCATATGCAGTTCAACACACATCTGCAACAGTACTCTACTATGCTCACACCGTCTATATGTGTCTTAGATTTACAAGGCAAACATGTGTCATACTCATAATCACAGGTAACATGGATATGGAAAACATCACATGAACTGGCCTAGTAGTGGCACAGTCAAAACTGTTTGACAGACACCCCTGCAGTTGTCATATATGAGCTGTCCTTTCATAGGTGAGTTAGGCTCATGAGCTGTGCTCCCACCTCACAACCTCTCAGAGCATCACATCTGGACAATGCCTAAAATGATGAGGGGATAAATAAGGACAGACTACATATACCTGCTATAAACATAGAAAGTTTGTAGAATGATACATTTAGCATTACAGTGAATATTTTTAAGGATGTGGAGTCTCAAACTCAAATGTTTGTCATTACCTGATGACTTTAATCCTCAGCTATTTTCCAGTAAAGTACAGATCTCAGAAGCAGTAGACAAAAATACATAATAGTAATATGTGGACAGTCTGTGAGGAGCTGTACAGTTGAGAGGTATGTCTGTGATATATCCCACTGCAGAGAGGGCCAGATGTTATGGCCATAGCAGCTGTTTAGCAGGACATTAGTGCAGCATGACTTGTTGGGACATATATTCCTCCAAACCATATTTCCCATTATTACAGACCAAGTAAAAGATTCAATTACTTGCTTACATGTTCCACTTGCCTCTTTTCTTTCATCTCTTTTCCACTTTATGTCTCATTTGTTATCTCTCTCTCTCTCTCTCTCTCCCTCTTCTTGTGCACTACAGGGATAGAGCTGGTTTGAATAGGTGGCAGTATGGCTTTTGTAGGTGATACTCATGACCAGATGATGGCCTGTACACTTATTTAGGTTTCCCACTTGCTAACTGCATGCAAAACAGCTGTGTAGTTCTTCCAATAGCCAATATCATGGCAACACACTCCTATAAATGAGTACTCCATGTGGACGTTGGCCCTTTCCCTTACTTGTGAGGAAGACATATTGGAGTTGTGCAGGCTACTACCTCTGGCCTTTTCCCTTACTTGTGAGGAAGACATACTGCAGTTGTGTGGGTTACTACCTCTTACAACAAGACTTGTGGAGACAAGCCAACTAAATGGAGGGGAAAGGTTCAGGACTAAGGAGCAGAATGTGAGTATTGCTGTTATATGTTTGGAATACTGCTGGTTTAACAGGGCTTGTCTGCACATGCTACTTCTGCATGGCTTTCAGTCTGACAAAGTTCTGTCTCTGCATTGCTCTCAACTGTAGGGCCATCCACATAATGGCCACAGGTTAGCCTGTTATGTATGGGCTGTCACAGGTGTTGTTCCTGGCAAATCAGTAGCATACTCTGGTGAATGCATTATGTAGATGGTAACATTCATTTTTTCTGACTTTATATCCCTCAGAAAAGATATGTTAAAAACCCTGTAACACCAGCAAATGTATCAGTGTATAACAGCAATATTTCATGTATGCCCGTGTATTTGGGCTTCTGTCCACCAATTATGTCAGGCTTTGTCCAGATGTCATACAGTAGTAGGTGGAAAGGTATAATGGTCTATCATTATTTACTGCTGTAATTCCCCCTGAGTGGAATGGCTGGGAAAAGTTGAAGTCTGTACATTCAAGAGGTAAGTGTATAGGGAATGCTCTTGGATGGCCTTGTAACATATTTTATGTGGGGGACAGTAACATGTTTTAAAACTAGGCTGTTAGAACATGTCAGACATACTACTGATAAGAAATATATCAGTTCTATAGCTGTACATTTAAATAAGTCACACCATGAGGATAGTAGTGGGTCTCAAGGTACTGTTTTTTGAAAAATGTCTGTTCCTCAGTGTGATAAACATTCATAAAAGGACAATTGTTATGTACAGACTTCAATGTATTAATATTAACTGTGATACTTTATCCCGTATGGGATTAAATGGTGAGTGTAATTGGAGGCTGTGTATTCAGTTATTTAATTTGGTGTTAGTTGCTTCTTGGGATTAAGGCATGCATTTCTGGTGATGTTAACTCCTTGAAGGTTTTGGCCAAGACATCAGAGTATAATAAAAATGTGTGAATTACTGGCTGGTTGTATTTTTCTTTGCTATGTTCAGACATTTTATTTATTTTGCTAAGAGATTGTTGTATGCCTGGCCATTGTGTATGGCCTATCTTGATTTTGTAGCAGTGTACTCTTTACTCATTTATTTGGACTGTGGGGGGGGGGAGCAGATGTGAGTGCAATGACTGCTTTTGTATCCAACTGTGCGTGCTGCCCCAGTTGTGGGTGGTCTATCAACAGCCTAAGTTTGTATGGGCATTTTGGGACATGTATGCATGCATATATATATATATATATATATATATATATATATATATATATATATGCATGTGTATGTATGTATGTATATATAAATATATATATATATATATATATATATATATATATATATATATGTATACTCCTCAGTATATATTGTTACTATATCTATATATTGTACACATATATGGATCTACCTACATATCTCACTCTCTCTCTTTCTTTATATATATATGTATATATATATATATATATATATATATATACATATATATATATATATGTATAGGAACTGTTTATAATCCTGAAATACTGAAGTGTCGAATTTCAGTATCTCGGGACTATAAACCCGAATGTTTAAAATAGAGAAAGTTCATAATCGTGCATTCAAATATCTCAAATCCGTGGTTATGGCCTTACACTACGCAATGTCCAGGATTGTGTGTTAATGGTGCGCAGTGCCGTGTGTGGATCTAGGTGTTTTGTCAAGTAAGTGAGTGCTTTGTTAGGGGATTTGAGTGGGGCTTAGAGTGTGTTTGAGTGTGCTGATATGTTTGATGTGTGTGCGAGGGACTGGAGAATGTGTGTGTGTGTGTGTGTGTGTGTGTGTGTGTGTGTGTGTGTGTGTGTGAGTTTGCTTTTGTTTCCTGTTTGTGCGATCTCGGAGTTAGTATATATAAGTAGGGGGTATGTGGGGGGGTGCAGCCCCCCACAGATGGGGTTCAGGGTGGCTTGCCCCCCCCCTTCTTATGTGTGCATGAGTTGTGTAAGTGTGTATTTTTTTTGTTTTTGTTGTGATGTGGGTGTTGAGGTGTATATATGGTGTAGTGTATGCATTTTGTTCGGTGTTTTGAATTTTGTGGTTTTGGGCTCAGGTTTTGTATTTTCGATGCTTTGTGGATTCGGTTTCATAGTTTTGAGATACTTAAATTCGATGTTTCAGTATTTCAAGATTATGAAGTGAATCTAGATATATATATATATATATATATATATATATATATATATATATATATATATATATATATATATATATATATATATATATATATATATATATATATATATATATATATATATGTATATATATTTATAGATACCATCTTCTTTTTCTTTCGGCTGTTCCCATTAGGGGTCACCACAGTGGATCATCTGTTTCCATTTCTTCATGTCCTATGCATCTTGCTCTGTCACACCAACCACCTCATGTCCTCTTGCACCACATCCATAAACCTTATCTTAGGTCTTCCTCTTTTCCTCTTACCTGGCAGCTTCATCCTTAGCATCATTTTCCCAATATACCCAGCATCCCTCCTCAGCACAAACCAATCCTTCCTTATCTCACATTTGTCTCTTCCCTGTTGTAAACTGGCTGTAAAGAAGGGTATGTTTGAGAAAACATCCTCAAAAATGCAGCTGAGGTGGCTTACTGGTAAATTGCATAGGCTATGGTGTGCAAGGTTCTGAGTTCAGGACCTGTAAGGCTACTTATTTTGTTGCTAGGTAGAACAAGGACTATTGGATACATAATGATTCAGGCAATTTTGAACAGCTTTAAGCAGGTTTGCTTGGGTTGGCCCGACTGTAAGTGGTGCTAATGTACAGTTAAACTTATAGATGCTTACACTGTGTAGGCTTCGCTTACCAGTACACAAATCTGCTTAGCATTTACATTTAAGCAATGGTTACACCTGCTAAGCGTAACCAGTGATCACATTCCAGACTGATAAAATTTAATAAATTTTAATTTTAATTAAATTTAATTCCCTATACATAAAATGCTCTATGTGCTGTCATTACAGTAGCAAGGAGTGTGAGTATACTGTATGCGACACTTGGATATATGTGGGTAGTACTACAATCTGTTATCTTTGGATTTGTTTCATACATGGGTAGTATCCCAAGTTGCATGCAGTCACACTTGCATGTTACACCATCTACAGTGCACTGCTTGACAGAAATAGTTTAACACATATGGTATCATTATGTTAGTAATTTTAACAGTGGTTTTTCAAGTTAAAGTAGATTTCTGATTGTAGTACTGGAACCATACACCCCTGCATGCACAGCTGTACTCTGAGTACTGAGTATCTTGTTCTACGTTTGAGCTGTATGTTTATATGTATTTCTTATTGGATATTGATCTGAAATGTTGATATTAACTGTAGACTACCATGTTCTTTGGACGTGTCATTGGGGACTGCTGTCATGTAGTAATGGCATACCTTTCAGTTTCAGACATGTATCTTTCAATACATTCATCCTAATGCATAACCTGTTGGCTATATACTTTCTGTCTGTCTTCCGTACAGATGTGCAGGTGTCAGGTATTGCTATTGCCACACCACTATGTAGGTGCCCACATTGTATTGTGTTGTGGGCCTGGACACTGCTGCTAGTTCCAACATATGGGACATTCCTTAATATGGGCCTTGCCCCATTTCCTTAACAGTGTGAGGGACATTACAGAGATGGTGGCCTACAGATTCGCATACAGTGGGTGGCAATACGTCACAGGACAGGACATGTAGAGATAGCCAACCAACATGGGGAACATATCCCCAAATTTGTGAAAAGATTCTATGTCATCAGTGCTATTATACACATGGTGGATTGGTATCCTGACATGGTTTGTGTGGACATACATGTAGTGTGTGACGTCACATCTCACAGTGATATGTCTTGACATACCTCTCCACTGGCACACTGTCCTCAGAATTGGCCACAAGGGGGCATGGCTAGGATGTAGACTGGTTGGCAGCATCTTTTCTCAGCTCTGCACTCAAAAGATATATCTGACAGGAATTTTTAAAAACTAGATATTGTAGACAAACCTATTTTATTGATTTACTTCTACTAATATCACTAGACGTCTACAGTGCAAAGAATTTGGCTTTAAACATTATTTTTCCTGTCAAAAACAAGAAGGAAGGTATCTGAATCTACTGAAAATTAGCTTTTCTAAGCATACCACACAGGACCAGACAATGAAAAAGGAGATACAGTCTTTATTAAATGCTATACAAGACTTGTCAGTGAAATTTGACAAAAGGAATACCAAACTGGACACTTTTGAGGAGAGATCTACAAAACAAATACAGCAACTCCAAGAAATAATGATGCAACAGAAGTCTCAAATAGCTGACATAGAGAGATCCTTAAATGATACTGAGGGCAGACTCTCAGAGCAAGATCTTTAGCTACATTTTTTATCACAACAAAATGCTTCATTACAAAATAAAATAGAGGATCTAGTGAACAGGTCCAGATGAAATAACCTTCGCATCTATGGGCTACCAGAGAAAACAGAGGGAGATAACATGGTGACTTTTCTTACTACCTGGTTACCAGAAGTTTTAAAATTGCCTGAAGCTCGTTCTTGTGGAATTGAAAGAGCCCACAGATCCTTAAGAGCTGCTTCATCAACCATCAAATCAAAAAATCACCCGAGATCAATAATAGTAAAGTTTTTTTCATCACAGGACAAGGAACATATTTTAAAAACAGCATGGTCAACTTTTCCAGTTAAATACAAAGACAACATAATCAGAATTGATAATGATTATTCTGCTGGAGTTATAACTGCAAGAAAAGAATGTCTCCCTCTGATAAAGGAATTGAAAAAAAGACAACTTAAAGTCCACTTGCTGTTCCCTGCAAGAATAAAAATATTTTTTACTGAAGGTCCTAAAACTTTTGACACTCTGCAAGCAACAGTTTCTTATCTTTCAGCTAATAGAACCTTGGATAATGTGGAAGAAATGGATTTCTCCCAATTTGGGGTTAAGCGTCACTTAGAAAAAAATGAACGGAGCGCTGCTGACAAGAAGAAGAAGAAACGATAAAAGACATATGAAAAACAAAAACATTATTGTCTTCTATTTGCTCTGTAAGGCTAAAAAGTTCTTTGAAAGCATTCATGCTTTACACGTGTCAGTCTTTGAAACAATATAAATACAAAATAAGCAGGACATTTTATAACTAAAGGAAACAACCATAAAGAAAGCAAGGTAACATATCTTTCTCTATTACAGTGTAAATACTTACAGTCATGATTTTTCTAACTGTAAATGATGTTTAGATAGTTCATTTATAAATTACTTGCCTTTTACTGCTAGTATAGAATATGATGTATTTACACTGACATATTAATGTGGTGTGTTTAAATGAGCATGATTCCTTTTTATATTATTTACACTATGCTGCATGAAATATCTAAACTGATGTATTTAATACACATAATAATATATAAAAACTGATAGTAATAACTGTCAAAAGTGCCTTGAAAAGTAATTATCTATTCTTTGATGCTAAAAGTGCCTTTTTGACTAACAAACAACTGTTTGGCTTGTATATCTGCCCTTAATGTTAAGAAAACTAATAGAAGTTTAATGAGCTGGTGTTCAGTTTACAAAAAGCCCTAAAAACTTCACATACTTTGTTTTTGTCTTCCCGCCATGGTCACGAGCTGGGAACTCTTATTTTACCACCCCTGAATGAAGGTTCTTCAGTTAGAATCCATTACAGTGTGTTAAACCTTCTAACAGCACAAAATGAAAGTAAACAGTCATGAGTGATGTCAGCACTAAAACAAGACAGTATGGGTGTGGTGTCAGCTCCTAAGCTACTTAAAGTAACCAGCACACTATTTATGAGATGGCAAAGTGCTTTTACAGTTTTAACAAATATTAAAAGTATACTGAAGTACCTAATGAATTTAGAAGGTATCAACACATACATGACGTTTTATTATATTGTAATATTTGTTGTTCATTTTGAATTGTACACATAAACAGCACACAAAGCTTAAAAAGAAGTATATCACTTGGAAGAAACTGTATGAATAGTTAACACATACAGACTTTACCATAATCTTTTCTGATAAGATCACCCACGTAAATTACTATAATTTAACTTAATTTTATAAAAATGTAATATATTTAAGTCCTTGAGTGGAACTATATAACATATTTGTAAACACACTGCAGCTAGTGTACTCAACCTTAAGGACAGTAAGTCAATTAAGGTTCATGAATGTAACTATGTGTTATTAGGCATTTTAAGGGTAAAAAGGAGTTGCTGTTTAATTATCAAGATACACTGTAAATATTAAATTGTTCAAGTAGCATAATCATTAAGCAGTAATAATAGTATGTCTATAATAATAATAGTATGTCTATACCCCTCACTGGTGAGATCAGATCACAAACTAATCTCGCTGGAGGTCCTCATCCCACCCCCACCTGAAATAAAAAAGACCACAGTAAAGAACTTCTCGAAAGCCGACTTCACACTTCTAAAGACTAGTGTGGTCTCCTTTAAGGCCCCCGAGCCGGTGGAAAACAGTACTCAAGCCGCTGAATCACTTACAAATGCCTTCTACCAGCACCTGCAGGACTGCATGGATAAGGCAATCCCAAGCAAAACAAAGACTCTTTGTACCAAAGGCAAGCGTCCAGTCTGGTGGACCCCAGCCATAAACAAACTCTACAACAAAAGGAGGAAGCTACTACAAGATAGAGCAAAATCCTTAAAAGGTAAGACACCCTTGATCACTATAAGTAAAAAACTAAGAGCTCTCATAAAATCATCCAAAGCAAATTTTGAGAGAAAAATAGCTAAAGACTCAAAAGACAATCATAAGGCCTTCTTTAGCTATGTTAGAAACCTGGGAGGAAACTCCCAGATATGCTCAGAACTAGTTCAAAATGATGTGAAGATTACTGATCCTACAGACATTGCCAACATACTGGCTGACAGGTTCAGTGCAAACTTCTCCCCCCCAAAAGGAGAGATATCTATACCAAGCGATTGCAGCCCCCCAAACATCTCCAACGCCCAAGTGAGAACTGCTCTCTCCAAAGCAAAAACACAGCATCCATGGGACCTGATGGTGTCCCCGGCTGTGTGCTCCACGAACTCAATGAGGAATTAAACCCACAGCTAGGACAGCTGTTTAATCATAGTCTTACCTCTGGATACGTACCCAGGGAGTGGTGCACTGCAACTGTGGTCCCACTTCACAAAGGATGCCTCCACTGACCCTGGAATTACCGGCCCATTAGCTTGACAAGCCTTATCTGCAAAGCCATGGAGAGGATCATAATGGACCTCATAAATAAAGACATAGGGAATTTGCAGACTTTGGATCCATCCCAGTTTGGCTTTGTCAAAGGCAGATCATGCCTTCTAAACTTGGTTGACTTTTGAAACAGTCACCAAAGCCATTGATGAGGGAAAGGCAGTCCATACAGCCTACCTCGATCTGGCGAAGGCCTTGATACAATACCCCACTGGGTATCATTGAAAAACTCATCAGCTTAAATGTTAACCCATACATCACAAGATGGGTTGCAAACTGGCTGAGTGACAGAACCCACAGGGTCAGAGTTGCTGGCGCCATGTCAGACTCTAAGCCTGTCACAAGTGGTGTACCACAGGGCTCAGTCCTCGGCCCACTCTTGTTTGGCATCTACTTTTCGAAGTACAAGCAAACACAGGAGGGTTATGGCTGACAAAGTTTGCAGATGACTGCAAACTGGGCGCCATAGTAGAAAACACATCTGGCACAGATATCCTTCAGAAGGGTCTCACAGAAACAGATAACTGGTGCCAGAGCCATGGCCTAAAGTTAAATGCCAAAATGCATAGTCATACCCTTGGAAAAACAAGGTTACCCCTAGCTACCAAATAGGTGGCAATCCACTGAGCACAGAAGAAGTTATCAGGGACCTGGGGACCCAGGTTGATAGTAGTCTGTCATTCGACCCCCATGTAGCTAAAGTAGTTAGGAAGACCTTCTACATTGCCCACCTTATCATGAAGGGATTCTCATCTAGATCAAGGGAGGTCATAGTCCCCTATACTCATCACTCATCAGACCAATGATTGAGTACAATGCCCCATTCGGAATGTATCTGACCCGACACTTGCAGCAGCTGGAGAGGCCACAAAAGTTCCTCACCAAAAGGATAAAGGGTCTCAAACATCTGTCCTATGCTGCCCGACTGAAAGAACTCCAGCTCTATTCAGTCGCTTACCGCTTGCTCAGAGGTGACCTTTGCCTAACATACAAGGCCATGTCAAACCCAGATTTGATGAATATGCTTCACCTCAAAAAATCTAGATCCATCTGAGCCACAAGGGCGGGAGACTTAAACCTCGACACGGCTATTAATAGGATGTGCTGGAGGGATAGATTCATTACCCAAAGACTCCCTATGCTGTGGAATAAAATCCCAGTATATGTGAGGCAGAGCACCTCGCTGGCCTTGTTCAAGGGAAATCTTGACCAATGGATGGGAGATCGCAGATATACCCCAGGGATTACCTCAGTGTCACTGCTCGACAGAGGCACAGCAAAATAATGGGTATAGTTCCCCATACTAAAGGGGTGGCGTAAGCCACAAAACTATGGGCTAGGCTTGTAAATGCCCTCGGGCAGATAGCCTAGTATGAACCTATGAACCTATAATAAGCAAGAAAAAATCTCAGACTTGCTTATGATTTTGTTATATATATATATATATATATATATATATATATATATATATATATATATATATATATCTATATATAGGAACGAACTGCTGAATTATAAGTATGCTTTTATTAAAGGCAAGTTATATTAATATTGAACATCCTCACTGAAAACGAATGGTTGTGTAGAGACACAGTAACTCCCATTATATAACCAAGGCTAAAGAGATTGTCTTGTATGTCTAAATTGATCAGCCTTGAACCTTAGATTGCAAATAGACATGCAACATACTTTTACTTATAATACTGAATATATATTATATAACATCACAAACGCTAGAGCCATTGTCAGCTACATCTCATATCAATCAGCATTAAAATATGATTTGAATATCATAGGCATTTACTAACATATCGTTGTTGGTACCTGATATACATATAAGTAACAGGTCTAATTTCTGTCTATGAAAGTAAATACCAGGCTGTGTGCATTTGTTAATTATGAAACAAGAGCGTGCTATCTATTCTTTTTAATATCCTATAGGTATGTACTTGTTAGAGACACACACATGCTGCAAAGCTGCTAGTTATTGCATATTCATTAGTATATTTCTGACTGCAGTGTTATAAATATATGGTGTGGACCACTTGAGTTGAGAATATGTCTCTATATTGGGCATGTTCTCTGTTTGAACGTTGTATATTATCTATAATATGATATGGAGTACCCTCACTAAAGTCAAAGAAGCCACAATAGAAACAAATATTTATTAAAAATGGAGAATAGAAGGATGAAGAGAAAAATGAAGGAAAATGGTTGATGGTCATATAAGGTTATCTTTTCCTGTGTATGTAGAAGAGTTGACAGTAATAAGTACCAAACAATTGTGTTATAGCATATTTAAAGCCTACTTCTCTTCTCATATTTTCCAACCTTACAGTTATAACGCTGCAGATAAATCCTATAATATCATAAGGAATATGAGTTGCTATTTGACATATGACATATGTGGTACACTAGCGATGAAATATGCCAGTGGCACTAATAAATATATAGGAATTGCTAAGAAATATAGTCTTAAACTATATAATACCAATGCCAAAACAAATTAGTAGCATTCATACCACTAAAATATGACATTTTGAATTAAAAGAAAACTATAAGATTACTGATAAATGACAATACAAATGTAACGTTATATTCATTGTTACGGACACTTTCTGATTTAATCAACTTGTGGCATGGTTAACTGATGCATATAATGCTTAATATTTTTTTTTTATGTATGTATGCATATATGTGTGTATGTATGTATGTGTGTATATATATATATATATATATATATATATATATATATATATATATATATATATGTGTGTGTGTGTATGTATGTATATGTATATATATATATATATATATATATATATATATATATATGTATATATATATATATATATATATATATATATATATATATATATATATATATATATATATATATATATATATATATATATATAGGTAGACTAAAACAATAAATTTGATACCTATGAATGCCACTCAGACTATAAGGGAGATAGACAGCAAGCATATTATTTTTAAGATGCATAACCGTTATTGCTATACAAAAGATATATTAAAATAAAAGATTTTCCTTTACAATTTAAACAAAACCAAATAGTTAAGTATTAAATCTATGTATAGTTGTGTTGCCTTAGTGTTTTATAAAATATTAAAAATAGATAAAGACTGTATTTAAGTAATCTGTAAAGACAGATACATGTATATTTAAAAGATATATAAGATACTTTTCATTATAAAACTACCATATGGCGGGGGAGGATGCTGAAATGCAGACTTAGAGAGATCGCTTGAATGATTAGATCAAGGATGAGATGTTTTTTCTCATGGAGGGGTTTGGTGGTTGTTTATCTTATATTGTTCTCAGTTATGATCTTGTAATTTACTTTTATTGGGTGTCTATAATCTATTGTAATACTGTTGGAAGAAGAAAGAACAAGTCATTCGCTTCATGTGCACACATCTACACATTGTTACGAGTATATGAATATGGATAAAAGCAAAGCTAATATAAATCCAATTGCAAAATGTATATCTCTTAATGTAAATGGTTTAAATAATAGCTGCAAAAGGGGAAGTCTTTATAGATATTTAAAGCTATGTGAAGCGCAACTAGTATTTTTACAGGAAACACACCTTACACAGGAAGACATAAATAAAATAAACAATAAAAATGATACAATACTAGTAAGTTCCACCTATAATCAGAAGCAAAGGGGAGTAGCAATTTTGTGGAAAAACACTACTTTAATGCCTAAAATCATAAACACGTTCCATGACAACTCAGGAATGTTTTGTCTAGTGACAATATCTATTAATGAAATGATATATACATTAGTGAATATTTATTGGATACCAGGCCAAGGTATTAGAGTGGCCAAACAACACTTAGAAGACATTGCACAATATACCAAAGGCAATTTAATCATAGCTAGAGATTTCAATTGCATTATAAAAGAAATTGACACAAATACTAAAACTACACGTAAGAGATCACCTTTAACAAAGTTGTTATCTGAGTTTGTTGAAACTTTTAATATAGTTGACATAAATGAGTATGCTATCCCAGATTCACTATTCTTTACATATTTTTCCCATAGACATAATACATACTCTAGAATAGATAGAGTGTACATAACAAAAGATTTAACCTCTAAATTAAATAAAGTCAAGACAATTTCATGTCCATTTTCGGACCATAACATCATAACGTTTGAGATAGACTTATGTTTCAAGAGAAGGATATCAGTAACAAGAATACCATATTACATAACAAATCTCAAAGATTTTAAGGAATTTTATATTAAAGAGACACAAACATTCCTAGATATCAATCTTACAAAAGATGTATCTGAAATATATATATATATGGGATGCATTGAAAGCATACCTATATGGAAGAGCGCTGGGATGGTATAAAAATAAACAAAAACAGTGGAATAAGGAATTAATGGAATTACAGTCAAAAGTAGATAATTTAAAGCTTGATATTCAAAATGGAAACACCAACTTAATAAAAGAACTAGAAGATACTAATAAAAAATACTCAGAGACGCTACACCGCAAAACAATGATCAACTTAGAAAAAATTAAACTATGTTACTATTCAATGAACCCTAAAAACCAATGAAGAATAGCAAATAGGACTAAAAAGATTATTAAAACAAATCAAATTAAGGAAATACATAATATAGAAACCAAAAAGAAAGTATCTGATTTAGAAGGAATACTAGAAGCTTCTAGGCTATTTTTTCATAAACTTAATAATCAAAATGAGAAAACAGAAACCCATTCAGCATTGAAAGCTTTTCTCAAAAACAATGTTAAAGTTAGGTTATTAGAGGAGCAGGTACAACTAATAGATAAATAAATAACAATGACAGAACTAAAAGATGAAGTAAATAAGCTAAAATTAAACAAAGCTCCGGGTATAGATAATATCACCCCAGAAATGTTTAAATTGCTGTCAAATGAGGCTTTGCTGTTGTTATTGAATGTCTTTACATCAGTTAAAAATGGTAAAGACATTCCTCCTTCTTGGAAGTACACATTAATATCACCAATTCTGAAACAAAATAAAGATCCCAGTGAATGTTCATCATACAGACCCATTTCACTTCTTAATATAGATTATAAATTTTTTATGATGCATGCTGCTCGAATAAAACAGTTACTACCACTTTTGATAGAGGAGGATCAAACAAGTTTTATAAAAGATAGGAACACTTATGACAACATTAAAAGAATTCTTTCCTTAATTGATTATATAAATGTCACAAAAAACAAAATGAATGTTATTAACTTAGACATAAATAGCCCATTTGATTCAGTGAACTGGGATTATCTGTGGTTAGTTTTAGAAGAATATGGCTTCTCAAACAACTTCACTTTGTTAATAAAATCATTATATGAAAAATCATTGGCTTATATAAAACTGGGATCTTGTCTGTCTAAATCTATTAAAATAACTAAGGGCACAAAACAAGGCTGCCCTCTTTCTCCGTTATTGTCTGCGCTAGTCATTGAACCCTTAGCAAATAATATACATATGGATAAAAATATTGAAGGAATACAACTAAACAACAGCCTATAGCTTAAAATTCAACTTTTTGCTGATGATATTTTAATTACCTTAAAAAATAATAATAGCAGTTTAAAAGCATTATGGGACTCAATTCAAAACTTTCAAAACTTTTCAAGTCTTAAATTTAATGAGAACAAAACAAATGTATTGCTTATAAATACTAATAAAAAAGATCTGAATAAAAACTACCATAAATATATCTCTACCGATAATATAATTAAATACTTGGGAATTATAATAACTAACAACCTAGATACTACAATTGAAACAAATTATAAAGAGACCTTAAATAATATTAAAAATCTAATACAAAGATGGAATAAATTCTTCTTTTCAATGGAAGAAAGGCTTTATATAATTAAAATGATCATATTCCAAAAAATCTTTATGTCATACAAGCTTGTTCTTTGTCACCAGCTAAATCGCACCTAAAACAATTAAATGATTTAATGGTAAGAGTCCTATGGTATCCAAAAAAACCAAGGATAGCTATGAAGTATCATCTAGATGATTGGGATATAGGTGGCATAGGTTTACCAGCCATAGAAATATATTTACATTCATCCATTATTAAAACAATATCATTATGGCTAAATACAAAATATACATCAAAATGGAAGCTAGTTCATGAGAGAAACTGGTTAAAATCAGGATTTGTAGTAGCAAATAAGTATACAGATTTCATACCAAACAATTTTCTATGGCTGATGAAGGAATATATGATGATACATAAGAATAAAAATATAAGTTCCAAATACATTACTTATACAGTAAAAATTTTCCAAAATCTTATTAATAGCAATCCTGATATTAAAGCATGGTCATTTCTTTTATATCCAGTAGCGTACACACAAGGTAATATAATAACATTTAATATGGAAATAGTCAACATGCTTAAAGAAAAGGGATTAATATATTGGCATCAATTGCTAAACTCTGGAAAACCTCTGACAATAGACCAGATTAAACAGAAATTAAATATGGAAGATAGTTTGTGGTTACATGTACAAGAATTAAGACAGTATATATTAAGTAAACAAGAAACAATGCAACCATAAGACAAAATGTTCCTAACCTTATAGAACATATAATATTACTAATGAATCAACCCATTACTGGAAAGGGATACTTATCATCTATTTATATAACAAACAAAAAAATAAAAATGCATAACAATGACAAAATATGGAATTATTATAGATCAGTTAATGGACATGTGCCAAATGACAGAGATGAAAAACTAATTCTTCTCTCTCCAAAGAAGACATCACTTTCATTACATTGGAGACTTTTTACATGGCAATTCATACACAGATCTTATGTAACCCCTCATAAAATGGAACTTATGTTTAAGAAAAATATTGGCTGCTGGAGATGTGATTTATCAGTAAAAGCAGACTGGCAACATATGTTCTACGAATGCCATTTGATTAAACCATGTTGGGATAAAATAAATTATTTTCTGCAAATGGTATTCAATGATAAATTCCAGATTTCCAAATCTATTATTTTGTTTAATGCACCTGTACCCGACTGTGTGCCAGGAACAAAATATGTAATCTTATGGACTCTCCTAGCTATTGCAAGGAAGAATATTACATCAAACTGGAAATCCAAAGCTTCTCCAACTTTTAAGCAATTCATGAATATGGTGTCAGCAGTATCGCAACTGGAAATGAACACTATCAAAGGAAGAACTGAAAGAACTACATCATTATACGTAGCATGGCAAAAAGTAACTGAAATACTGGAGAATAATGACTGCAGCAGATTATAATCAGGAAACAATTGTATAGAAAGTCAATTATATGTCAACAATAGACACCATTGTAAATACTTTATTTTGGTTTTAATGTTTGATATCTGTTTAGAGGTTTTAGCCTACCTTTTTAAATAATTTGTAAATACTTCATTGTCATAAATAACCTGCATTCATGTTTTCTTGTTTTTGGAAATGAATAAAATTATTAAAAAAAAAAAAAAGAAGTGACATACAAGGCAAAATAAAAAAAAAAAGAAAAGAAAGAATTGGCCACAAGTCTGCCTGTCATGTTTTGTGTGTTCACCAGACAGTTGGTGTCCTTGGTATATTGGTTTCTGCCTCTGTTCCCACCTAGTGATATAGGGGTTGATGCTGAGCTAAGTGGGTGGGGAATGTTATCAACAGCTTTGACAAGATCAATGTAGGTGTCACCTTGCCTTCATCCACAGCTCAGGTGACTGATGGCAAGAGGTTTACCAGGTTGAATGAGCAGGTATGATATACCCTTCACAAACGTAAACTCTGTGGGATTCTCAGTCTGCAGATTCTCATATCCATGTTTATTAGGTGCATGACAATGCATTCCATAGCTTCACATAACAGACTTGTCAGGCAGTTGGGGTTGTATTTTTCAGGGTCCGTAGTTGCACCTCATTTGTGGGGAGGGGTGAATGTAGCAGTGCACTATTCAGTAGGGACAAAGCCTGCAGTGAGGCTGTGCTTTACCAGGGCACACAGGTAAGGTGCCAGGTCACTCTGTAATTCATGTAGAGCACAGCCAGAGATATTCTCCGGTCCCATAGAGGCTGTATTCTTGGCCTTGGACAGTGGTGCTGTAACCTGTGCTGCAGTAATACTGGGAGCCTGGCAGTGTATTGGTATTGGTACTTTTTTGGGGGAGGGGAGTGAGGGGTACTGTTTGCACTTAAGATGCCAGCCAGTATATTGGCATTATTTGATGGCTCAGTCTGGGAGCTACCATTGTCCAGTTGCTCAGAACAGTTCTTGGTATTGTCATAGAGAAACTTTACATAACTGTATGAGGCCTGGTGGTTGTCTTTACTATGTGTTCCAAGTCTGTTCTCACAGCTAACTTTGTAGTATTTGATGAGGGATCTCAGCTATTCATTGAGGCTGATAAGAGTTTATTTCCTGTCTTGGGACTTCATCTTATTCCAAATCGGTTCCCTCTTTGTGTTGTACAGTTTCTTTATGGCAGAGGACCACCAGATTAGCTTCCTTTTTTTTTGGAGGTGAGGGTCCTGGTTGTATTGGGTAAGGCAGTAAACTAGCATTTGTGTACGTGTTGGTAGTGCATTGTAGTTTGATTCAGCTGTCATGCAACTAGTCTCTATTTGCATGGCTGACATGAGGTTAGCCACCTCTGCTTTTATTAGACCATAGTTAGCTTTGGAAAGGCTTTTCATGGTAGTTACCTGTGCAGTAGGGGTAAGATGGCTGTGGATTTCCAAAGGTGATTACTTTGTGTTCAGATACGACAAGTGAGGTGTTGACTATTGGTGTAGAGCAACAGTCGACCATGTTAGGAATTACTAGGTCAATGTGATGGGCATGTGCATCAGTACATGAGTAGCTTTCCCACTTAATGGTGTGGTAGTTGAAGTCAACCAGTATGAGAGTGTTAGTTTGGACAATAATATTCTCCAGAGTGTTTATGGACATGGAGTGGGAGTCTTGGGAAATGTATGGGGAACTATCACAGGCTACAACCTGAACCACTGTCTTACCCAATGTCAGCTACGCCTGCAGGATCTGTAATGCATAATGCTGGCCTACAACTCTATGAATATGAAAATACCACCACCTTTGCAGCTTCAGACAACATTCTGTAGCCAAATACTGTGGAAAAGCTGGTAATACAGGGGTGCTTCCTGCTA